>NW_027526460.1:74388509-74688779 GCF_048455015.1 Haemaphysalis longicornis | reverse complement strand
AACAAAATTGTGAAAAGAAAATAAGTGAAAATTGCCCCCATCTCCCCGCGAGGGAACCCTGGTGTGATGCGGCGCATGCATACGCGAAATGAGAGCGTACACGTGTTTTAGCGACCACCACCCAGCTCTTTATTACATTTAAGAATGATGACTTTGTAGTCAGTAAAGTGCACAGTGAGCGGTTGCCGCAGCAGTGGTCGAATCTTGGTTTCATCGTCGATGTTCGAGAAGAACGAGAGCGAGCGCTTACTGAACCGCCGCGGAGCGATACCCGTTTTATATTCACAGCGCTTGAAGGAGAGGAGACCGCGGGAGAGAGTCTCGCATGTGCGCACATGCGCACCAGAGCAGCTGTTAACGCAGCGTTAACGCAGCGAAGCGCGCGCCAACCAAGCGCGCCAGCTGTCGTTATGCTAATGCGCCGGAGTGAGAGTTTTGCGCACAGCTGTGGGAGAGGCGAATGCAGGAGAGTCGCGCATGCGCAGGTGGCGTGCGGACGGACGCCGACGACGCAGGAGGGACATGCCTCGGAGCAAAAGATGTGCCGCATCTAATAAAATATACATAGAAACGTATTTTGGTTTCGAGCGCTATTTGATCTCGGGTCGCCACGAGCCGCAGCCAAGTGTGCTAATAACAGCACTAACTCAGCACAAAGCAGTATGGAACAAGAATTATACCGATGCGTGCCGCCTGACAGGTGCACGTGACGGTACCTCAAATACTATGCAGCAGCGAAGTCTCCAATAATCGCTGGCTTTCGCCTCCAAACCACTCAAGAGACTTACGTGCCCGATATATTTTCACTTTAACACTGAAAAGATTGTTACATGGTGCATCTCAAAAGTCTGTGGGCACGTTGGGCGCCAGAATGTTGGCACGTTGTGTGCCAGAAATCGGGGTCGCGGCTAAAAATTGACCGTATTACCCGGCTAGCAAGCTACAACACGAGAACCAGAGCCACAATCCCCACCTCGGTAACGCGGGGATGCCGCTGAGGGTTCGTTCGGCTCATTCGGAGGTGCCAAAGCTCGGATCCAGGCGATGTTCCGAGTCTTGGATCCGAGCCAAAGCTCGGATCCAAGACTCGGAACCACGCTTTATTGCTCGGTCATAATATGGAACGCGCACTGAACAAGCCGTTTCGTGCTTGCGCGGGGGTCGTAGTCCCCATCGGTAAGCAGTCCGTGGTCACCGAATCGGCTCGTCGTGAGGGGAGACTCGTCTCATCTCGGAGTCCAGGAACACCAGCTCATTTGTCCGACCCGCGTGGTTCCAGACCTCCGCAGAAAAGCCCTTAGCAGAACAATCCTGCTTACGACGTAACCTCGGTTGGAGAGAGTTGGAGGCGTAGGAGGGCGCCGGTGCGGAAGCCGGACGCTAGGGGACCGGCGCTCCGTGCGCCGTGATCGCTGATGGGGAAGCGCGCTGCACAGGCGCAAGGACGCGCACGCTCGCGCGCGCTTTGCCGCCGAGACGGCTTCCTCGTGTCAGCCGCGCCGGGAAGTTAGCCCTAATGGCGCAGGGTGGCCGGAATGGGGACCACCTGCCAGCAGAGATTCCGCTCTCAAAATGTGTGCACGATTTCACGTCGAGGCATTGATTTCAGAAGCCGTTTCCCTCACTGCATTCTGGTCGAATCACAACAAATTTGCCCTGAGATGCGCTGTTTTTTTTACAATGTTATCATGATTGAAAAAACAAAAAGATTTTTTAATTCCTTTTTTTATGTTTTTAACCACTCGCATCCCTAAATGTTGCAGGAATCTGGCCCTAAGTTATCATGACGTGTACGCTCTGTAGAATTGTTCCCTGGAGTGGAACGATGGCAATGAATGCAGCCTGCGTACCTCTCTCTCTCTCTCTCTCTCTCTCTCTCTCTCTCTCTCTCTCTCTCTCTCTCTCTCTCTCTCTCTCTCTCTCTCTCTCTCTCTCTCGCAGAACGAGCTATGGCATGCTGGTGGGCTGCACATGCATGCTGTTCTTCTCGGACGCGTTCATGCTGCTCGGCAGTATCGGAGACCTCTACCTCTGCCGTTCCACCAGGGAATACAATTCTGATGTGGCGCTCAAGGACCTGGTACGCCACAGAAGAACTTGCTGCTGGGCGTGCTGTTTGCAGCCTAAGAACATGATTCGTAGCACTAAAAAACGGCACGCGATACGTTTGTCCGTGTCCTCTTTCTCGTGCCACTGTAAACGCAAACTAGCCGGAAATGGAGTTTTAATCAAGTAATGTGCCCTGAAAAGTACTTATAGCAAAAAATGTACTCCCTAGGCATGGTCTAAACAAGTGGACGAACCTCCATGGTAGTACCGCTGCCCATCCGTGTAGCAAAAGGGAGGATTTAGAACGACATAACACCATTTCTGAGATGGCGTTCGGTCCCTTGTAAACAACCACGTCCACAATAAACTCCCCATCTGGAGTAATCATCTCAAGCGGGCGGTCGCCATGTTAGTCTTGTGTTGTTTCCGTGTGTCAGCACTTCAACCGTGGACTAATGCTAATTAGAACGAGAAAGCAGGACGTGACAGTTGCATGCAGCTACAAAACCGATACCGTACGTATACCGGTATAGATGCTTCAGCCAGCGCGATCACAAGCAGACAGCGCGGCCGTGTTGTTTCAATCTTTATTTTGACGGTAGGTGTTGTCAAACTCTGCTGCTAACAAAGAGACAGTTCTCGCCGTTGCAAACAATTGCAATGTTCATCTGCTTCGCTTGCTTGCGCATATATAGACAATTTAAATTCTCGTGCCAGCGCGCCAACGCACCCGACTGCAGCGACTCAACTTGCCCTGGCGGCACGACTTGCTGCCCGGATGTAAACAGCCTCCGTGCTTATCAATGCAGCGCGGTCGGTGACTTGGTGCGGCCGGAGCTTCAAGCGCCTCGCCTTGGGCCATCATTTTTTCTTATTTGAGAAGGACTAGTAGTGCCATTTGGTGGAAAGATTTTTATGTGCCCCTGTCACACGACCAACGGCCGCTAACAACATTTGGATACGGCGACAGCTGTGGACAGCTCGCTGGTAAGTGCTCTTTCATCAGTCGATGCGTTTGTCAAACGTTTGGATAGGGTTAACTGCGAAGTACCCGTGCCGCACACAGCACGTACACGCACGGGCAAAGAAAAAAGCGCACACTCGTTTTATTGTACTTGTTTGTGGCTTTTGGGGTATGCATTCGCATTCTTTTGTAGGCCGGTTTGTAACAGGGCATTCGATATGAAATCGTTTGTCGCGCGCGGCGTCGTTTCAAAGCAACGTGACGGTTACTCAGGTAGCCGAATCGCCTCCGACAGCGGTGCATCGTCGGGCCCGGTCGGTGAATATTGTGGGACTTGCAAAGAAAAAAGCGTACACTCGTTTTATTGTACTTGTTTGTGGCTTTGGGGGTATGCATTCGCACTCTTTTGTAGGCCGGTTTGTAACAGGGCATTCGATATGAAATCGTTTGTCGCGCGCGGCGTCGTTTCAAAGCAACGTGACGGTTACTCAGGTAGCCGAATCGCCTCCGACAGCGGTGCATCGTCGGGCCCGGTCGGTGAATATTGTGGGACTCTGTCTCTCATATGCATCGAACTGCTCGTGTTCTTTTTAGTTAACTGCTCTACTTTGTAATATCTATTCGTTAACGCTCCTGATGGCTTGCCTGTCCAAATATAAGTCTTTGTGTTGTTTTCTTTCAAGGCTCTGACTCATTCTTAGCGCTCTGGTCGGCGAGAGCCGCAGATCAGACGGCCACCCCCTTCGAAAACTGTGCCCTGTAGATTCGGTGGGGTTGTTTGCTCGCTTGAGTCGACTCTTCACATCTAACAGCGTGCCCTATTAAGGAAACGGTGACATGCGTAAAAGATGCTATGAGCCTATCGAACGATTAAATGCATATAGTGTGGACCACGACGGCGACGTGGTTCGAAACCGAAATGTTTTTATTCCCTTTCGGATGATAATGAGGGGTCTGTATACAATCGGGGCCCGTCAGTCGCCAGCTAAGTCCACGTAATTAAAAACACAAATTCATGCCCTTATGGAAGAGAACAGAGTGTACCGTAGCATGACACAAGTCTGCCGGGTATAAAAAAGGATATCATTTTTTTACAAGAACAATGCACACACTCTTCTTTTGTTGGTAATAAATTTGTCATAATCAATAGTAAGCCCATACACAAAAATTACTCGATTCATCTGACACCCGATTTTGACACGGGGCTTGCAGCTCCAAAAAGGGCACTGTGGTTTTACGTGACGGAAACTTCTACAATCACGGTAAATTAACTAAGGCAGGTGTGTGTGGAATGCAGCGTTGGTAAGTTTGCGAGAATAGCGTTTCCATTTCAGCTGTTTTTTTTTTGTTGCCATGCAATCACAAGTAATTTGGTGCCATGAACGAGGTTTACGTTAGCTAACAAGGCTGTAGTAACGGTTGCGGCTACAAATGACCTTATGCACCAATCACGCTTGTCAGCTCGGTGACACAGAATATTAAGGTGTCAGAATACGGATGACTGAGTCGCCTAGTTTATTACTACTGTAAAAAAAGAAAGTGTTTTCTGACCCAGTGAAGGACTTTCCTGTATGACTAGCTGTGTTATGACAAATGACCATACTTGATGAGACAAGCCGTAACAAATTAGCTTTGGATGTAACACCAGGAGGGAAATAGGTGGAGGTATCTGCAAGTATAACTGAAACAGTGGGTGCCTGTCCGGCATGAATTCATTATTTGCTGACACGATTTTCTTCTGCAGATCCTGATACATGATCGAGTTGAATGACTTCATAGATCTTAAGGCAGGATAGGCTGTGCTGTACAAGGCAAGGCTGCATTCGGAAACCAAGTTGGCCCCTCCAGCAGAAGTGAGTATTGCCACGGCTTGCAACAGCCGTCCAGCTCGCAAAAGCTCCACTTTTTCTATGAAAGTGAGCCACCATGGTAGGGGAGAGGCAGTGTAAGGGTTTGCATCTTTAACTGTGTGCCCACTCACTTGAATAGATGCAAGCTGGCATCTTAAAGCAAGAAACAGCAGTTAACAAAATCATGCAATACCAAAGTGTTTTTCAGTCAAAAACAAAAACTAATCTATCAACCTACAGAGACTTGCATTTTATCTTCACTGTCATTTAAAGTTGTGCTCGAGTATATTGTGCGGAAGTAATATCTTTTTTATTGCTGCAAAAGCCACGACGGTTAATGTACTGGCACTTGGTTTTATGAAGCCTTTGCATTCCTAATTTAGGTACTGGAATTCGCAGGGAACCTGGCCTTACAATTTTATTACTGTACCGAATTAAGTTCATTTAACCATAGTGTCTGTTTTGAATTTTACGTGTGGGGCATTTTTTTTTTCTTTTTTGCTTTTTCAGGCAGATGTTCCTCTGACTCCTTGCCTGCATTCCGTGAACGGGGAAGTTAGCCTCCACATCGATGGCCAGCGTGTCTTGACTGCATCATCTTTACTGGGAGGACTGTGTAGTCTGTTTGCATCGTTCTGGATTTTCAGCATTCAATATCCCAAGAAGGCACACAGAGCTCTAACGTTTGTGGAACATGGCTTTTTGGACCTTGCCTGCGCCAAACCACGTGTGAAGGATTTAGAACTAATTAACTTTTATCGCATCAATATCGCTCACTAATATTTGTTTTCAATCCTGTAATCATTGGATAGTAGTCAAAAAGAATTCCGTATTATATTTATGACTTTTTCTTTTTTCTTTTTTTTACTGAAAACGGGATATTTGATGGGCCGTTCTGTATGCTCATAATACAGCTATCTTTCAGTGAAGCAATAATATTAACAAACTAATTTAACTTGAAACAGTTATCTAAATAATATTGGCAACTGGTGCGAAATGAATCAACTAAAAATTATCCGAAAAACACGAATTTCATGGCTTTTTGTTCTCACTCTAAAGAAGCTGTCGCGATACCACACATTCTGTTCTATATCATTGCAATTAACCCGTCAGACTCGGTCACTTTTCTTGGCGCATTTGTGTCTTTATCAAAACGCACTGGTATTTTCCGCAGTATATTTTTCGTTCTTTATATTACTCATTTATCCATAGCCATCTCACTGCAGTCTGTCTCCTACATCATTTATCTCCTGTGCCTTTACCACCTACAAAATTCTTGTTACCTTTCAATATCAAATCGTTGCACAGCTCTCGCTTATTTCACGACAAATTGAAAAATTGTTTTGTTGTTGTAAACCACTGCAACCATTTTTTCTTCACTTTGTGTACTTAGTACTGATGTGTACTGATAAGTTCTGATAAATACTGACGGGTTCTCGATCCTCTAGTATTATATAATGATTTCATTTACCATGCGGTTGTGTTTGTGCCTATCTGTTTTTCAAGTATTTCCAGTTCTTGTATTATTATTGTTTCTACAATTTGTTCAACTAGCAGACAGCTCTCGCTCATTTCACCACCTACTGAATTTTTTTTTGTTGTTGTAAACCACTGCAGCCATTTTTTTCACTGTGTACTGAGCGCTGATGCGTACTGATAAGTTCTGATAAGTACTGACGCGTTCTCGATACTCTAGTATTCTATAATGATTTCACTTACCATGCGGTTGTGTTTGTGCCTATCTTTGTTTTTCGCGTATTTCCAGTTCTTGTAGTAATATTGTTTCTACGTTTTGTTCAACTAGCATCGTATTGCTGTCTTCAATTCCTAACTGGCGTGTTATTTAGCAATGTACCATTTGTGATTTCTAACATGAGGTCGCCATAAGTATTTATTTCGGAACCTCCTTGTGTACACCATGTACCATGTAAACTTGTCTGCGATAGTTCGTTTGAAATAAACCTGAAATCGAGAAAAACCGTGTGAAATCAGTACTCCCGCAGGGAACTAGAAATTCTCCCTTGTGGCCTTGAAAACCTCCTTTCGGAAGGCCTACAAACTCCCCAAGCTTTCGTCAAACTCCATTCAAAAGAAGTAAATGCTTCCCTTGAACCTCCTAAAAACGCCCCTAAACTAACATCAGTACTTCCAAAGGGAGCCATAATAGGCTCCTATTCAACCGCCTAAAAATTCCATAAACATCACTTAAAAACGCCCTTCAGGAAGTAAAGAATACTCCATTTTGACCTCCTTAAATTCTCCCGAACATTTCTTAACACTCCCTAAATACCTCCTTTCTATAACCTAAAAACTCCCTGTTTTGAGGAGGTAAACAAAACCTCCCTGTTCCATGTAGTAAAAAAACTCCTACAAGGAGGACCACTAGAGGACAGGCGAAAAAGAACCTCTATGGAGTATATGGGTGGAAAAAAAGTTTAGAGTAAACGACCCATGGGTCGTTTTCTTATCGCTGCTAATGACGTTCTTAGACCTGGTTTGTGAGCATGCTGTTCTCCAGCGGTGCTGCATACCGGATCGCCTACCCTTCGGAAACATACTGTACAGATCGCGCTGAAGAGGGACACTCTTGGTCAAATGTTTGTGGGCCAAGCCGGAAACGCGCAGGCTGCAAAAAATTCAGTGTGCAAACTTACGTCCCGAGCGAAGCTGAAACTTTTTATACAGGTAAGCTAGAGAAAACACCTTTCTTTCTTACTGCCTTAAAATATTTTTGTCACATTTAAAGCTAAAGCCGATTCTTTGAATTCTTTGTGTTCGAGAAGGCTTAGGATTGGCTCACAAAATTTCGACAAAGGGTGTACCTAAGCGTGGAGCTTCACGTACTTTCTACTAAAAAATAAACTGCGGCTGCAATCGCGTACTGGCATGAGAAGTGGCGCGAAGGATTTAACTAGTCGACCCTTCAGTGTTTCTTAGTTGATGGCCGTCGTTTATTTCGAAGCTGCCGTGCCATAAATGGGGCCAATTCATTTTGATAACACGGCTGTTGAATAAGAAATATGCTTGCTTTTTGAACGAGATCGGTGAGTCCTTTAACGAAATAGTGGGCAGACAGCCAAAACAATAAGATTTAATTTTGTCGTAGACTTCGTACACTCAACTGCTTGGACATGAAGAAGTATAAGCCATCATTTTCACTGCTTTCTTTGTCAACGCATGCGCAGTGGCAGGAGTCCATAGCATTGAATAGTCGTTCTACTTTTAAACTACTTTTGTTAACAAAAACGACATTGGAGACAGTCCAGAAAATTAACGTACGTTTGTTAGCATCAATTGCAAAAAAAAAAAAAACATGCTCTATTGGCCTTAATATATCGAAATGTGTACGGGGCACCTGCTGTGCCTGGGCCCCGGAAGTCGAACGCCAGAAACGTCCTGTTTGTAGCGGAAAAGCCTGTAGGCTTGCATAGCGTAATTCCAGCTGGCACGCCAGCCGTTCCCGTCAGCAGTGCCCTAAAATGACGTCATGCCCCCAAAGCGAAAACGAAGAGAGCAGCGGCTGTCGGGTATGCGCCAGACTTGAGCAATAACGTTTCGCTTTAACGTGTCAGCTGCGCCCTCATCTTCACGTACAACGACTTTGACTATTCTTGGAACCTCGCTTGAGAGAGAGAGAGAGAGAGTAAATGTTTATTGAAAAGGAGAAGAGGTCGGCCTGAGAAATTGATCTTGGGCCTGCTACTTCTCTATGGGGGGAGGGTACTGGGGACAGAAAGAGAAAGGAATGAATATGGAAGGTATGGGAAATGACAATGAAAACGACAAATGAACTATGTACAAGCAGTAAACCAATAAACGTCTCACGTACAAAGGGGCGCTGAATCAGATGACTACAGTTCACTTTTAAGCACATGACTATCACCCATGAAAAAAAAAAAAGAAACTGCTCAGACATTATTTCGCAGTCTGTTCAATTTTGTCGCAACCTAGAGGCGAGAATCCAAAGAGGAGTCACCAAGAAATGTAAGCAGGGCTTTAACGGCTAGGCTTTGCTTCCTGTTGTCTGCCCACGCGCCCAAAATCTTTTGTTCGGACAGAGGGCGAGTGTCCAAGCGTAGTAAAGCTGTCTCAAGGTTCATTCGTTCACTAGAGTACTTTGGACAAGCACTAAGCAAATGTTCGATAGTCTCAGGACAACCGCACAGAAGGCAGTCTGGGCTGTCCTTTCGTCCGATTGTGTGAAGATACTTGCGAGTCAATGCTACTCCAAGACGCAGCTTGTGTAGCAATGTCTCTTGACTTCGGCCAAGACGAAGAGCATGACTGACCCAGAACTTCCGCTCTGAATCGAGCTTGTGAAGGCGTTCATGTCGATTCTACGGGTCCAACGAATCCAAGGCTGCAGCTTGTTTACGCGCTCCGTAGAGTATCGCGTTAGCATCCTGCCTTGTGATCCGTATAGACAGGAGAGTTCTATTGTGGTGTGCCTGCTGTGCTTCTGCATCCGCCAACTCATTTCCAGTGATGCCACAGTGACTTGGTATCCACTGAAACACCACCGTGTGGCCCTTTTCATTCAACTCTATAAACAGGATAGCGACATCAGTGGTCAGCCGATCGTACGCGCCTCTCTTCATTGGGTACCTTAGTACCTGTAGCGCTGGTTTGCAGTCGCAAAAGATAATCTACTGCTGTGGCCTTTCACAAGAAATGATGCGGAGCGCTTCGCGTAAACCGACCACTTCTGCTGCGGTACACGACGTCCTGTGAGAAATCTTGAAGCGTTGGATCAGGTCCTTCCCAGGCATGACCACTGCCGCTGCCGACGAAGACGCCGTGACCGAGCCGTCAACAAAAACATGCGACGCCTGTCCGTACATTTCACTTATGCAAAATAGTGAAAGTTGTCTTAAGAGCGAAGACGCCATGTGGATTTTTTTCCGATTCCAGGAATCGACAACCGCACCTGTAGATCAGGTACAACCCATAGAGGCACTTCTGATATTTTGGCGGCTGCAAATCTAAAGGGAATCAAATGTTGCTGTGCCGAAATATTTCGTGAGTAGTTTGAATTCGGCCGGTCCCTGAAAACACTCGACAGTGGATGACACTCATGTCTTGTGACATGTCGGAGGTGCGCACGAAGAGGTTCTTGCGCGAGGTAGACTTCAATTGGGCAGACTCGCGCTTCTGCGATCGTTCCACGTGTTGATGTGCATGGGGGCAACCCCAAACAGATTCGTAGGGCTTGTGCCTGTGCAGTTTGAAGCACGCGTAATGACGATCGCCGAAGGTTACGCAGTATAGGGGCACTGTATTGCAAATAGCCAATAAAGAGCGCCTGGTAAAGGCGCAACAGCGACGAAACCGATGGGACCCATGATTTCCCTGCCATATGTTGAAGGACGTGGGTGAAACTTTGTAATTTCCTTTTTAGTGCCGAGACATGATTTGACCATGACAGATCTCTATCAATTGTCACGCCGAGAAATTTATGATGCGTGGCACATGGAAAAACAGCTCCTTCGATCTTTACTGGGTAGCATATCACGGGTTTTCGGGTAAATGCCAATGTTGCACTTTTTGACGTTGAAATTTCAAGTCCTTGGCGGCGTAGGTACGTCAAAGTGGCAGATACTGCTTTCTGAAGCCGTGCTTGCACGTGAGGTCGCGTTACACCTATGTCCAAATGCAAATATCATCCGCATAGGCAGATACTGATACTGATTTAGGGAGCACTTTAGTGGTTTTTATGAGAGCCAGGGTAAATAGCGTAGGGCTGAGGACTCCTCCTTGTGGCACGCCGTGCATGACGTGGTGATCGCATGTCACTCCATCAAGTGTGGACATGAAAACCGCCCGTTCGCGGAGATAGCTCACTATCCACTGATGCAACCGTCCTCCAATACCAATGGACTCAAGGGCATCTAGAATGGCATCATGTGGGACATTATCAAATGCTCCCTTAATGTCCAGGAACACGGCAGCTGTAAGACCACGGCGGTGTTTCTCATTCTCGATGGTAGTGACAAGGTCAATAATGCTGTCTATTGAGGAACGTCCTTTGCGAAAGCCTGTTATAGCGTCTGGGTACAAGCCACGCTTCTTCAGAAACCATTCCAGACGAGCGAGGACCATACGCTCCATCACTCTGCTGACACAGCTAGCCAATGTCACTGGCCTGTAGGACGAAATTTCTCGTGGAGACTTGCCAGGCTTCAGGACCGCCACTAAACGACTTCTTTTCCAGTGGTTTGGGACAGACCCAGAACACCAATAGAAGTTGTAGAGGTCCAACATAGCTTTGTTTCCTTGTGTGGCGAGATGGAAAAGTGCAGGGTACGTTATTCCATAAGGCCCAGGAGCTGTAGAACGAGCCGAAGCAGCGAGCGCTACAATGAGCTCGTGGAGCGTAAAAGGCACGTCTAGGCGGCTATCCGCAGTTGGAGGAGCACAGCGATGTAATGGAGCCATGCTTGCAGCATTATCCCTTGCCACTTGAATGCAGAAGCCTTCGGCAACATCTGTGTCCATGCGGTTGTGGTATACGGCCAGAGCTCGAAATATGCTGCAGAGTGGGTGTAGATGGCAATGCACGAACGATCTGCCATATCCTAGAAAGTGGCTTTCGTGGGTCTAATCTGGAGCAGAAGGACCTCCAGCGTTGTCGGCCAAGCTTCTCTAAATAGCGCTGCACAAGTTTCTGAGCTCTGCGAGACGCTTTCAGGTCAGAGACAGCTTTTGTCCGTCTGTACCTCCTTTCAGCGCGACGTCTAACAGCGCGAAGCATTTGATACAAAGCGTCCCCTGGATTCCCTTGAGAGGAGCATGTGGCGCTTCGTGATGCATCCCTGGTTGCCCGGAGAATGCTGAGTGAAATATCAGTCACTGAATTCGAGCTATTACACGACAATTCAACAGAATACCGAAAGGTCTGCCAGTCAGTATAACGCTGTACGCGTGTTCGTTGTGAACCTTGGTACCAAGTAAACTGAACATATGTGGGCACGTGGTCACTTCCGTAGGAGTCAACATCAGCGCACCACGCGGCTTTGGACACAAGGCGTCTAGATATAAGTGCGAGGTCTAGGCAGCTGCTGTAAGTTGCGCCCTGGGAAAGGTCGGCGAACCATCATTCAAAATGTCCAAATCATGAGTCTGGATAAAGTTCGCGAGACTTCGCCCTCTTCTGGTGTTCACAATGCTACCCGAGATGTCATGGTGCGCATTGAAGTCACCTACAATGATGTGAGGTCCAGGGCAGCCGTAAATAATCGTGTTCAAGTGGTTATCATCGAATTGTGCATGGGGTGACACATATCCAGCTATCACTGAAAATGTGTTGGTCTTACACTGCACCGTGACAGCAACATATTCATTGCTGCTGTGGGCCGGAACTTGGTGCCTAATATAGGTCACGGTGAATGCAGACTAACCCTTTGCTAGAACTTCCACTCGCATCCGATGAAAATTGTTCATATCCAGATAGACGAAATGACGTGATATTTGGCTCACAGACCACAATAATAGGAAAGTGGTATTTCAACACCCTTTGCTTGAAATCTTCCAGGGGACCTTTCAGACCTCGAGCATTCCATTGGAGAATGAAGGACTGACGAATTCTTTCCTGCAGGGTCGGTTGTTGCGACATCAGGGCCATTGTGCTGGTTGTTGGTTGAACGAGGCCAAAAAGGGCCCCACAGCATCCAGGATTTGTACAGCTGTCTGCGCAACTAGTGTTTTGACGCCGACCAATTGCAAACGCAAGGCAGCTATCAGCTGCTTGAACATCGCCTTGATTTGCTCATCTTTAGTCGAGACTTGTCCCCTATCTTTGTACGTGTTCGGTTGCTCCTCTTTTTGATTGCGTTGAGTGTGACGCTCTTTTAGGACTCGAGAGTATAGTTCTCCTTTACGCTGCTTTGCTTGTAAATGCCGAGGTGGCTCTTTTGCGGATGCAGTCGCGTTTGGAAGTGGCAACTCAGGTGCCGCTGAGCAGTGTGTTTCTCTTGGACGCTGCTTTACTTGTAATGGCTCTTGCGCGGACTCAGTCGTGTTTGGAGAACCTGGCAGATCAGGTGACAATGAGTATGGCGAACCGTGTGCACTGTCCTTCACATTTGCGGATTTCAAAGATGGCAATGCTGGGAAGTGCTGTTCATCAGATGGCTTTGTAGCTTGTGATGGAGACTCAGGCCCCGAAAGGAACGCCTTCCTTTGATGTAACGCGCTGACGCGAAACGGGCATCCACTGTAGCTGGCTGGGTGATCGCCACCACAATTTGCACAGGTAACGTCTCTCTTGCATAAAGTCATGTGGGCCTCCGCAACGTTCGCAGCGCTGCTCACCTCTGCAAGATTTCGCGACATGTCCGTAGCGTTGACACTTGAAACAGCGTGGAGGTGACTCCGTGTAGTCGGCGATGACGTGCCTTGTAAAGCCCAAATTGATCTTCTCCGGACGTTCGGAGTTCGACGAAAACGCCAGCACAACCGCGTCGGTCGGAACAACTTGCCACTTTTCTGGTGAAGAAGGATCTCGCCGCACAACGCGCCTGACGTGGGTAACCCCCTGCGGCTTGAGGTAGGTCAGGAGCTCCTCTTCTGTGTGCCACTTGGGAACGCCTCGGATGATGCATGTGTTCTGCACATATGAATACGGCAGTCGGGCACATACATCAACACCACCCAGCCGGTTGCATCGCAAAAGTATGTCCACTTCTTCCTCTGTGGCCACGTCGAGGAGTAAGGCGTCTTGAGCTGTAAACCGACCACGGTCTGGTGCCTTGCCGAGCAAAGACGAGATCGCAGAAAAAAGCGCGATTGGGTTCTCCCGCCTCAAATCTTTACCCTTTTCACTCGGAGACAACAATACGGGTATGCCAACAGTTCTCCGCTTGCGATGCCTCATGACCTTGAATCCCTCCTGATCCATGTCGGCCATCTCCGTAGTATTATCTCATACTTCAGTAGCTGTAACTTTCTCACAAGACGGAACACCGACAGTGGAGTCATCGACGTCGCTTTGATTGGGTCGCTTACATGGTGGTACCACCATTGCTGCTTCGGACCTCTTTTCTTCTGTTGTACCGCTTCCCGCTGCAGCCAAGGCAGCAGCCATACCGCAACCACCGCTGACCTCGCTTGATTTCCGGGATCTTCTCAAAACGGTTGACTCAGATGAAGTCCCATGCGACGCATAAGGACTATACCTCCGTGAGGAGGCTGGCGTTCTGGCGGAAATCTTGACAGAAAGGACGAGAAAAAGCGAAAATTAACGGGGCTGAGGCGCACAACAGCTTGTCAGCAATCGTCGTCGTCCCTACAACCAGGAACCTCGCTTGACACGTCATTACGCTTATGCTGGACACGTCATTACGTCATTACGCTAAGACTTTGTTTAGTGTTAACGCTTTGCAATCCAACCTCGCTTGACACGTCATTACGCTTAAGGGCAGGATTGCAAAACGTTAACACTAAACAAGCTCTCAACAATTGACGGAAGGACAATATTCTAAGTAAACAATAGCAGTAACCTACGGGTAAGCCATAGATGTTAGGCCTATAGCATTACAATTCTGGTTGTAACGTCTGTCAACCGATACCCCCCCCCCCCCTCTTTGCGGAAGTGGATGACAAGCATAAGGACAAACGTCCTGGTAAGAAAACGTGTTGTAAATACTTCCCTTCATTACTCATGGTCACTTATTAGCAGCGGTCAAAATGTCAGTGCTTATCACCGTAATTTACAGTGATGGGCATGCTCGCAACTGCGAGTACGTTCTTTGATAAGGTCAAATTGATGCACGTACGCCGCTGCGTGGTCGGTTGGGCCGAATCGGTGTGGCATCACGGGCCATATGTCTCCAATCGAGTGTACCGCTCCCTTTTCGACCCCGAAACATTCGCTTAGAAAGCGCCGACTTCAAGCACAGAGGTGACGTCGTCGAAACCAACCAGTGTCCAGTTGGCACGGTGCCTGAGAGGCGGTCGAGAAAGGTCATGTGGTGGACCTCTAAAGCTAGAGCAAGGCGTCTGCATCGGCCCGAGCTTCAGTTTGCGAGTGAGAGGAAAGAGATGCTCACGTATGTTAAGTGGTCCGCCAGTAAATTTTCAATTATTTGTTATGTAGCTCGGTAAATAGATTTTCCATGACAAGGGGGAGAACTGCTCGTTGTATTAGAGGTTATGTTAATGTTCTATTAATTCTTTCTGATTTTATTCTCAACTTCTCAGAAAAAGTGTAGAAAAGGCAAAGCTTATAAACAAAGCTTTCTGACTTCTGGTGCAGTGCATCTCACTATGACTTATCACACAATTATTCACGAAAAAAAGTAAGCCTTGCCTGGTCCTTCGTAATCAACTTGTCTCTTTTTATTGCTGTTTTGCCTCATGCGTTATGTATAACCGGCCCTCTACTTCAGTTCTATAAAAAGCAAGCGTTGCACCACTCCAGCGCATCCGCCCTGTAGGTACTAGAGATGTGAGCGGTTGAAGAAAAGACGTTTTTTGTTGTTTCTTCAACCACGATAACGTGGGAAAACAGAGCTTCTCCGGAGAAATACCTTGTGATGCGACCAATCTGCAGTGAGGGAAGCCCCTTCGGAAATGAATGCCTTGACGAGAAATCGTGCGCACATTTCCATAGCGGAAGCTCCATTGGGACATTTGTGATGCAGCATGCGACAATTACATTCTTCCCAGTGTTCGCGGAAAAATTCATCGGGCACTTACGTCTCTTAAGTGACTTGAAGGCGAAAGCCAACGATTATCGAAGTCTTCTTCACCGTTGCATCGTGTTTGCGGTGCCGTCACGTTCCATGTCATTCGGCACGCATCCGGATAAATCTTGTTCTATCCCGGCACAGTACCGGGATAGTGCTGTAGCTACCACACTTGGCTGCGGCTCTTGGTGATCCGGATTTAAATCCAGTTCGAACCCAAATAAGTTTCTATTTACATTTTATTTACTTTTTTGTTACAGCGGCCGTAATTCGGTTTCATGCATTCGTGTAGTTGCCAGCAATTATGGCTACTTTTCGCGTTCGATAAGTCATCTAAGGCTTCCGCCTTACGAAGTACGTCGAATTTTTTATAGATCTGTGCAGAATCGTCATTTTTTTAATTTTTTAATATTTTCTGAAAAAAAAAACATGAAAAAAACATATTTTTAACGCACATCAAAAAATTATGAAAACTTACATCTCCAGTAGGCACAGACGCCCAATAAGAAAAGAGAAAATTACTGCCATTCTGGTTACATTGCTGCCCGTGGACACACATAAATCATTGTTCTTTACTTTTTTACTTTTCGAATTAAACATTGAAAGAAAAGCGATATCGTTACAGTACATCCAAGGAAAGTATAAGGGACTTCTGGCGCTTCCCTAATTTGACAAAACAGCGCCGCGTTCGCGTGGCTACGACAGCTTAGAAATTAAAACTTTTTGTTGCATGATTGGGCTCGCGAAGCCCGATTTCTGATGTTGTAGCGCGCATGATAAACTTTGTTTGGATTCACAGACGCGGTTACGCAGAAGGATGTGCAGAAAGTCCCACGCTTTGTTACAGGCACTGTATTTGCCTTGCAGAAGATTGATAGCTCTAACACAAACAAGGAGAAAGCGAGCGGGCACACACAGGGCACACGCATTGCACCCCGTGTACGTGCGTCCACTTGCTTCCCATTGTTTGTGTTAGCGCTATCAATCTTCTGCAATCTCTTACCAACAGGACCAAGCCAGAACTTTCGTATTTGTCTTGTACTAGAAACACCTGAATCAGCAATACTAAACTGTTCCCTTTATTTTGAACAGGCGGTATCTTTGGTGATGAACGCTACTGTCAACCGCCACCACGTCCAGAAGCTGCTCAAATACAGCCGAATTGAACAGTAAGCATCAATTTCTTTTGTTACGTTGCTAAAATTTATAAGAATAAATATTGCTACGGGGGGAGTTCACATTTCCACCGGTGGTGTGTTTGGTGTTGCGTTCGAAGCTTCATGTGCGTGTCTGTATTAATTAGTTCCAAAAAATTCAAAACATATCCTAGCACTTAGTAACCGGGGAGGGGGGTGAGATTTGGAAAACGAAACTTCGTTATATAACGATTGACTTTCACCAAAACTGGCAAAATCTGTCGCTGCTAAATGTAGCAACAGAAAAACGAAAGCAGCCGTACGAGGTTTAATCACAGTAAAACTTTTGAAAGAGCTAACAGCAGAGAGCGTAGCCCTGTTGTTACACATCATAATGCAGGTATACGTGCAGAAAATGATGATTACATTTTAGGAATGTGGCCACATACAATATACGCAGAAGTTCGATACAAATGAAACATGTTATGATCTAAAAGCATTGGGGAAAACATCTACCTCATGGCTAAAGATTCTTTAAAATAGATAGCTAGTTCACCCCTACCAGAACTGAAATGTGTCCAATATTGAAAAGCAAACTGAGACTCTGAAGATATAGCACTTGATCGCAACTGTTCAGATGCATTGCGGGAAGGCGCACTATTCATTGTGTGTTGGCCCTGCAAATAAGAATGAGAGGTTACGAGAACTTAATCAAGAAATACATGCAATCTTTCTTTATTGATACCGGAGGGTCAAAATACCATGTTTATGGTAGCGTAAAAAAACAATGTATATTAAACTTTCCCAATGAATGCAGAAAGTCATGTTGCAAAGGGCACCGACCAAACCGCAGTCGATGTAAGCACAGTGTCTGACAACAACATCTCATATAAACAAACAAAAGCTGTTGATCCTGCAATATCATCTGGAGGGCCCATAACTAGTATGATGCGGGGCTAATGACAATCAAGAGGAGGCTTATCATCGTCGGCATGATAATTATGACTTCGTTGCCCACTTGTTTCGTGTGTAGCCGTTATGAGGATAAGATGACAGACGAGTTCTGGTTGTCATTCCTAGTTTCTTAACGCGGGAGGCGTGTTATCTCAGCCACTGGGTTCCATATACTGTAGATGTTTCTTTCATGTTCAATTCAACTGCTTGTATCTACTTGACAGCGCTGGTATCACACAGGGTAGGAACATTATCTAAGCCTTCGTCAGCAATGCTTGTGCGGGCTACTTAGCCAATGCGTTGAAAACACTGCAACTGTGAAAATTAGGTCCAATGGGGGAGCACAAATAAAAATACGCTAGATTGCAAAATACAGCTGTTTGTAAGGTCAAACATCACAAAGACGACACCTGTTAGAAAAGAACACTGTAAGCGCTTAAAGAACTGATCCCAAAAGTAAGGTTGAAGTGATAGGTCAGTGGTGCAAACGATTCCATTTTATGTAGTTTTGCATATGAGGTGCTATAAAAATCTGCATCCTAATTCTGATAAACAGGAGAGGGGGTTTACCGTAGCAGTTCTGTACCACGGGAATATCTATGTTAAACGAGATTTATTTTTTTTTATTTCCGCGAGACATTTTGAATATTAGCTATTGCAAGGGGCTATTGTCCGACAATATTTTCGTTTTGACACGAGGTATTTTGTAGTCACGACAAAAAAAAACGAGTTTATAAATCCGTAGGCACTTTTTGCGGAGTACCTCAGAGGACCAACCATGTCACGCCAAGTATCTCCACAAAAATGCATAATTGATAAACTTAGCACATTGAGCCGTTAAAATAGAGTAAGTGTCGATAATTTGTCGAATGAAGTTAAGCAAATAAAGAGCTAAAATTTAACTAACGAAATCTCAAAGGTCTGTTTTACTGACCGCCTAAAAACTGTAAAAAGCAAAAAGAAATAAAAATTGTAATAAAGGGCCAACCATGTAATGCCGTGTATCTGCATTAAAATGCATAATGGGCGTATGCAACACATTTGGTCGTTATAACATTGTAAACGTAGGTTATAAGAGGAAAGAAACACCAATAAATTCGCATAGGTCGAGGTTAACCTGTCGTCCTCGAGCGATTAGGACGAAAATAACAAAAAAGGAAAAATACTCCCCTCCTCCCCCGCAAGAATTTTAAGGAAACAAAAACCACCCAACTCCTTTTGTCCGCACCGAAATGCATATTTGGCAATGTTAGGACATTTTTTTCATTATAATTGTATACGGTTGAAAGCAGGAATCGAAACAATACAAATATAGCCAGACGAAACCTAAAGTGTTCTAATCTAGCCTCATATGAGCCAATTTACTCAATGAAAACACTCGAACCGCAAACGACAAAATGCAGCGCAATTTGGCAACACATAGCCGGATTTGACGATAAAAATTTTTAGTGTCATTGCACTCTGTGAAGGTGAGGCACCAGCGGAGCTGCTTATGGATTATTGGTTGGCCACCACCAACTGCCGCTCAAATCGCGCCGTAGCGCCGGAGAAGCGGTCAGCGGGGCTTTAGGTGCACGACGCCGCCTTGCGTTTTCCGCCTTTCAGTATTGGGGGTCTCGACGGACATCACGCTTATGCTTGTCGTCCGCGGCCCATTGTCCTCAGTGGTGTCCCTCCGCGCCGTTTGTACCCGTTTTTGCCTATTAAGTGCAGATCACTTTAGGGGCTCGCCTTGTCGTCGTAGCTCGCTGCAACGCTCGATGTCAAGCGACTGCCGGAATCAGGCGGCGCAGCGAGATAACGGACCCAAGTAGAGCCCAGCGTACCTTCGTAGTGCGTCCCGCAGAGGCTTCGAAAACCGAGCGGATTAAATAGTCATAACCGTTGGAAACTCGTGAAACGCTGGCGCTTGTCATACATCCTCCCTTGTTTAGCGCAAAGAAAACTGCAGGTACCTTTTATGCATAATATATGTAATTAATCGGCAGCACCCGCGTTCATTTAGTTCGGAACGCTCGTTGGGTTGGTTTCTACGATAATAAGCGGAAACAAGTGGCAGTGCAACGCCGGAACGTGCGGGAAGAAAAGCAAGCACAAAAAAAAAAAAGAAAACAGAACTCCCGCTGGCGCTGTTTCAGGCAAGGGGCGCGCGAGCACTGCGGAGGCGGTAAATTTGAATTGAATTGGGTCCATTACGGCCCATTACGGCGAACCACTGCTCTGCACTTCCGGCAGCTTTCACGTTGAGTGGAACGATTTAGATTTTTCTCTGAGTAAGTAGTCTTCACTGTTCAACGACAATGTGGGAAAGACATCTTACAAAGCCCGAGATGATACCGATTGTCTTAAAGTCGGCTTCACTTCCCAACGCAAGTACGTTGCTTGAAATACATTTATCGAGAGGAAATATACGCCGTATCATATGAAAATACGAAGCGCGGGAGGTGAATATGTGGACGTAGCCAGTGGGCGGGCCGAAGTGAGGGGGAGGGGAGCGGCTTTTCTCGGCCTACCAACGTATACCCGGAATATAGACTATAACAACTCCGCTATAAAAACATTTAAGAAGTCAAAATGAAGAAAAGCGGCCAAAAATGTTTACGCATCCCTAGACCATTCTCGAAGAGTATTTAGCCTGAATTTTGATTTGAAAAGCTGTGGCGTGGATGCCGAAAGCTCCAAAATCCGCATCACTTGTTTTTGCATTGTGATAAGGGACTAGTGGTTAACGATATGAATTTAAGTGCTACCCGATGTTTTTACGGCAGGATATCTAGTCGCAGAGGAAGGTGATGATATGAATAGTTCCCAGCGCGAATAAGAAAAAAAAATTAAAATGTTGTCTTGCCTGCTACAGAGTGAAGTAGGTGGGGCTGTATTTGTCGCAAATGGTTTTCACTTTCTCCATCCAGCGCAAAGAACGGCTTACTACAACGCCAAAATATTTAGTTGTTTTAACTTTCGTACTTTCGGCTGTGCATACTCTCTGTTGTGCGTTTCTAGTGTCATTTATCTGGCGGCAAAAACACGGCATGATTTGTTCATGAAACATTAAGCGTTATTCGCCTTTCGGTAAACCTTTGTAGTAGGTCAATTGCAAGTTTTCTATTGGTGATTTGTTCTAAGTTGCGAATTTCCTCTTCTGGTCTGTATTTCCAGAATGGCATCGCACTTGTTTCAAGCACAAGAAAGAAAGCTTGAAAACACGCCGGCCTAACTTTTGGTTTATTTCGCCGTCCCCCTTTTGTGTCAGTCAAACGCATTGAGCAATCGTGACGCCTTCCGTCACGTCTGCGTGTCTCTCTCTCCCTTGCAACCTCCCGTGTGAGCTAGTGTCTAAACTTTGAATGAAATTAGGCTTAAAGACAAATTGTAATTTACGAAATGTCAACAAAATCAGCATGTTTCGTCTTATGAACTCCCTCTTCTCACACCCAACGCAGGCATTGCGTGGAGCACCAGGGAATCGCGGGGCTGGCCGGTATTCGTCGTGAGGATCTGAGAAGTGCTTTTGAGGTAGGTGTCAAAAAACTTGCCATCCCTTCCCAAAGAAAGTTGAGAAAAGCGCAAAAAGCTTTCTAGCACCGAAATTACGTCAACAGTGCATCAAAACCTTCGCTAAAAGTGCGTCGAATCCTGCTGAAAGTGCGTCCAATTAATCGATCGGCAAACCCTCGAAGACCCTAACCGCAAACGAAAAACGAACCCATGCGACTTTCCTCTTTCGCAATTTTCAAGTAATCGCTTTGACACAGTAGAAGTCCGGTTTCATGCACGCGTCGTGTGTCCACAGATCTTATCAGAGGTTTTCACTCGACCAACTGGTTTTTGAGGAAATGAAGTAGTTTTTTTGACAGGACGCCATGGGTCCCACTCAGAAAGCTTTCGCTTTCTGACTGAAAGCGAAACTGCGTAACAGGCATGTGCCACCGGAAAGAAGAAAAGCGCGAATTGCTCTGTTTCTTTTTTTCTGCAGAACATCGTGCAGATCCAGTACGATCTAGCGAATCACTTTACAGCCGACGTAGACTACGCTGTTACGCAATTATTGCAGCGGCATGCCTTGCTGCAAGCATTCACCCAAAGCATTACAGCGAAGACACCAACCCTGAAACTGGTAAGCCTTTTTTATAACGGGCGAAAGGCGCGTGCGGAGACCAGCGTGTTTCCGCACGCGTAAAAAAAAAAAAAAAAAAAAAAAAAAAAAAAAAAAAAAACGCGCCGTTCTTTTCACGTGTGTCCACCGCTGAAATGAATACACAATATGGGTGATCGCTGGGCAAATCCTGAATGAAATATTGCACTTATATCGGGAGCTGCATTGCAGGTGTTTTTTGCAGCTTGCAGCGCTATACTTGCGGAAAGGCGTTTTATGTAAAGCGTTCATATCGAGCGCTGAATTTCGTATCAGACGGTGATATTTATGAAGGGTGCAGGGGAAGGTACTTGTATAGCCACCATAAATACAGGAAACATGGTATGGGACGCACGATATGCGCAGGTTCCGTGTCCTTTCTTTCAGCCATGTGGTGCGTTCGTCGTCCTTTCCCTCACTTTATATCAGAGTGGCGTTGTTTAAAGGTTGGAAGAAATCAGGTGAACAATTCGTACGCGTAGGCGGATGTTCGGCAAACATGCTCAAATAATGAAAATTATTGTCTCCTTGTCACTGTCCCTAAACATAAGCATATACAACCAATGCGTAAAGCAAGACGGTGACATATGGGGCAGAAACTTACTGCCTCACTTCGCGCGTTGAAGGAGACTAGTTAAGCTCACCGAGCAATAAAAAGAAGGATAATGAAAGAAATGGTTAGGTATACGCAACAAGCATCCTATATCAAGGAAGGAATTCAGGGGGGAAACATCGTAGCTAGTATCAAGAAGAAGAAGTATAGGCTTGGCATGTGATGCAAATACAGTAGAACCCCGCTCTTGCGTCCTTCAGTGCTGTGTTTTCCCGGCAGCTACCTTGTTTGCCTAGTCCCGGTGCAGCTCACATAGAGTCCCATGTATTAAAATCCTCAATGTTACGCCGTGGCTCAAACTACGTTCCCAGATGATGCGTCGCAATCTGACACTCCGAATACGGCCGAGCAACATGCGCGGACTACCATTTTGATGTTTGACGAGCCTTGGCCAGGCTAGGCTATGGAACTGAATGCGTGAATCCGCACTCCGGTATGATTTGTCACCATTAGATAACCCTATGTTACTCTATGCTATATCACCAGCATCACTGCGCTTACAACGGAAGTTTCACTTCGGAATGTCGGAACACGGCCGGGCTGGAGGAGATTCGGGCGCGCACTGCGCGCTCGCCGCTCCTCGAGTCCGGCCGTGGCCGGAAGAGCGTGTTTGTCAAAAGCACCACTGCAAGAATAGCACGCGCTCTCGTGGTCATTGTGCGCTTCAAGCTTTGAGAACACCGTTGAACTTGCCACCGCGAACTGTGTCGTGGCTTGACGGGGTCGCAAAACTGGGAGGCGCTTTCCCTTCAGAAAAAACTTGACGTACTAAGCGCAGTAGACAAGCAGCCAGCGCGGAATGGAGTCGGCATTGCTAGGGACCTTGCATTGCCACGCGTGGTGCTTTCCAGTGATCGGAAAAGGCGCCAATGGTACCTTCTCAAGTTTTTTTATGTTTGAAAGGCTCGAAAGTTGCAGAAATGCACAGAAATACATGGTTTCAAGTCAAAGTTACGCTGTTCTCGTTCATTTTCGAAGGTTTCCTCACTGCTGCGTTTTCTTGGTTGTTACGTTTTGTTTTCCCGGTCCGGTGAAAAACGTATCGGGGTTCCACTGTAATTGACAATCGGTGGAGTAGCAGGTTTACATAAGGGCAACTGTGAGACAGGACTAAAAGTAAAGAGAACTGCGAGGCAAAGAGGACACTGGGCAGACAGCAACGGCTGTGGGAATATAGGAAGGGCATTCGTCCTGTGTAGTGGTATCGAACAGGCTAAGAATGGTGACGACGATTATGATGATGATGATTATGAGGAGGAGGAGGAGGAGGAGGAGGAGGAGGAGGAGGAGGAGGAGGAGGAGGACGACGACGACGACGACGACGCCGACGGTGACGATTTGTGATGATGATGGTGGTGGTGGTGATGGTGGTGGTGGTGGTGATGGCGAAGACGACGACGGTGACGGTGACGGATGAATGGTTATGCGACCGGCATCGCCCTCAGCATTACTCATCCCCAAAATGGGGAATTATATATATGAGACCATTTTCTACGTCTGTCCCAACTGGTAGCTCAGCCGTGGCTGGATCCACTTTGTAGTGGCCCCCCAGCAACTTTCGTGGCGTCATCTTGAGTCATTGAAGATTTGAAGAGTAAGAGGGGACGTTAATGTCAACGATACCCATTTAACTTAAAGCCGGAAGTGATTTTAAAATGTTAAAGCTGGCGTCCTCCAGGTAACGCTAGTGTCGATCAGGCTCTTATTTTTCTTAGTGCAGCGCAGGATGGCTGACGAACAAATACCGAATGGATGTACAACCTCTTATTAACTGACTTGGTAGTGACACACAAAACATGCCCGGCTTTGGCCACAGCAGGCAGTCAGAATAGAAATAAGGAGAATAAAAAACGGCATCTTTCGCAAAAAAAATGGTGCAGCTTGCACTAGTAGTGCAAGGCTGGAGAAACAGCAGAGCTGGCGGCCACTCTGCCTACGTCCGAGACCCGGCTGTTGAACCCTACAGGGATTACCGAACTTGCCGCTGAAAGTTCTCTATCACTGGCCGGCCCGGATCGTTTTGTGTGCAGGCTTTCACATCTCTCCCAAAGTGGACCGCGTTAGTATGTATACGCGTTAGAACCAATGGCAACAGGCTTCGAGAACTCGGCGCGTCTGTAGCGGAAACTCGGCGTCTGTGCTCCGCACTTCAGGCGCAAACGCACGTGAACTGGTGAGCAGAAGAGCTGCCAGAGATCACGCCACGAACGCTGGGCAGTGTTCTTGAAGGCCGGGCTGGCCGAAGCAGGGCGCTACTCGCGAGGCGCACGCTCGCGTGCGCTCGGCTTTTTTTTTTTTTTTTGCGAGCTACCCACGTGGCGCAAGCCCACGTGCAAGCCTGGACGACGCCGGGCGCTCATCCTGAGGAAAAGGCTCACGTGCGCTCGGCTGGGCTGAGTATTCTGGTAACGCACCACGACGCAACTAAAAGCTGAAACCTCTCTGCTGTTAAAGCAATGAAACGTGATCTTAAGGAAACCGAAAAAAAATTTCATAGAAATGTCCCCTTACGACGGTTCTAAACAAATTGGAAACCTCTATTGGTTCTTTCGCCGCCAAGTTTACCTACTTTGAGAGATCCTTTGTTTACCGCATTTAAAATTAAGCGGGCGTTCCGTATGATACCAGTATTGTTTATTTTTATGCGCCTCCGATCTTCCAGTGCTCTGAGGGCCAGAGCGTTCGAGTTCGCTACTAAGAGATACATTATTTTCAAACTGCAGCTGAGGGTATATTCAGGGTAGGGATCTGAAGCTTGCGAAATACTCCGCCAACAAGGTACAATGCAATACGTTTTTGAATAGCCCCATTGAAACGAGTGTTACTATTTCACCAGCCATCCACCAAAATTTAAATCATCCCCTCAAGACCACCGACTACAGCGCTATATCACTTGCAAGCGGATATGAATAAACACGTAATGCCCCTTCCTGTTCGCACTGGGGTCTGAGCGGGTCGCTTTCTGTGCTTTGATTTTTGGACTTGCACGGTCCTTTGATTTTGGACTACCCGTGACTTGCACGGTGCTCGTCGCATATGTTTTTAGACCTGGATAAGGTGTTTGTGTAATGTTCGAAACTGGTGCCAAAAAAATATTAGTAGATGCTTAGCTCGGCTATGCCCGGATATACGTCTCGTGAGCTAAGGTTCAGCTGGTTATTCTTAGCTTTCCTGGTTGTCTAGGATTAGCTTGATTATCATTTTTACTGCTGCTTCAATGACACACACACGGTATACGCATTATGTGACACATGTATATTCATCAAGCGGCTCCGGCGCAGTGTCACCAATCGCCCCAGAGCTAAGCTGGTTCCACAGGCGCACGCCAGTGTTGCTGCGACGCACGAGCCACCGGTTTCACACCCGGCCACCCCTCGCATGATCATCAACTGGACCGGGCCGCCACGTGCGGAACGGAGGTGGGCGACGACGCTGGGCGCGTGGGGTGTGGTAGAGACGCCGGGCAGCGAACAACGTCCTGTGCGCCGTGTGACGTCACTGCTCCTCGCGCATGCGCAGCACGGCTCTTCAGGAGTCATGCGAAACTGCCCAACTTCGGCCAGTGTAGCTCACGCTACAAAACTCCGTCAGCCCGACCAACGCCGCCTGTGCAACGTTACCTGTCGCGACAGCCGTTTTCCAATGGAATCAGAAGGCACGCTTGAGTCATGTCCGCAGGCGCGCGCAACACTTCAGATCAGCAAGGGATTAGGCGTCCTAGGGGACTAAAACGGGGAGACGTGGGATGGCAACCTTGCGAAGGCAGTGCAAACCCTGCAAATCGTGCCCCATAGTTTTCGTGAAGCAACGCTGCCCGACGTACAATAGTAGAGTTATATAGCTCCCCTATGGGATCAGAGTTGCGCGTCTAGCCGCCATCTTGAGTACCAAGTCGTGCGAGAAAGCCACCCCTCCCGTATGTAGGAGTGGCAGCGCCGGTTGTAACGGCGGGGCGAAAACGGCGCGTGCGTGGGCTGCCAGCTGCGCGGTACAGCCGCACAAGTGAAAAAAAGAGTTCGTTGCGCAGCACTGAAAGCGGGCTTTCCTCTGGAAATCGGACGCGCAGCTCCGGCGAAGCTTATACAGAAAACCTGGCAAGTACTCAGGCCGCCGGCAGAACGGGGGAAGGTTAGCGAGCAGGAAGGGCAGGAGAGAGCAACAGGAAAGTTGTTGTTCCGCCATTGTCAGCTGACACGACAGGCAAGCGGCATCAACCCAACGTGATGAATGGGACCAAATGGGACCTCGCCGGTGGAGCATTCACAATCCATGTCCCGTAGGGAACCATGATGCGTGGCACCACTTAGGGGCGCGTTTGAACATACATATACGTCTCATGTCGAATTGCGGTACGTATAAAAAGACCAACAGGACGCTAACAGTACTGGGACGAGGCGCAGTTCCAGTCCTGTTAGCGTCCTATTTGTCTTTGTATACGTAGCGCAATTCAATATGAAACATCGCAAAATAGCCCCATTGTACATCCTTTTGAACATTTATACGTCTCGTTGGGTGCAGTGGTCGGCGGTCATTGGTTTTATGAACGAAACGTGGTTTCCTGCTGGAAAAATGAACATCGCATTTCTAGCAGCAACTATCTACTCAACTTTATTTTGTGTGCGCTGTTGCTTCGTGACAGAATTTTTATCTGCGGTAAAGATATTTCCACGTGTGAAGTGCTCACCGATGGTAGTATTAAGAACATTTATTATTTTTTTATTTTATATACTATACTGCAGCTCATCAGTTTTCTTTTCCTTCAACTCATGGTCGCTATGGACTGAAATATTTATTAAAGCGACGCTAACAAGATACTGTCCCACAGACCTGTCGGTGTTGACCATGTAGTCCTCCGCATTTAAAATAAACCACTGTTCTGTCTTCCATTTTCTAAGTAAATGTTATTCTGACGTTTTTTGTTATTCCTTTCAGGACGACAACAAAGCAGAGTATAAAAAATTAACGGTTAGTGTCCCATTTCACTTTTTTCCGGAGATGCACACCCTTTGTCAAAATTCTGTGAGCCAATTAAGCCTTCTCGACCACACAGAATTGAAATAATCGGCTTTACCTTAAATGTGGCAAAATTATTTTAAGGCAGTAAGAAAGAAAGGTGTTTTTTATAGCTTTCCTGCATAAAAAGCTTCAGCCTCACACAGGAAGAAAGCTTGTACGTTGAATTTTTTGCAGCCTTCGCGTTTCCGGCTTGGCCCACAAAATTTTGACGAAGTCTGTACCTAAAGATTTACCAGTGTTTTCAAAAAGAGAAGGCCTTTTGCCAGCGGTGACATTGACTCGTGAAACGGCTTCAACGCTGGGTGCACTGGCCGTCGTAGGAGGGGAAGGTTGTATTTATTTTGTATTCCTGGTCCTTCAAAGATCCCAAGGAGGTGAAACGAACCCGCAGTCATCCACTACCCGCCACAATATGGCCCAGCTAGAAATTCGACTCAAAAAACCCAAAATGTGGTTTCTTTACGGCGAAGCTAACACATACCTGCACCTGAGCTTTGTGCGTATGGTACACCCCACCACATGAAGCGTGTTTTTTTTTCGAAATGAGCCACATCCACCTAACGCGAATTTGAGAAACAATCGGAAGTTCGTTAGCGTATCTAAATGCAACCCCGTCAAAGCTATTATGATATATGTTACATATTAGCTAAGGGATGTTTATGGCCACAAGAAACTAAAAATTGTGCCGAGAATTTTAGAATTTTGTGCCGACAATTTAGATAATATTGGCGTGATAAGTTAGTATTTGGCTGATATTATATTGAAAAACTCAAGTTGATGCGGCATTCTTGTGAATACTTTATTTCAATTGACATTCAAGCACGGTGCGGTTGAGTTTTGTGGAAAAGCCATTAAAATTATGCAACCCGGCTTCAACAAAACTAGAACTATACATGTAAAGAAGGTGAGTCCTCTTGGCACCATTAGCAGGTTTTTTTCGAATTCTTCCCCGAGATAATTTTTTTCGGCTCGCCTGAAGGCACTCACGAAGTAAAGCGAGCTCTTCATTACTTTGCCATGAATTTCCAAAACGCTTCACACGGGGGCTGCTGATATCTTCTTCACCTTAACGAAGTGGTTCGTACTCTCAGAAGGGGAGGGGGGATTTGCCAGGGCTTGTAAGCGGTCGTTATTTAGTCAAGTACTAAAAAGGTAAGTATGCGAGTAAAAAATTAAATACAAGCAGAGTTATTTCGAAGGGACGGGTGAGACGAAATAAAACCATTGTTTCACATCTCTATTTCATTTCGTTCACTTTGTCGTTCACATTTGGGGTCATATCTTTCGCCAATCTCCTAATTGCCGCCGGAATTCATAATAAGCCGGCTCCGAAAAGAAAAAAAAATGACTTCCTAAAACACCCACGAAACAGTCGGAACAGTCAAGCCAGAAGCAAACTCCCCTTGGTCAAATGGATTTGGCTCAATTTGATCTGTGAAACAGCAGAATCAGGGTCATTTTCGATACAAACGACGATCTGCGTACGCGTTTTCAGGGCGTATCTCAACTATTTTATAGCCGCTTCTTTTTTACGGGAAAGTTACCGAGTTTTTCTCGTCAATGCAGTTTTATCTTTTTAGTTCCGGTTTCTGGATATGGCTCATTTTGATAAATAACGCCTCATATATCCAATAACATTCCCGCACTGCAACGAACGTCCAACACTGTACCACACCAGCTGGGATTGCCAGAACACCAGCAGCCCCCATTATTCGCACGCCAACCGCAATGCAAGCGGAGGCCTCGCTGTGCAGCTCGGACCTTGACGACCAGCGACAGTTGGTGGACCGGGCACGCAGGACAGCAACTGCAGCGGTACCCCTGGAATGAGGGCTTCTACCGCTTCGGAACGCGAATTTCCTCTCATTTGAAATAAATGGAGTTTCAGCGCCACCAGGGCTAGGGTTCGGGGAATTTTTATGTTCGCGAGAAACGTAGCGGAAAAGCCCACTTTATTGCGAATGTCCTGAAAAGAGCGACTGTAACTGTTGCTTTATCAAACTTTCCCACAAGCAATTATATGCACGATCCGCCGTTAAGACGCTATAGCTAGTCCGAGGTTTATTTCTTTGCCACAATCAATTACTTAACGACTTGTAAATGTTACAGAATTCCCGTCTTCTGTCAATACGCAGGCGTTTATGGGAGAAGTATGGTTGCATGGTTACGAAAAACGGCTGTCACCCTTGTTTTGTCACACCTTTACCAACAAACGTTATACTCCAATTGGCTGCTACGGCGACTTTGTCACTACGCCTAGTTTTTTTTTTATTTGTTCCAATTAGTTCGCAATAACTGAGTTGAAACTTTCTTCGGAAATTTGTCACCCCAGCTCCGCTTGTCATCCGCCTTCACAAAGTGGAATGGCTCATCTCTTTTTTTTTTTTTTTTCAGGACCAATCCAATCTTTGGTGCTTACTTTTTCCCTGTCAGCAGGGGAATCGGCTGTTTAATTACTTCCCGTCTCTGTATTTTGCACCATTTTTCTCACCATATTGTACGCCTTATTCCGATCTGCTCAGACCCCATAAATCCGACAAGACGGTGTGAATTTTAAGACAGATGGTTCTAAAAGGATTATGGCTCGCCATTTCAAGGTAACAGAAAGGAAGTAAAAAGGCACTATTACGAACCATGTTTTTTTTTTACATTTGTTACCGTTGTTATGTTACCGTACTTCCTGAAAACCTCTCGGCAGAATGTCGCAAGGTTCACAGTTAGCCCAAAGTCAACCTTTTTTTTATTTGCGCCATTTTGCCACAGGGCATAGGTAACATGAACACAATGGACATTTAGTTTATGAATTTCATATTTTCCATTCCCAAGTTCCCCTCCTTCTGTTCCGAAGGGCGCTCTTCGTAATCCTACATTATGTCTATTTCAAACAGAATTCATCTGTCGTGGGTAGTAGTAAGAAATTATTTTGATCGCCTGTTTCCCTCCTGCTCATTTGCACTCTTTTTCGTTTGTATCGGTCGGCTGTGAGATTTGAGGATTTCCCCATCTTGTGATAACTGGATCGGCATGCTTGCAGAAATGTCTTAAATGGGGGTGTAAAGCAACGAATGTGCAACGGAGCTATGCAGCGAACCGCAGAGGAGGGCTACTGAATAACGTCGGGCACTTCGGGATCTCTAACGTGCGCGAGGCGTGGACACACGGTAGTTTTAGTTTTTGGCCTCCATGATAAAAAAAAAAAAATTCACGTATCTCCACGAAGTGAATCATGACGAGTGGGCGAGGCACTGGGGATCGTTCTTACCGTTAATCACCTGTGGCATTGCCCACACGCGCACTTAAATGAGTGACAACGTGTGTGTACAGTATATACAATTCCAATTCAATCCAATCCAATCCAATCCAATGCTCCTCGCGCATGCGCAACACTGCATACACGGACGCCAAGGGACAAGCCACGCACAAAGCGAGGTGCTAAGGTGCTTCGCCCCTAAAACGGCTGCTATGACTGAGAGCGAACCCGCGTCCTTGGGCACAGCAGCAGAACGCTTCAGCCACTGAGCCCCCGCGGCGCGTCTTTGCAGAAAATTTCTAAAGCTTTGTAATCATGTACAGATCGTATGGAACGAGCTTACGCCTTGTACGCTTCACTTGATCCCAATTAAACTTTATTTCTTACTAAACGTTTCGGTTTGAATTCTCGTATCCGACCATCTCCCGATACTGCAAGTTACTGTGCAGGCGCGTATATGGAGATATTATCGTTCGGTTCGCGAGAGCTGTTTAAGTTTCACGAATGTGCAAGTAACCATGTTTCTTTCTGCTCGCTGTCCCAGGAAACCGTCGCCGAGGACATCAAATTTGGAGAGAAGTTCTCGAACGATACCGTAATGTTTAAATCAATTGCGATAACGGTAAGAACTCATTTTTTTCTATAGAAGACCCGGGGGAAAACACTATATATCTGATCTTTGAAACCAGCTGCGCCCCTCTGGCGCTCCTCGACGTTATGATTGCGTTTACACACTTTTCGCTTTTAATGACGATTGTCTTTCTTGAGCTACTTAAACGAAAAAATTTTGGTTTGTCTGTCTGTCTGTCTGTCTGCCTGTGACTCAATTCAGCCACCTGGCTGAAGTGAAAGAGAAGCTGCCCAGTAGTTTTATATACCCACAGCCAAATCTGAACGTTAAAGTCCGGTGTCATGTAATACTTGTCAACATTGTTGAACAAGAACACGACATTACACAAATATAAAGCAGAAAATCAATAAATAAGTGATATTTGCAGTATTCCTCAATTAAAAAGTTTATGGGTGCTTGGTTTTGGCGATAGCAAATTAAGTACTACATCAACTACAGAAAACCGTCGCCTGCATGCTGTTGCCCGCGCCACTATAGCTTCTGGCGGCATTTAAGAAATCAAACGGCAACGCCAACGAAAGGTGCCAAGTTCCACTCGAAACGCTTGTGGAGTAGGGCAACCTGGTTCTATCAAAGTTGTAGTAGGGTGCCTAGATTCCCGCCCATCCCCGCCGTACAGCAGCGCTGGCATCGAGGCACCCGACTTGGAGCAGGGAAACGTGGTAAATTTAAATTTACTTCAGCATACCTCTAGCGTGTTATTTTGGGAGGAACGGGACGGGAGAGGAACAGCATGAGAGGTGAGCGGAAAGAGAAGGGAGGCTATTACTTGGCAGGAGCGCCAGTCGACTATCGGCTTTCGTCGACATTTATAACGAAAGAAGCACATACGCGGTCATTTTTAGGGCAAACTTCCTATATACCTCATCTCATCAAACGCGAAAAGTGACCGTCGTCGGCGTCAACGCGAGTGGTATAAAATGGCCACCATGGTACCGAAAAACTAAATACATAAAAAACTGTTTGAGCCCAGGTTTCCAGAGCCGAAGCTTAGTGCTTTGCCGCTGCGCTAACTCGGCACCCTGCGAAAAGGGGAACGAGATGGAGCCTGGTGCGTGTCGAGTGTCGTGGGAACGTGACGGCGCGTGAGTAAAACAGGGGCACCCCAACTACGGAGATCTGTGGTTTCGGAGAAGATGTCGAGTGAAGTGCGGCCAGCCTGCCTGTGGAGGGTATTATTCGTCACGAAAGACCTGGGAACGATAGCGAAGAAAGAGACGCAAACCCATTAGCAGCGAAGAAGTCTGATAACCGTGAGAAAAGGACATATAGCTGCCGTGCACGTTCAATTTCAGCAGACAGCGCGCCACAATGGCGTGGCCTGTTCACTTACCCTGCCAAGGCTTGGACTGGTTTGAGGCCAAAGCCAGGCTCTCGTCTGCACCTCCGGGGCCAGAGCCTACGCAGTCAATTGGCAATACTAGTGGCATTTTTTAACTTGCACTGCCTGCACTGTTGCGAGCAGTCCAGCATATGCTCATTGTTTTGTTACAATAATATAGTTCCAGTAGAACTCTGCACTGGTTTGCACTACACTGCACTCATCTGCACCAGCTGAGGTAAAAAAAAAATTCACGCATCTCCACGAAGTGAATCATGACGAGTGGGCGAAGCACAAGGGAGCGTTCTTACCGTAAATCACTCAGGAGAGTGCTTACTGCTGCTAAAACGTTTTCCAACCCAATCCAATACAATTCATTTCAATCCAATTCAATCCAATCCAATCCAAATCCAATTCAATCCAATTCAATCCAATGGTGCTCGCGCATGCGCAGCACGGCTCTCCCGGAGCATCTCTCTCTCTTTCTCTCTCTCTCTATCTCTCTCTCTCTCTCTCTCTCTCTCTCTCTCTCTCTCTCTCTCTCTCTCTCTAACCTTTTTTGAACCTCTTATTTTGTTCTTTTTAACCTTTTGTGAACCTTTTGTTCACAGATGTTTCAATTTATACGGGGCTGTGCCGTGAGCACGGACACCGGACGCCGGACAAGTCTCGGCATTAAAGGGACACTGAAGTGATTTGTAAACGTTGCGGGATTTGTAAACGTTGCGGCCATGTTTCGACCACTCTGAGCGCGTTTACGCGAATTTATTCACTAGAAAAATCAATTCGAAAATGCTGGCCTCCTCTCTGCACCCTCGCCCATTTTCTGTGGCGTTTTCGTGTGACGTCAGGAGGAGATGAGCTGGCAATTGGCTGCGCTGCTGCACGGCTCGCCGACCTTCCGACAGAGTCGGTCTGCCCAGCGTTTAGTCCGCCGGCCGCCGACGGGCGGCCGCCACAACACGTTTGTGAATGGAAGAATGGGCCTTTATTTACTTTGTTGGTTTGTACACTGTATCAAGCTCCGAGTCCGGCTCCACACAAGCGCTGCACAAGTGCGCATGCGACGCTTCGCTGACTGGTACGCTAGTAGGAAAACCTAAGGCCACTTAAAGGCGGGAAAAGAGTCAGCGAAGTCAACATAGGTACTAAGGAAATAAAATTAACTGAAACTTTTACTGTACAGCGCAAAACGATTAAACAGAAACACTTTTTTGCGCTGGGTGAACAAGCACAGCGGTCAGCAGCACGACCACACATCTGCGAACTCTTTCCCGTCTAAGAAATGCAATTGCTAGACGCGAGATATAGTGGACGTTTGGGGGACGCTTACTGCACGAGCGCTATACAACAGTCAGCTAACGAACTTGAAATGCTAAAACTAAATAAATGTGTAAACTGGTTGTACAGTCATGGACAATTCAAATACGAACCGCGGAGCGCACGGCCGAAGATACCGGTGCCGTCACCTGGCAGCGGCCGCGGAAAACACACGAACATGCGCATCGCCTCCGAGATTCCCCCGCGCGTTGCGTGCGGGGGAATCGCGGAGGCCATGACATGCGCATTTAAGATGTCGAGAGCGAGGCCCGGTGTCCCACTGCGATATGTTACGCTCTGCTCGCTCCCATGCTTACCTTGTCCCCATGCCGCAAGAGCGCTGCAAACAATTGTTATCGGTGCGGCGCGAGACAGTATGTGCGGCCACTGTGTGCTCGGCTCGCTCGAGCGCCTGCTGCCCGTGTGTGCCGGCGCCGCCTTGCCGACATAGCTTTGCATGTAAGGTACAGTAACTTGAGCAAAAAACGGAAACTTGGGTCACGCCAAAACCATGCTCAGTGCTGCCCGCTCCACGGATTTCTAGACGCACTGACGTGCCTGGTGAAAAAAATAAAATAAAACCAAAAAATCGGGCCGCCAACATTGTTGTGTAAGGGCAATTGACCTATATAATGTTTGGACCTGCCTATCTTCCTAATTTTTGTTAATATTAGAACTCTGCCAGTAATGTTCCCAGCCCACACAATGCTTGCAGTTAATGTATATTATTGAAGACGAATTCTCGTGGTATATCTATTGTTTGCTACAAGCACCGAACCCGCGAAATGACTCAGCCATGACTCCGGTAAACGAGGGCGCATTCTTGGCGACCAGCTCATTGTTGAATTCCCAAGCCACGGCACCACGAACGCAAAACAATGCAGGACCATCCCAAGTTAGGCGGAATGCATTTATTTTTGTCTCCATTTCTGTCTTCAAGAAAGCGTCATGAGCACAACAATATGCCTTCCCACGCAAGCACTGGCCGCCGCTACAAACAATTACGCGCCGTATTGCTCTCAACGCGACCAACACCTTCAGCTGCAGCGGCAGTAGTACTTTCAGTGCTTGCAGTGCTCTTGCGGCATGGCGACAAGGCAAGCATGCGAGCGAGGAGAGGGCGACATATTGCAGCGGGGCCGCACACCCTGACACCCGACAACACAACTGCGCATGTCCGTGTGTTTTCCACTGCCGCTGCCAGGTGACGGCACCGGTATCTTCGGCCGTGCGCTCTGTGGTTCGTATTCGAATTGTCCATGACTGTACATCATACACCTTATATATCCATGTTCGACAGCGCTGGCTCGTGGCCGAGTGGTCTGAAGCGCTGGGATTATTGCTTTGCAAGTCGCAAGTTCGAATCCCCGAGGGTGCCTGCATTTTTTTGTAAGTTGATTTTTTTCGTTTTTGCGCGATGTTTTCAAAACTGAGTTCACCATTTTTGGGGCGTAACGTTCACTGCTCCACGAGCGAGTTCTCGTTGGCGTGCTGTTGCCACAAGCACCGACTACTTGCGAGAAGTGGGCACAGGCCAGAATCAGCAGACCCTTGGCATGGTGCGAACACGCTTTTTACGATACAGGCATGATGAGTGAGGCAAGCTCCGAATATGCGGGAAAATCGAATGGCATTTGCGCGTCTGCGGTGACGCGGAGGGCGTTCATCCACTGCGTAGGCCTCGGCTAGTGATAGCTACGATTCCAAGCCGTCCTGGAAGGCTTATCTTATGCATTTTACAGCCGACAACGTGGCAGAAGCGCGGTGCGACGATTACTGAGATATCGAGAGTGCCCATCCAACGATGCCGTCGGATGTCAAGCATGTTGTTTTACAGAGCCGAAACCGAAACTTTTTTTAATGCTAACCTTGGACATCGTACAACCACGGCGCGTCTCCTCCCATCGTCACAGCTTTTAGTTGGTGCGGCCGCCACAGACCGCGCATGGTAGTTTTTCTTCTTTCCCGCTTTATAAAATAATTGCCGACTTATCAACCGGATAAACGATGAAAAGTGCGGTAATTTGAGCCAGTATACGCAGTGCAAGCCAACCGGAAGCTCGACAAATTCACTTCATTGTCCCTTTAAAGGGGTCCTGAAATACCTTCCGCCGATGCATGGATGTACATGTAACCAAATAAGACAATGTATTAGCAATCTCCTCCCGCAAGAATTTTGTTAAAGCGATGAGTATTAGCTGAGAAATCGTAAATCAAAAACCGCGCATTATAGTCGCGCCGCGTTTCCTCCTCTTTTCAACTGTTGACGGCGCGCAAGCACTCCCTCCCATGATGCTGCGCTAGTCGGCTGTGACGTACTTCCGCATTACGCTCCTCCGACTGCCGTCTGCTACGGGCAAGTTTTGTTGACACCATGAATTCCGCACTCCGCTCAAGGATGGATAAGCGAACGAAAAATCTGGCCGCATTTGTGCGGCGGCCTGGCCTTGCCCTTTCGCGGTGTGCGTTGCTGCAGTGCAGCACGTGACTTTTAATCGGCGGCGAACTCGCAGCCGCTGGGGAGGATCTTGCGCTCGGTCCCTTTCATGCACCGCGCACTGTTTATCCAAAAAGCGCAGTATCAGATGTGTCCCCGCTGGTGCCGGGTCTTATTTTGCGGTGGTGGTAATTCCTGCCGGCGCCATGTGAAAAATACATTTTAAACCGATACAGAACCCGTGCACAAAACGCTTCAATCATGTGACCAGTTCAGCTTGGGGCGACGCGTGGTGGAGAGCGGCAACGTTGGCAAAACATGCTCCGGCACGGCTCTGAGCTTCTAGCGCTGGAGCGAGCACCTTTATCTCAAACATCGGTTGCATTGGCAACAAGGCACAAACCGCCCCAGAGGTCAGTTACGGTTGCGTGATCCCGGTTCAGCTCGGGGCCCCACCTCGCGACATGTGGGCACTGCAGGCGTACCACTCACTCTCATTAGGAAGTGTGAGATGCGTTTGGCATTACAGGAGGCGATGGTGTGTGTGTTGTGGACGCCTTTGTTTCGCGATGAAATGCGACGTTGTGCTTCTGCGGGTGGATAGTGCTTCCCATGGTCTGGATTATCTTTCTCGAGCGACGTACGACTCAACCTCGCATGGGGTATGTGCAGTGTGCGTGGCTAAAAGCCATCTCGGCTTGCGCGCCAGAGTTAAGTGACATGCTGTTCGTCCCCGCAAACCGCGCGCGAGGTGAGTGCCGAACTTACGACGGGCAGGAGGAGGCAACCCATCGTCTGTCAATCGCGGTTGAGACTTGCAACGCATGTTGTGACGTTGTGTTCGTTCGAAACGTATCTCTGGATTGTTTTGAAGTGGAATAAAATGTATCCGTCAAACCCGGGCATTCGGCTCAGGGCGTTCTCTGCGATTGCACGAAAGAAGTGCCACGGGGCTTCAACGCTTTCTTTATGGAACGTACTCCGGTAAGAGAATATCCATGTCGTGTTATGGCCGTGTTGCATTCAATACGAACGGTTAAGCGTTTGTTTACACTTGTTTCGTTTGTCGTAAAATGTCCAAGCACTCCGGCACTATGCTGGCAGATCATCCGGCGAGTCGACGCTGAGCAGACGACTCATCTCTTTGCCGGAAGTGCGTGAAAAAGCCGCCCAATAGCAGGATGTCTAGCTCATGACGAACACCGGGGAATCGATGATGTAGACATGTGAAGATGGCGGCGTCCAAAAACACGAAGGAAAGGGTGAGAAAAAAGCGACAAACTTTGCAACAAAAGTGTGAGCTTTCCGCTGCGCGTAAAAGAGTAATACTTGGCCCAGATGACCTTGATGACCCAATCTAACGATTGCGCTAGCTACTTCATTTAGTGTACTCAAAATGCCTTTCAGGGCTCCTTTAAGGTACTTCGCCCCTAGTACGGCGCAGATTCAGTAGTGGTGCAAGGCTGGAGAAACAGTAGAGCTGACGGCCCCTCTCCCTTCGTCGGAGACTCAGCTGTTGTACCTCATATGGATTTCTGGTCTTGCCACTGAAAGGTCTCCATCACTGGCAGGCCCGGATCGTTTTGTCCGCAGCCTTTCACATCTATCCCAAAGTGGACCGCGTTAGCACTCGCTAGCAATCGCCGCAACCAGCTTCGCGAACTCGGCGTATGGGCTCCCCACACGCGGCGAGAACGCACGCGAACTGGCGAGGAGAACAGCACGCGAGAAATCACTCCACGAACGCTGCTTGGCAGAGTGTTCTCGAAGGTAGCGCTGGCCGACGCCGGGCACTCCTCACGAGGGGCTCCTCACGAGGCCCACACTCGTGTGAGCTTGGTATTTTTCTTTGTATTTATGCGAGCTCCTCACGTTGCGAAAGCCCACGTGCAAGCCTGGTGAACACCGGGCGCTCCTCACGAGGGGCTCCTCACGAGGTCCACACTCGTGTGAGCTTGGTATTTTTCTTTGTATTTTTGCGAGCTCCTCACGTTGCGAAAGCCCACGTGCAAGCCTGGTGAACACCGGGCGCTCCTCACGAGGGGCTCCTCACGAAGCCCACACTCGTGTGAGCTTGGTATTTTTTCTTGGTATTTTTGTGAGCCCCTTACGTGGCGAAAGCCCGCGTTCAATCCTGGTGAGCGCCGGGCGCTCCTCACGAGGCGCACTCTCACCTGCGCTCGATCTTTTGTCTTGGTATTTTTTTTCTGGTACCGGTAGATGGCTGACGTAAAAGCTTGAACAGCTGTGCTGTTACAGAGTACCTCTACTAACCGACACTCGGTGTAGGATTACTATGGCTGTTAAGGCCCATAAACGGTACCTCCGGCGGGGTCGTTCCGTCCCGTCCAAAATCATTCCGGCGGCCGGAACGCGGTGCATTCCGGCCGAAAATCGCTCTCCGCCAGAAGTTGGTCAACTTCAACTTTTCGCCGGACCGCGATGATGACGCGTTTCGCCAGCCATCATCCAACGCCCTGATTGGTTCCTATCGACCTCCTACTGGCCAATCAGGGCTATCAGAAGGTTTCAGGCTAAACAACATGGCGGCGTTGCTCAAGCGAAGCGATGCGGAGGAAAATAGTCGCACCGGCTTATAGCACGTCGCGACTATTTTGTGACTGCTTGAATCGAGGTATAAATCCACGAAGCATTTGTTTGTGCCGGCGGAAGCATACCTGCACTGCGCTTAGTTTGAGATCCGCAGTGCCGCGATATTATGGCAGCAAGCATACCCCGATGTGTATGTTGGTGACGGCTGGCCTGTCCTTGTTTTTGGGTGTGCGTGAGTGTGCTTGAAGAAGTTGACAGCGTCATTTGTACTCGCCATCGTCCAAAATGGACCAAGGAGTGACAAACCAGCAAGCTGTCAGTTCTGTGTGCGTCCGTGGGAGTTCGCGGTGCGGCAACGACTACGGCCAGGGTCTCGCGCCGATGCTCTGTGTACGGGCGACTGTTGTGTGCCACTGCTTTCTAAAAGTTCCGACCGTGGCCCGTGGGTGTTCGCGGTGCGGCAACGACTACGGCCAGGGTCTCGCGCCGATGCTCTGTGTACGGGCGACTGTTGTGTGCCACTGCTTTCTAAAAGTTCCGACCGTGGCCCGTGGGAGTTCGCGGTGCGGCAACGACTACGGCCAGGGTCTCGCGCCGATGCGCTGTGTACGGGTGACTGTTGTGTGCCACTGGTTGTATGTGATGTGCTGCCGTGATGCTGTTCACCGCAATGACCGCGACAATTCGTGTAAGCGCGCGCACGATTTTAAATTTTATTGCAGTAAGCTAGACATCCACGAAGATTGTTGCAGACAGCAGCCGGCAGCATTTATTTACGCCGACAGCGTCATGTATACACTGCGCAACAGTGCTCAACAGCACGCTCGCGCCGAAGTTTGTTTTGCGTGCGGGCGCTGGTGGTGTAATCCTACGGGCAGTGCTTTTCATAGGCGGGGATATGCTTTGTAGCAACACCATGCAGCTGTATAAGTTCACGCAAAACCTCTCTTAACAGCTGACAATAGGAGTTTCAAGAGCTGTGTATTGAAACATTAGTGAGTGACCCAGTCTACTCATTTGTCTGGGTTGGGTGTGTGCTAGGCTGATTGAGTGTGCTCTTGTTTGTGTCAGGAGTGTTCAAGCAGTCAGAGTGCACGCTCGTTGGGGTAAAGCAGATATACTGTTCTGTGTTGCTTCTGGGGTACACCCACTGTATACAATAGGCTCGTCACCTGCTGAGTATACTGGTGTTTGTGTGAAACTGACTCATTCTTTGAAATCAATCGATAACCATTCCACATGGCCGAATGTGTACTGTCGGGAGCTAAAGTCTGGATTCCACGCAAGCACCAACCAAAACACACTGCAGTGCCACCTTGGGGAAGGGCGACTGCTGCCGAGATAAAGGCTGTGTCGCTTATTTTAACTGCACGCATCATAGTTTGCACCTATGCGTTGATGCAGTGTTGGGGTCTATTCGTTTCACCTGCACCGCGTGAACCAGTTCAGGCGGTGCCGCACTTCGCCGTTCGTTTCAGCGGTGCAGCTCGCCGCACCTGAACCGCGCCGTTCGATTCACCGGTGGTGCCGACGGGTGCAGGACGGGTTCACGGCTTTGCCTGCACTCCCTGCCGAGGAGGTGCAGAAGCAGATGAAAAAAGTGCAGGGCTGGTTCCGCCGATGGCGGAACCCACTTTGCACCGCTGTGAACTGGTTCAAGAGGTGCAGGCTGAATCGAATAGACCCTTGAAACAGAGTGACTGAACAGTGTTGCTTCAGCTGCACATGTTGTGCCTCTTTTCAAAGGTGGCCCCAGTGAGTGGCTGAATTTGCAGTTGCTATATGTGTGCGCATTAATTGTCATCTGTGTTTCTGTTCTTTATTGTTACTCCGTCTTCTTCAGTCATCGTTGCACTTCCTATACAATCTGGGACTCAAGAGTAAAATAATGCATACTCTGGCCTTGTTTGAGTGAAGCATGTTGTGTGCTTGAGTTCGTGATAAGGAGTAACAAGATCGGCCCACTGGTTCAGCATATCATTCTACGCTAATTACATCGTTCATCATTGCTCAGCGAGAACACTTAGGGAAGGTGTGACACATGGGCAACCGAAGCGAAACAGCTCAGTCCTTTTTCGTAATAAAAGCGTATCAACTCAGGCGAGCCAACGAAGGTGCATGCAGTTAAAATGGGACGCACAACCAGTGTGTCGACAGCAGAAGCTCTTTCGCATGATGGCCCTGCAATACATTTTGGCCGCCACTTGTGTGGACTCCATACTTTTGCTCCCGACATTAATGAAATGGAAAAAGTTGGCTTGTTGCCATTTAGGAATCGTCATAGCACAGCTGCAACCTCGTGTAGTCTTCAGTGTTCCAGCTTTGTGTCTGCCTTGGAATTGCTGTGCTTAATTGAAGGAGTGGGCACTTTGGCTTCTTTCTGTGACTTCAAATTAAGGGAACGGCTGTTGTATACACAAAGGAGCCATGAAGACCGAATACAAGTTTGTTTTATTTGAAAGATTTCGCGTTTTATAGTGCCCCCAGTGCTTGTCCGGCATCAAATGATGCCGTATTCACTGAAAAATTGATCACTTTAGATTAAATTTTGAATCTCCATCAAAATCGTAGGTTTTCGTAATTTCAGCAATGATGTCATGAGCGCGTGTATTCAAGCGAAATTCCACTGCGTCATTCGGGTTTGCGGCCTTGCTGTCCATCAGCCCTCCCAGGTGGTACTACTATAGTCATCCACGAACTGTTGTCCGCCGTTGCTTTGTTTTTGAGCGTATTTGCACCTGGCTTGTTTTCGTTACTGTAATAAGTGATCGTCTCGTGAAACCTGGGGTATCCTTGACAAACAGGGTCACGTAAGACAACGCCGCTTACGCCAATCGGCCAGTGTCCTGTAAGACAACTTCAAAGCGGTGGAGTGCTGTGCACCTAAAACAAGCATAGTGCGCCCAGTATCAACAGCTGCGCATCGGTACTTCTATGCTTACGTCTGTTTTCGTAACTTCCATTGTTTACTGCACCATTCTTACTGCTGTAAAATGAATATGCATTACACTTAAGCGCAAATAGTTCGTTCGGAAAGCCTATAAGCCGTGCCTAATTTGCGTTTGCTTTTTCCGTCCTCGGCCAATCGCGCAGCTGGGCTGATATGACATCATAGGTTGTGTTGCGGGAAATGAGCTAGTGAGTCGCATGGCCATTCCGTTTTTTCCTAATTATGTAGCTTATTTAAGCGAAGTGTGCGTTAACAGTGGTGGCATTATGATTCTAACGAGGCAATCTTTCGAATGAATCGAATTTGTGTTTTGTCCTCATGACTCCTTTAACTAGGATCATGATTGCTTGGCTGCCTTCTGGCCGTCATGTCTTAACACACTCCTACTGAGAAACATTTTTCGGCAAAAGTGGTTTCCTCCTCGGTTGCCACCTGGACATTAATGAGCGTTACAAGTGTGTAAGCAGTGCCTACAACCTGATAAAAGCAGACTTGAATTTCGAGTTGTCAACTTTCCATGTGATGTGAGTGGTGGTGGCACAATGCACTTCTGACAGATGTAACAGCAGTAGCTATGCTGATGTAACAGCAATAGCTATACTGTCGCTCATGAATATAAAGCTCTGGTTTGGTTTGCGAATCAAACACTGCTGATTGCACTTGGCAGTTGCATGGTCAATTGCAATAATGCAGCTTTATGCCGTATTTATTGTTTAAACTCGGTGAGTGATATGTTGAGGATGGCCCTCACACCCACTGTTGTACCCAGCTGTTCAAGGTGAAACAATTATCGTTTTCAGCATAACTGTTAAGAGTGGAATGCTGTCTCGGCTAGTGCTTGGTGCGAAGCTGGATCATTCTTGCTTGCCCAAGACCACTTGTCAAAGCTTGCTCCAGCCACCACGATGTCATTACAGTGAAAAACTCATTTATTTACAAAGGGGTGGCGAGCCAAGATGGCGGACTGGGCTACCAGCCAGCTTCATCGTCTTCCTCCTCAGTATTGTAACGTGACATCTTTCTCGCTGGTGTCAAAATTTAAGGCGGCCAATATCGCAAGGCCCTGGAGGCCATAACATTTCCCCCATCAAAGATGCAGCCATCTCTGCAAGTCAGTGAGTGTCACGGGGTTCAAAGCGTTTCAAGCAAGGTACGCGAGCCACTTCAGTTCTGCTACTGCGCCGTCTTCAAGCAGTAAGCTGAACATGACATAGTTCAGACAACTAAGTCAGTCAAGGTCCACAAATGGGCTGTCTTAATGTGACAGCAGTTTCTTGCACAGTCCATGCTGTCGCTGAGGTGTCCAGAGCAAAACCAGGTCCCCCCACGAGTACGAATTTCCTGATGTCAGCTGTTGTAGCGGAGTTTCGAGCGGTCTTGTGACGGCAGTATGTGAAGACTAGTGAGTTTCTGAGCTTCATCAGCAACGCAGAGGGTGTTTGATAGGCTGGCCTCGTCTTGAAAGAAGGGGAAGATGGTGTTGAGGTAGTTGGCGGAACACGTGCGTCAACTGTGTAGAATTGTCTCATTGTCTCATGCTTGGCAGTGTGGTAAGCATGGGTAATAAACGGCAAGATGTCGTCCCAGTTGTGGTCAGAAGCAACAGGCATGGCATTCATGTTAGTGAGTGTCCGGATGGTCCGCTCAGTGAGACCGTTTGTTTGTTTATGATATGGCACTGAATGGCAGAATTGGGAATCGGACAGATGAAGTAGCTCCTTAACGACGTCAGCAGTGAACTGGCGCCCACGGTCACTGATGAGGACACGAGGTGGGCCATGTTGAAGTATACGGCGACTGAGAATGAAGTTCGTCACTTTGGCAGCTGTTGCAGATGACAATGCAGCTGTATCACTATGGCGTGAAAGGTAGTCGATGCACACGATCATCCAATGGTTCCCATTCTTTGACCGAGGTTAAGGGACCATCAAATCTATGCCCACTTTTTAAACTGGTAAAGGGGGGGGAGGGGGATTCGCAGGGTGGAGTCTTCCCGGCTGAGCAGGCGTGGCGCATTTGTTGCGTTGACACTGGGGGCAACTCGCCACGTACAGCTCGGTCGACTGTCACATTTTCAGGCAAAAATTAATGCTGTTGTGTGCGGTGAAGAGTGCATGCACAGTACCGATGCCCAGCTGTGGCGTAGTCGTGCATAGCATGAATTACAGAAGAACAATTTTTCTCCCATTACTAGGAGGTGCCAGGATCCCGTCGGCGAGTAGCTCTTCTTGTGTTGCAGACCATTGTGAACACAGGAGGATTGGGTCTGACCGTACAGCAGTAAACAGTGCTTTCACTGAACCCGAACTGGAACTAAACCAAAAAAAGAGAATAGCATTTACTGGCTCACGACAAAGGAGTTAGAATATTTGTTGTTGGTAATCCGCAGTCAATGTCATTTGGTGCCGTCAATCTGGTAATCACCAATGCACTTTTCCCCCGCAGACCAATCACAACACTACAAGCCCGCTATCTATGGTTGCTAATTGTCACATTTGTGGTCTTAATTCTTGTGTGTCACTTAAACATGAAGCCGAATGAAGTCTTGAATAGCCATACATACATACATTTGCTTCTCCTAAACAAGTGCAGTATATTTTTTCCCCATTGCTTAAATTTTTGTTGTTGATCTGTGGTAAAGAATGTTGTAACAGGTTATCTGCTGTTCCTTTTATTCATTTTGTTCCTTTTGCTGTTATCTGCTGTTACTTTTTTAGCTTGCCTAGATCAGTCCTGAGAATTGGTTACATCTGTGAGAAAAATAAGGCATGTAAAGAAGGTGGCACTAGCAGGAAAATATCCCCGGTTTGCCTGCAGTGTGTACTGCACGTCCCATTCCGACTTTCCTGTTGGCAAAACATCATGTAGAAAGCTTCTACTGTTGACATCACTGTGCGACAGATATAAACACGAAGTTGCCTCCCCATACTGAATTCAGATGTCATTTAAATAGCTTCAACTTCCACAACTGAACTAATTATCAAGTGTTTTCATCATAAGAGATTCTGTCAGAGAAGTACCTATTTGAAAAGAGCTACAGTTATGTCCAGTAATAAGCTAAAACAGCTTCTGCATTGAAATTATTTGCCACAAAAGTGATGAAACATAGGCCATCAGTTTGAATGGTTTGATTGTCAGCTGTACACCACAACATATAGGTCTGTGATTTTCCCCAAAAATAGTACCCCGGGGTAAATTTGTATGTGCACATAGCACTGTTACTAGTAGTGATGCCACAGGTTACCTACACTTTGCCCTGTAAGTGTATGTGAGTGAACAAAAATTTTGTTTCGCTTAAATGTGTTAAAGTGTGCACACCTATATATTGTGTAAGTGACAGGAGAAGAAGTTCGAGGACACCGAAGCATTTCTTATGGGTTTGGAATGCAAAACCATTAGTGTCCCATTGCACGCATAGTTTTCTTCACAAGCAGCTGTTGGAATTTCTTGCCGAGACTGGCCTATACACTATTCTGTAGGTCATGAAGCCGCTTGCATCCCCTCACTTTCCTTTTTTTACCCCTCTGTTACTTTGATGCCCTGTGTCAAAATTGTGCAATAAATAAATAAAAAGAATGCAACAGAGTGTTCCTTCAAGTGGGTATGTTCACATCACAGCCTATAGGAACTGGTGAATTCACCATGAATTTTGAAAGCACCTTTCATTATCAGTCGCCAGTCCCACTCTGTCGGTATGTGAGAATTTAGTTTGTTATGAGAGTAAGGGAATTGGCCATGAGCTTCTAACAGCGGTCATTGTCATTGTCACCTTTTGAGAGAGTAAATGTTTATTGAAAGGGAGAAGAGGCCGGCCTAAGAAACTACTTGGGCCTGCTATTTCTCATTGGGGGAATGGAACTGGGGACAAAAAGAGAACGGAATGAATATGGAAGGTATGAGGAATGACAGTGAAATCGGCAAATGAACTATGTACAAGCAGTACAACCAATAAACGCCCCATGTACAATGGGTCACTGAATCAGATTATTACAGGGCGAGTGTCCAAGTGTAGTATTAATGCTGCCTCAAGGATCTTTCGCTCACTAAAGTACTTTGGACACAAGCGCTAAGCAAATGTTCGATAGTTTCAGGACAACCACACAGAAGGCAGTCCGGGCAGTCCTCGCGTCCGATTGTGTGGAGACTTTTAGGTCAATGCTACTCCAAGACGCAGCCAGTGTAGCAATGTCTCTTCACTTCTGCGAAGCCGAGGAGCGTGAGCGAGCTAGAACTTTTGCTCTGCATCGAGCCGGTGAAGCCGTTCATGTCGTCCGTTCATGTCGATTCTGCGGGCCAAACGAATGCAAGGCTGTAGCTTGTTTACGTGCTCGGTAGAGTATCGTGTTGGCATCTTGCCGTGTGATGGGTATAGCCAAGAGAGTTCCATTGTGTTGTGTCTGCTGGGCTTCTGCATCTGCCAATGGGTTTGTGAGAATTATGGGTGGGTATGTGAAGTTGTAGCCAAATGCGATTTGGTGGAACAGCCAATTGGTTCTGATGGCAGCTGTAGTCGTTGCTGGCTAATCCACCTGAGTTGGTATGTCGTCATGCCAATATTCATTTTACCCTGTCATTACTACCGTAATGTCGACCCTCTTTACGTGCCAAGCAATGTCGAAATCACTGTACATTGAGCTGAATGTACCAGTTGCCCGTGTTTTCTAAGTAGAAAGCCACAACGCATTCACAAGAACCACTTTCACTTGGAACAATAAAACACTGGCGACGGGGATGCGTACTGGGATCACATTTTAGACGTGTATTATTCCCATCCAATCCCGAATTTTAATAAAAAAAATCTGAGAGCTGACACTATAGCTGATTAGCGATCGCAGTGACATATAATTTGCCTTGGGTGATAGATAGAAGTCAATCTGGCATAAAGCATGTACAGACCTACAGATGTGCATTTAATGTTGAGTTTAAGTGCAAGGAAAATCAACCTTTGTCAGCCTGCAACCTTCAGTTGTTAAAAGTTTGGGAAATATGAAAGCCTAAAATTGTTAAGTTGAATGAAAAGCAGTAGAACTTACACTGATTGTTGTCTTGAAAAGTGTTTTTGCTCCTCCTGCTAGTTTCTACCTTTAATTTTATGTGTGGTGAACAAAACTTCATGTAAAGTTCATTTCAATAGCCAACACGCCCCTCCACCATGTGTGTAATCATTTCCTTAGCCGGTGCAGTATTGCATTCTGGGTCAATTTTCCTGCTTGGAACTTCTGATTATGCTAGGTGGCAAGTTGAAGGTGAACTTGAGTGAGTTTGTGTTGTGGGTGCCCAAGAGTTTTTGTGAGGGTGTAAAGGTGGGCAGGTGAAGGGCCGTTTTGTAGGCTTTCCATGGAAACACTGGTTCCAGAAACTTTTTTTTTTCCAACCAATTCTGATGAAACTTCATGGGCTTGTTCAGTTTTTTTAGCTGATTTCAAATATCTAATTAGTTTTGATGTGAGGCAACCTTTTTTCTGTGTTAATTAAAAGAATTCCTTGATTGTTTTTGAGAACAGTATAAAAAAAACTATTCAACAAAAGATTGCCAGCAAGACATGAATTGATACCAGAAGTGGTGGAGAATGAAACGTGAAGCAGTTTTTTTGTTTTGCAATCACATACAAGTTTACACCAACTCTAACTTCTAGGTTTGAACTACTACTGCTAACCAATTAAAAATATTGCTAATTAAACAACTGCTGAAACACGAAATGCAAAATCTGCTTCCCATATCGCATGGCTTACACATTCAGCTTCACAGTGCGAAAGAAACGATCATTTCTAGCTGCACTACATGCTGGGATGTACTATTGGCGTCAAATGAAACGCGAACATTAAAATATGAACCAGAACGTGCAAAATTGAAAAGTACTGTTCGTAGAGTTCATATAATGGCTTGCTATTGTTATGTTTGGAAATCCCCTGTTTCGAACTTTGTTTTTGTAACTAAGCGACGCGTCATTTAACTTGCATGGAAAGAAATAGTGCTATTTGTGTGTTCAGGTTCATATTTTCGTGTTAGCGTTTCATTTGATGCTGATAGTACCTCTCGAGAGTTTTGTATCACTGCGATACCACTCGAGGCGAAAAAGTGTGGAATTATGGGAAAATAATTATTTGTTTATTAAAATTTGGCTTCTATGGCTTTTATAAGTCGGTGGCACTGTTCCACATATGGAATTCTTGGAGGAAAAACTGCAAATCAAGAGAAAAGTGATACCTGAAAAAATGCTTTTTTGGGCAATTTTTTGGTCCCAAAGACCCGTGTTCGACTGGAGTGTAAGTCATCCTGTAGGTGATGCGACTAAGCAGCAGGGCCTGTTTGAGCTTGCTTGCAAGATTCATCCTCTCTGAGTACTGCGTGTTGGTGTCTTAGACGTTGAGTGAGGCATGTAAGTTGCGAACATGCTTTAGTGAGTTGGAGGCTGAGAACAGCACTCGGGCCATCACGATGCAAAGGAACGCCAAGATTACACAGAGCAGAAACTTGGGGGATAGGAGTGTTTTTAATCGCCAGAGTAGAATTTAATGGGGTTTCGGCAGGTCTTTCTCGCGTGCGTAAGCGAAGCATCAGTAGTGCAGACTTCTCGGCTTGGCAGCGTAGCCCTTTTGGTATGAGATACGTGTTGATTGTATCTAGTATAGCTTGCTGTAGGGTGTCGTGTCGGCTCCAACTGACCTTGAATTGTCCACAGTATGATGTTGTCGACATAGAGAGTGTAATGAAGGTCTGAGATTTGGTGAAGGTCTGAGATTTGGTGAAGTCTTATGGGTGAGTGGAGTAATTAGCATTGAAAAAGAGAGGTGATGTAACGGAGCCTCCAGAATTTTTTCTTCGCCTTTTTTGGCTGTAACAGCGCGTGTTGAGCCAACAGTCCGGTACAAAAGCCAAACATGGCATAAGGATACTGTCCGCTTGTTCAAGGTGCGTGGTGATTTTTGTATGTACCAAGTGTTCAAATGTTTTGCCAACAGAAGAGGTACAGGCGTAGTTGGAGGTTTGTGGATCTTCGGTATGAGGGTGATATCTGCTCGTCCACTGTGCAGGCAATTCAAACAGTGCTTGTGCGGGCTGTTGAGTTAGATAACAAAGCTGTTTTTCTTTGTAATGAATTCCTTGCTCTGGCTTGTATTTTTTTTTGTGTGCACTTTCATCCTTTCATGCTCTTTTATTACCTTTTTTGGCCCCAATCCTCCCCGAAATGAAATCCTGGATACGTAACTGGTGGGTGGATGATGTTGCACCAAGAGATGTTTTTTTGCACCCCAACGCTCACGTGTCTTTCCCTTTGTGCTCCCATGCCACTATTAACTTGTAGTCCCTGTTTCGCAAACAATGCTGCGTGCATTTGCAGAATTCCAACCTTCAAAGGTCGTCATCAGTGGTACAACTGACAGCAGGGCATTTGGGCACATGTGGCAATTAAATTTGGGTTTTGTTGAATTTATTTTGAGTGTTTTCTCAAAATAAAGTTTTCTGAAGTTTTCTGAAATATGCCCAATTAGCAATTAGCTCGTGATATTTTGCAGCACTAAATTCACTTCAAGTAAATCCTATGGCTAGTTTAGAAAATGTTGAACTCCGATCGATCCGGAGGAGGAGGAAATAACTTTATGCGGTCGAAAGGGGAGGCCTATTTAGGCCTGTGGCATTCTAGACGACAGCCAAGATGCCTTAACACCTGGCGATGTCTTCCTTTGGATGGCCCACTGTTGGATTTCAGGCTTTTCGCTGTGCGGCACTGTTTCCCATTGCTCCTTACTAGTGATAATAAATGTTCCTTTTGAATTTTCGAACCCATGTCTCTGTATACTGGGGCGTTCCCATAGCATGCGAGCCAAGGTCGCAAGCTTTGGGCAGTGTTTACATCCAGCGTTGTCTATTTCCAAATGGAAGGGCCAGTACAGCCTTGGGTTTGGATAAGTGATCATCTTGAGACGTCTACACGCCACTTCTTGTTTCTTGGTGAGCGAGGGGCCAGCAGCCGGGTAGCTTCGTCTTTCCCCTTTGTAGTGAACAAGCACGTCTCGGCGAGAACAGACGCGATCTTTGGAGTTGTCTGTGGAATGTGTGCTGGGGCTCTTGGTGGGTGAGATCTCGGGCAGCCTCGTTGGCCCGTTCGTTGCCTTGTAGTGCCACATGTGCGGGGGTCTGGTGTTTTGGTTCGTCTCATGGCGGGTAAAGATCCTGCGCCTTCCGCTGGAAATTCTTCCTTTAGCAGATCGCTTGATGGGAATCGCTAATCGTTTTCCGCACTTGGGTAGCTGCTATATAGGGCTAGGGCAAAGGCCAGTTCTTCGTCCTCCTTTAGTTGTTTGGGTGGAGCAGGGTTCAAGAACTTTTCTCGAGCAGTCGGTAGCGGCTGAAACCATAGCTCCGCGTGGCTGTGTCAATACAAACAACGTGCAGATTTCCTCAAGTTCCTGGACTCACAGCTCTCTCCGCAGGGGTGGAGATGTTGTCGCCGACGGTATTCTCGTATAAAATGCGCAGGCTGTCTAATAGGTGTCTGCTCGCGGCTGTCTTGGTGAGGTGCTCTAGGTGCGCATTGTGTTGCACGGCTTGCGCCTTGATTTGTTCTTCGAAAGTGTTGCGCACACCCAACGCGTCATATTTTTCGTTTAGAGCGTACATGGGTATTCCTAGGGCTTAGTCATGCTCATTTCTTGATGAGGCTGCTTAGTTTGCAGTCATTTTAAAATATTTACGGAATTGTGGAGTTGTTAGGGGTTTGTGTGAGGGAGAGGCTGGAAGATGGGTACTTGTTGTTAAGGGGGGGATATGGCGATCCACCCGCCCCAGTTGACTGAACAGTTCGCAAACTGGGGTAACTTAAAATCTAAGCTGAATAAACTTGCGCAAGCGCTGTTGGGTAATGAAATTGTAGGTTTAAAACTATATTATGACCCTTAATCTAAATTCCCGCGGAGGCTAAATAAGTGATGGGAAGCGGCAGCGTCTCGCGGTGTCCTACGGCTACGGGTCGAATATGACAAGCGGGAGGTCGGCGGGGGAGCGGGGGCGATGCTACGATATGAACTAGACACTTCTAGCTTCACTGTACTATCAGATCCGTTCGCCCCTAACGAGATCCGCGGTTTGTTTGGTTTTAATAATCAGTATCCTGGAGTAGCTGCCTAGCGATGATAAATAAGGGTATCTAAACAAATGGCGTAAACATGCACAGCAAACCGCGGTATGTACGTGCGTTGCTTAAAATCAGCTGCCGACAGTTTTTACCTACGATTGCCTTTGTGCAGTCGCGCGGGCGCCGGCTGGCAGCTTGTTATGTAGCTTTGTGCTTTACACAAATATTGACGCCCAGGTGCAACACACGACGCGGGGCGCTGCGAGTTTCTCGCGCAAGCACGACCATTACCCAGGTCAGGTTAGTTTTTCCAGACTGCTCTCACACTACTGAAGTTCGCGTAAATCCATATCGCGGCCTCTCAACGCCGAAAGTACACAACAAACGTCTTCGAATCGAGAACGCATTAATAAAAAAAAGTAAAAGCATTGCACGCACGTCATTGGACTCGCCGGCCAATAAGATGGCTCTAGCGGCGCCGGAGTGCGCGGTGTGACGGAGAGACCGTTTCAACCCCTTCCGCCATCCGCCGGGCGTTCCGGCCGCCGGAATGATTTTGGCCGGAACGGAACGACCTCGCCGGAGGTACCGTTTATAGGCCTTCAACCCCTTCCGCCATCCGCCGGGCGTTCCGGCCGCCGGAATGATTTTGGCCGGAACGGAACGACCTCGCCGGAGGTACCGTTTATAGGCCTTTACCAACAGCGAGTAATCCGGCGCCACCTAAGTGATTTCCCACAAAACATGACCATTTAGAACCTGGTACAACCGTATCGAAAAACTTGAACTTGCTATGCAGCAGGTTTCACTTTGAATACAAACACCGTAAAAAAAAAAGCTTCTCAGACACTGAACCATTTTTATTTTGTATTATCTAGTGAAATTTACAGCCGATAGATGTTACGGCCGATGGCTCGCAAAACCCCTGCAACGAGGCAGCACTGCACCGCAAACTTCGAATTCCGCACAAAGCTGCCTGCCGTCGGAAAATAATTAAGAATTATCGTGCGAAGGTTTTTTGCAATTATTCGGATAAGAACTGTGATGAGTAAAAAAAGCCGCACTCCTTTGAAATAAAAGAAAATCATTTTGAGTCATCGGCAGTTTCTGAAAATTTCCGATTCGTCCGTTTGACGCAAAGCACATTATTTGGCCCATATCTGTGTCCAAATGCAAAGATAATGCAGAATATGTCTCTGCATTTCATTTATAAAAGGCATTTCTGTGCATTTTTTGGATTTGTCTCCTCCCAGCAGTGTTAAAGGGGCCTTGAAGACAAACTGCAACATAATTCATAGTTTTTCACAATTCAGTCGGTTCAATTTTCGCCGCGAAAGACATTTTCTAACAAAAAAGCGCAAAAAATATTTTTAAAAACTTTTATATTTCGCGCCAAAAGTGAGGAAGTATCGGCAGGAGTGACGTGTAATTGCCCAGCACTAAATACGTAGTTAGAAGTGTTAACTACGCCTTAGAATTGAAGTGATATGATGAAGCGCCATTAGACGCCCCGCTACAACCCTCCAGTCATGTTACTTCGAAATAACTGATCCCGGCGGCCGCAAATCGCACAAATACATTCTGTGACGTCATATAGTAATCTTCGGAAAGTTACAACGGGGTCGTCCCTGTTCCACATGTTTGCTTTATTATCTTAATGATTCGTTTGAAGTTTGCGATAAAATTGGTATCATTGTTATCGGCACAAGGTAGTCATTTTGCTGAACGAAACTTGTTTTTGTCTTCGTGGTTCCTTTTACGAATACAGCTTAACCCCTTGTTGTGTACTTAAAACGCATACAAGCAACTGTTTTAGCATTTCGTGAAGATATTTCTGGAAATTTTTTTTCTTTTTTTTTTTTTGCAAAACACTTTAGCTCTTCTGGCCCATTTCTTTGTCGTGCTAGAACATCTTTGCAACCCCATTTCCAGGCCTGTCAGGATTACTCCTTGGAGAAATGCGACGAGGCTAAAACTGACATTCTTTCCTTCTTAGACCAAGTAAGCACTCTCTACGTTCCGCGTTCTAATCGCAGTGCGTCAGCACGCAATTTCTGACCAACTTATGATGAACATCGGTTTTCCAGTTCGAGAGCATCGGAGCATGCAAGAAGATCCAGGGCGTATTTCATGAGTCTTTCCGCATCCTCTGCGACGGAATGCTGGACTACGTGGTACGTACGCTTAACCGAACTTGACTTAATAGCGCTGAATCAGCACATTTTTCTCTCAGTGAGCTTTTGACTCTGAATGGCGGTAGTGGGCACATTTCTTTAGGGAACAATTTCATTGAACACAACGGTAGCAACAACTGCATACAGGGTGCTGCATCAAACACAAATGTCATTCGGCATTGTAACACTAACCCACTTTTTCTTTCTTCGTTCCGAAAACCACCAACGAGCGTCTGCAACGGCTGGTATGGTCGATGTCCCTTCTTTTAGAGCCGCCTTTGACATTCTTTTGTTCATCATGATCGCATTTAAGTCCCCAATGCCGTTTTCCATTAGACACGCATTTTGGTTTCTCGCTACTGTTTTTTACCGCTAATTGGGTATTTTGCACTCAAAACTTTTTGTGCCAGGCTACTCCCTTCTACGCCCTCTTAACTGTGAATGTATTGAAATAAATAAATAAATAAATAAATAAATAAATAAATAAATAAATAAATAAATAAATAAATACATAAATAAATAAAAAAATAAATAAAAAATAAATAAAAAAATAAATAAAAAAATAACCTGGAATCTTGAAATAAATTTCTCGAAGAACCCACGAGTTCACCGGGACTGGAATGTTACACAAAGGGCACAATTTTACGGTATCTGTGCTAGGAAATAGCGCAGGAGTGGCAACGGCGCCATTTTTAATTAGATTTGGCCGTTTAATTAAAATCCTGCTTCGACCTACCAAAGTCACATTTGCCGCCGGAATAAGTTTTTCCTGCGCGGAGATGTGACTAAATTCCTCCAGTGTCTATAGACACTGACAGCAAGCTTTTATGCGATTGCATGAAGGCCAGGGCATTCCTGCGGCATGTATTATCACAGACAAAACACGTCTTCAAATTCGACCTTCATACAAAGTTTGAACACAATTTGAACACAAATAGGTTTTTGATTTCTACGCGCTCATTTGTTATTGCAACAGTCAGTACTTAGACTCGATTAGATTTTTAATGTTTATTTTAGAACTACTATTAGCTTTGGCTTTCTCACACTGGCTGCCCAGATTCCATGACAGAAACAACGCAACAACCCTTGACTTGGAAAACCTGCCACTGTGCACTTATCGTCAATAATTTACTCGATCCCGTGGCCCATTTACTATAGGAGGTATTCATTGGCGTGGAATGCATGCACGCAGCCATGTGAGTGCGTCGCCATATCCGTGGCCAAGTAGCTGTTGCTAAGTCGATGTTGTGCGCACGGCCCACTGATCAGGCACCCCTCTTCTCCTCCATGCCTTCATGGCGATTCGATAGTCAGTTGTACCGCGATAGCGTTGATTCCGCTCACGAGTGTGACAACCTTATCTGCAATTCAACCCCAGCCTCTGCGCACACTTACGAGCGAGTGGGATTTGGTCGTGGCACAAAGGTTGCAACGTGAGCGCAGTGGTCCGTTTGACAGCAGAAACTGCATCATTTCCAAACTGTGGCTTACTGAACGCTAAGTAATACCAGAGTCCTTCAATGCCTTTCTGGTCATGACACCTCGCCGTCACGCTGTGGGAGAGCTTCGTACGCTGCCCCGGGAGGCCGCGCCGCGGCGCTGGTGTTGATCGGAGGGCAGCCGGGGGCGTGGTCAGAGCGCGTTTGGCAGGGAACGGACCACGGAGTAAGATAAAACAGACGCTCGGCGCCTTATCAGCAGTGCGCTTTCGCTTTACGTGTCGTGGGCCGCTAAAATAGACTTATCATTTTGTGAGTGGCGAAAAAATTTGGTGCGAACGGGCATGCTGCTACTGCGTTCCTGAATGCCGGTCTGGCTACAGAGCAGCGGCGGCCGCCTGATGCCCACCGATCTGCGGTGGCGCCCCTCGCGGTCGCCTTTGTCCCCGTACGAAACTTGGCCGGGAGTTTCATGACCAGAGAAGCATTGAAGGACTCTAGTAATACCTCGACGCCAAGTACTGTTGAGTCCAGATCAAAGTAAGAGCGGCGGTTGTCATGTAGCTGTGAATCCTCCCTGCAACGTAACCACCGGAAGTTTAATTCGATTTTCAGCATTGACAGGTGCGTCCTACATTCCTGATTGATTGATTGTAGGGTTTAACGCGCCGACGCAACGCAGGTGATGAGGCGTGCCGTAGTGGAGGGCTCCGGATTAATTTTGACCACCTGGGGATCTTGTAGCGTGCGCTGAAATCTCGAACACTCGGGCGTTTTTGCTTTTCGCCTCCATCAGAAAAGCGGCCGCCGCGGCCGGGAATCGAACCCGCGACCTCGTGCTCAGCAGCGCAACGCCATAGCCACTGAGCCACCGCTGCGGGTACGTCCTACATACCTGATCTAAAAGCTTCGACACTCGCACACACTCGCGAAAACTTGAATACGGGTTAATTAATAACCAGATAATAGTTATTTAATTAGTTAAAACTTCTTGATTTATTGTAAGTTTGCGAGAGATAATTGTAATTGTTTTGATAAAGCTATAATTCGGCTATCCGTCTTATCTAGCCTTGGCCGATCCCTCTGTGCGTGAGGTGTGCTACGTAAGCCTCATTGCCTCACGTCGACTCTTCTGCAAATGTCGACTGAGAAACACATCATGAATGCATATTTCTGGTGCTTACAGTTGACAATGAACGATCACTTCTCTTCATGACGCTCCTAGAGTGGAGCTCACTTTGTGCTTTAGAGCAAAAGCTCCACTACGCCGTGTCTCGAAAGTTAATTCATCTCGTCGCAATGACCTTGAGGCGCCGGCTCGCAAGAAGTGTCGTGGGTGTGTCGTCATGCCACGTGATTCAGTGCAGGCAGGCGTCGCAGCTGCGTTCACTGTGCACTACCACTTGACTAGGCGAAGGTTTAAGAGCTGCTTCGCCGGTGCTTGGTCGCTCAGTCTCCCCACGGATAGCGCTCCGGCCAGGCCTTTTGTGCGGGTGCTTCACTAAGGGTTACTTCTGACCCATTTTTTTAGAATACTGACCGCTTTCCAGCGGTAACGCGACGCAGTTGCTCATTCGTTTCCACGCATCTGTTTGCAGAACGGCTTTTGGTTTGCCATGCTCTTGTTGGTGATCGTGTTTGACTACGCCATCTACATCTCCCTGGTGGGCTCGAAGTACCTCTACACCATGACCACCTACACGTACGAAGGAGAGCCCGTGCCCGAAGGGTGGGTCTTAAAAGCCTCTTTTTTGTGCATTAACAGACAGCTGCGATGACATGAGTGGGCGCTCCAGCCTCCGCAAACCCAGGCAGTCGCGATCGTCAACTGAGCCAACGCAGACACCTGGGACACGCTGTATATGTAACCGTAGACAAAAGGTCAAGTTAAAAAATCATTATTTTTACCTCGTGCCAGGATGAGTGAACGCTTTGCATCAAGAGCCGTGGTTATTAGGTTAAGCCGCACGGAGGAAGCATGCTCGTCATGTATACGGGCTAACGCGTGGGCTAATGAAAGAAGCGTGAGTGCGGGAAACGAAATATCCCATGATGGTGAAACAAAAATCACGATTAATACGACAGCCTCAGATTCGTTACCTGGATGTATTATGCGGAGCACTTTTATTTACTTTAAACTTGGTTCTGCGGCCTCGCAACAAATATCTCTTTGTTGCCAGACAGGATGCGCGTTTTTACTAGGATCGCTGAAGTTTTTAATGAACGCCCGTAGGGCAGAAAAAGAAAGAGACAGAGGGAGGAGAGGGAAGAGGAGAGATAAAGCCTCAAACAGGCAAGGCTCACGTCACTACTGCTATTGTTGCGTCGTCACGCCATTCGACTGTTTCAGTTACTACGGTCGCTTCCCCCGTTTGGTAGATTTATTTTACTATCTTACGCATCCCCATTCGCTTGGACCAAGGGTAGCTCGACGTGACTTACAGCTCATAAAAATGAACTCATAGTATTTATATCATACAGACTTCGTTTATAGAACGACAGGAATGATTAATATTGCCAAGTGTATTTATTTACGCACATAGAATTTCACAGTATTATAATGGAGCTAAATCTGTCGCCGCAATCGGGTGCCGTCGCGGGCGCCGCCGTATCAGCCTGGAAACGCTTCTTTCATATTTGATCTGGCCTGAAAGTTGCCTAACGACAAAGGCAGCAACATGGACGTCATTTCTGTTCTTGTTCCGTGTACAAGAAATTTTTATAACGGTTCCAAAAAACGAGGTTTTTTTGTTAGCTATACTTCTATTACATTAAGGTTGTTGTTAAGGTGACTCGATTAGGTATTTTGAATACAATAATTACGCTTTATGCGGTTAGGCAACTTACGGTTATAATTATGGTTAGACAACTTTTGAACCTGTTTGCCAGCCATGCCAGGCGGCGATGGAGCGCTTCTCCGCGGTACCATGCATGTCACGATCGTTGAAGCGTGGCTCCCGTACGCAGTACAAACAGACTTCCCTCTAGTGTAGGCTATACTTGGGTACTAGTTACGGACGGCAATAGTTCATGTAGTGCATCATTCAGCCGAAGCGACGGACCCGGGTGGCAGAACGCGCGCGCGTTTTGAAACGTGATTTCGCCTAATGCGTGACATCGACTGCTCTTCCTCGCGTACTTTGTTTGTCGTCGTTGGAGTGATTGATAAGCCGATTAAGTACAAAAAATCACGAGAACGACTTGCATCACGTTACAAAAAAGTCGCAGTAACGCACTTTTGGGTCGCGCGGAAGAACATCCGGCTACGGTTATGACGAGCAGGGGAAACTTCCGTTGTCGTTACGTTGTACCAGGGTATACTACGGAACTCTATTTTTACTCTATAAATTTAATTATGGGCTTCGCATTCCTTGAGGAATACTCGGAGAGGCTAATTTTTTTTCCTTCGACATTTCTTCAATTTAGAACCAACTTCGAAGACTTGTAAGTAAATCTGTTGAGTTATTACACATCTCAAACGTCGCGCAAGTGCGTGCTGTCAAAAGGTAACTGCTTATTTTTCGTTCGCCAGGCAAACTCACCGCAAGCAAAAGGCGAGGAGAAGGCAAGTGGACGCCCATTGGATCTTTTTTCCACCCGAGTCCCTTTGCATTTTCCGTGAATATGCCTAACCATTCGGTCCGTAAATATTACAGGAGGCTAGGCGATCAGTAAGTATTGCATAACTTTGAGTCTGAAATATCCAACGGATAACACGTTTGAGTGTTAATAAAGGTGCTATTTTAAAGTTGGAATAATACACGCCAGAGCGATACCAGGTTTTTATCCCAAGAGCTCACAGAGTGACATTCTAGCAGAAAATGAGAAACCTCATTTGCGGAATGTTGCAATGACGGTCCGCGGTTTATGCAATAGTCTGTCCTAAGATATATGACTGATGCCTATAACGCACTACATTTTTTTTGGGGGGGGAGGGGGAGAAGAAACGTTTTCCCAATCTAAAAAATTCCGCATCTAATGCGGTAATAAGAACGGTGCCAGTCTTATTTGGGACGAGCGCTGGTCTATGGTCAATGTTGAGGTCTCCGAATAAATTAGAACAACCTTTGTAGAGGTTTCTTCTAAAAGGCCGTTTAAAATTAATTTATGAACTGCTATCAATAAAGTTGTTTTTATAACGGTTCTACGTAATATATAGCGTGTTGTCCTGGCACTAAGCTATCAGAAAAATGCCTAAAGACCCCTAGGCGCTTGTTATGGTTGATGATTTGGACGCCTTGCTTCCGCCCCGCATTTTCGATAGGCTTGTAATCCTTCCGCTTTGCGACGCTTTGCTTTTCGACTCGCAAGAACGCTTTCGAATTGTTTCGATATGCCTCCTACGAGTAGCGCCGCTGCTCGTTGTTGCTGCCTTGTAATGAGAGAGTGTGCGACGTTGGTGAACTGTGTCCTTCCGCTCCCTTCATCCGTGGTGCACTGGCGTTTACAGACACCTCCCGCTACTGCCTAGTTTAAGCTTACGCTAAGCAACGCTTCGCGCTTTGGAACTCGTCGGCCTATGAAACTCTTTCTTTTTTAGTAGCGGTTTTGTTGTGCCAGACACCGATGGGTTACCAGACGGTTTACCTTTTTAACGCATTCGCATTAAAAGATGCTCTGCGATGTCCTGATGACAGTCAACGAGTGAAGGCATCCGACAAGCTAGACACCCAGCACTTAGTATGAACGGTGGATTAGCAAATATTCAATCCCTGGTTTCTATATTTAAACCTTAAGTATAGCTCCGAGAACCTACTCATGCGCAATGGGGTACGTGCCTTTCATTGCAGGTTGAAAACGCCCCCTGGTCATAAAAATAATCCCCACTATTTCCCTAGACTAGAACATACCTCGGCAAAGTTGGCGCGGCTCACTCAAACGTACTCACAAAAATGTTTTCGAATCACCACTCACTCAAACTCAGTCTCAAAGCTGAACAGCACATCTGCGCTCACTCAAACTCAAACTCACCTTAAGCGCAAAACTCAGAACTCACTCGGACTCAAAAGTCAAAATGTACTCAGAACTCAAAGTGTCCTCAAACTCAAAATGTACTCAGAACTCAGTGTCCTCAAACTCAAAATGTACTGAGTACTCAAAATGTACTCAAAACTCAAAATGTACTCAAACTAAAAATGTATTTAAAACTCACAATGGACTCAAACTCAAAATGTACTCAGTACTCAAAATGTACTCAAACTCAAAATGTACTCAAAACTCAAAATGTACTCAGAACTAACTCGGTCTCAGGCGTACTCAAACTCAGACGGGCCCAAACTCACTCAAGCTCAAACTCACCATGCTACACTAGCCTCACGCTCACTCAAACGCGTGAGTTTGAGTCCAAATGAGTCTGAGTGAGTGGACTCATGAGTGAGTCCGCCGACCTCTGCACTAGAATGACCGGATTACACCAAGCCAATATTTGCAGTGGGTATTTCTGTCTTTTAATTAGTAACAAAAACAAACAAGAGTAGTGAGAGCTGAGGATTAGCTTCATTCCCCGGGATTGTGTTCAGCCTGCGACAAAGTGTCTGATAGGAAGTAGTCGTAGCGCATGAATAGGATATCAGGGGATTATTTTTACGGGAAACTTTTCAACCTGCACCAGTCTCTTACAGGAAGTCGGTTTTAGGCACGCAGTGCATTAAAAAGCGTGACTGAACACCTTCCAGTGAATTCGAGCCTCAATTAATGTGGTTTACTTGTTTAAAACCTGGCTGAAATGTCAGTACAACGTGACAACGCCTGCCTGCTCCTTGTAAAGCTCATCAAAGCAGATTTTTGCCGAAACAGACTTAATGATAGTGACGAGTGGAGTTGCTTCTATACTGCAAGGAACACGTTCCAATGAAACTCCGTGATTTTGCTTACTTTCCGAGGTTTCTTTTTTTTTCTTTGAGCGGAGCTTGCAGTGCACATTAGACGCTGGTAGCATTCACGCGCTGCCCGCACAACTTCTGTTCAACGTTGGAAAAATTAACGGTGCATAAATTTACATTTGTGAATTAAAAACGCCTTGTTTTTGCCGTTTTCAAGCGATAAATGACAGATCTGGCATACCAAATAGGAGCAGTTTGCAGGAGAAACACAAATGTTTGCTGTGTTTTGTCTTTAACAGGGGAAGCTCGTAATCGCCGAAGAAGCGCCTCGGTTATTACATACTACTTTCTGTAACGGGTGCCAGTAGATAGTACCAACGGGCGTTGCTTTCATTGTCATGGCGCCACAGAATGTTTTGTGCAGGCATCCTGCAAACATGCGCCACCAAAATAAAATAGATACAATCCGCACGAAACATAGAATATCTCCAGAAATAGAGGCTGGAAAATACACACCACAAGAGTAGAGCAGTGCACGTTACCTCAGATAGGCCGTCATTGTTTAGCTCTGCCGATTGCATTAGCCCAGGCGCCGCTCCCCTTTTCTTATCTCGGCCATTCATCATCCTACGAGACGGATGCTGGGCTAACCTCATTATTCGCGCTGTAGCGCTCGAGTGGGAGAAACGCCACTTGGCTATGCACGCTGGCAGAAGACCGCTTCGATCACACCCGCTTCGATCCACACGCCGACCATCCTGTGTGTTGCCTACGACCTACCCTAGCCTCCTGTATAACCCCTTAGGCAATGCACATGCCATCATATATACACGGCTTTTTTTTTTCGATAGCTATGCCTGAACGTAAATAAATGCCGCACAAACTACGGGACTCAAATTATCCGGTACTTATTACCTACAATGTAATGCTATTGTTTCCATCAAAAGAAAAGTCCCCGTTTAAACGTTTTTATTCAGATAGTTGCGTGGTATCATTTGCACGCCCAATGCACCGTAATAAGATTGGTTTTCAGGCCGTAGCTGACATTTCCAATTGCTTTGATTTGTATTGAAAACTGCACTACACCTGTTATTCAATCCCTCTCGTCACGCTTCACTTGCTGCTCCACGTGTACAATGGCCAGGGCCCTTTAAGGTGTTCCAACAGCTTTTTAAGTGCAGAACACTTTATGGGCTCACCTTTTCGTCGTAGCCCGCTAACGGTCGATGTCAAGCGACTGCCGGAATCAGGCGGCGCAGCGAGATAACAGACTCAAGTAGAGCCTGGTGTACCATAGAGAGAGAGAGAGATAAACTTTATTTTGAGGCCTGTGTCCAAAGGACTGCTCGGCTTCTTGGTTAGGTTACAGAGACTATAGTCCTGGCTATCTATAGTCCTGGCGTGTTTTTAACGTGGTGCACCAGCGTGGTCCAATAGAGCTCTTCAAGCTCCTTAGGGGTGTGACCCATGCCTCCCAGCAAGTAGGGCGCTTTGTGGCAGGAATTGGTTGCAGGGAAGATCTCAGGGTGCTATATATGTTTGGGCATGTCCAGAGGGTGTGTTCATTGTTGGGGTATTGGTCGCAGTGTGAGCATTTTGGTGGTCCTGGAAGCCCGTCTATGTAGTGTTGTATGTGTTGTGTTGGTAGCGTGCCCGTTTGTGCACGCCGAATGAGAACAGCGTAAGGGCGAGCGAATTTTCTGGGGTAGGGGAGGGTGGTTCTCTGATCTCTGATGTCCCGTAAGTACTTTCTACGAGTCTGATGCATGTCTAGGCGGTGCTCTTTTGGGTCATAGAAGCGAGGCCAGGGTATTGGGGTGCCCGAATCAAAGAGTCACGCTGATGCATCGAAAACCACGCGGTTTAAAAAGTCATAACCGTTCGAACCTCGTATACCACTGGCGCTTGTCATACATCTTCCTGTTGTTTAGCGCAATATAAACTGCAGGTACATTTAAGGCACAATCTGTGTATATAACCGGCAGCCCCCGCGTTCATTCGGTTAGGAACGCTCATTGGGTTGGTTTTTACGATAGTAAGCGAGAAAAGCGACCGCGAAAAAAAAATGGCGTGTTCGAAATGACGCAGAAAGGCTCCAGCCGCGCAAGAAAAAAAATTACGCAATTGAAATGACGCAAAACAGCTCCAGCATACGAAATTAAAGCAAGCACAAAAATAACAGAACTCCCGCTAGCGCAGTTTCAGGCAGGGGTACGCGAGCACTGTGAAGGCGAGAAATTTGAATTGCATATTGTCACGTAGACAAAGAGGACTCAGCTGTCTTAAAGGAAAAACAAGTTTATTGGAGCGAACTTGTGCTCCCCTAACAACTCAAAGAATACACAGGCGGCGAAGCAGCAGTCAACAAAGTGACGTGGGTAGGCGAATCTCGGCGAATCGAATAACGCGGTGTCGGCTCTGCGGGAATTTATCTTTAGGCGCGAGTGTTTCTGGAACCGTCGAATTACGTCCAAAACAAAGAAGATTATGCTAGGCTGTTCACGTTTGTTCGAAACGCTCTCCCTATCAGAAGAGACAACACATGCGGCATAGAAAGAAAGAATGGAACATGCCCTTCCCTTGGCACACAGATAACACAGATAACACAGACCGGCTCAGACGGGCGGTAACAACAAAACATAAATAAACAAACCCAATGCATGGATCGCGGCATTACCCCCCCCCCTCTAAGAGTGCATCGACCTGATGCTAACATAAGCGACAGTACGAACAAATAAAAAAAATAAAGTCCGTCATCGTGCGTAGAAAGGTTTTAAGCGAACCACGTCGACGACTTCGGGCCGCGTGCGTCGTCGTGATGTTCCGGAATCACCATCGGGGATACCCTCGTAGGTAAGTTGGCCAACGCGTTGTAGAATCCGGTAGGGTCTGAAATACATGTCGTAACAGCTTTTCACTGATTCCACGTCGTCGGATGGGAGTCCGAACCCACACGATCCCCTGGGTGGTACTCGGCGTCTCGGCGTTGGAGGTTGTCGCGTCTTGCATCCACCAGCTGCTGGTCCGTTATGCGAACTCGAGCGAGCTGGCGGGCCTCCTCCGCACTTTGAAGGTATCCTTGGACGTCGGCGTTGAGAGCGTCGTCTTCCACGTGGGGAAGCATGGCGTCAAGCATCGTAGTGGGCCGTCTTCCGTAGACAAGCTCGAACGGCGTCATTTGCGTAGTTTCCTGGATAGCCATGTTGCACGCAAACGTGACATACGGTAGCACTTCATCCCAGGTCTTATGTTCAACGTCGACGTACATAGAGAGCATATCCGCGATCATCTTGTTCAGATGTTCTGTTAGTCCGTTCGTTTGGGCATAGAAAGGAAGAATAGAACACGCGCTTCCTTTGGCACTCAGATAACGCAGATAACACAGACCGCCGCAGACGGGCGGTAAAAGCAAAACATAAATAAACAAACCCAATGCATGGTTCGCGGCAACATTCATCAAGAGAAGAGTGAGACAGGGCGGCGAAGAGCGTGAAGGGTGGTAGCAGTGAGCGGATAACAGCGCCACCACGTACTATTTCAAATCACTGCTCTGCACTTCCTACAGCTTTCACAATGAGTGGAACGGCTTTAATTTTTTCTTCGTCTTCGCGCAAAATGGTTGTGAATGAGATTGAATTCAAACAGGAAAGACACGTATAGGGCTTCTACTTAATTTAAGCTTTTCTACCTCATTCGAAATGCCCCAAGACGCCTGCAATTGCCTCACACTAGAAAATGCCAGTTGTTTTGGTTGTTATAGTATCATAACCTTTACCTGCCATTTCTATTTGGGTTCGGTTTGCCTAATATCCTGACATTTAATAAGCGCCTGAGCTCGGGCTGTTTTTAGCCATCAAAGGCGCACCTCTTAATGCGCTCAATGGCCTCGGTCGTTTCTACAGTAACTACGTTGTGAATGAGATTGAATTGAAACAGGAAAGACATGTATAGGGCTTCTACCTAATTTAAGCTTCCCTACATCATTCAAAATCCACCAAGACGCCTGCAATTGCCTCGCACTAAAAAAATGCCAGTTGTTTTGGTTGTTATAGTCTCATAACCTTTACCTGCCATTTCCATTTGGGTTCGGTTTGCTGAATATCCTGACATTTAATAAGCGTCTGAGCTCGGGCTGTTTTTAGCCATCAAAGGCGCACCTCTTAATGCGCTCAATGGCCTCGGTCGTTTCTACAGTAACTACGTCCCGCTGTTTTCGGGGCCTGCAATGGTCTCGACCATAATTTTTAACGATGGCTTTTCCGTACACCCCCTCATTTACTTGAAGGAGTACTCAAAATGTCCCCGAAAAATAATTTTTTGCACTTAGCAGTTTCATAAAGCTCATTACACTTGGTTTAGCAACAAGTTGTATTGCCCATCGTATTTTAATCCCTCCGGGCGCTAAGACTTGAGCCGCATAATTTGAAGAAAGCTATATTTACACGATTATTAGCTGCTTGTACCCCCATTACTAGGAGGAGATATGGAACTATCTCGGAAAGGTAGAAGTTTTTGTACCAGACTGAACTTTGATGTTTGTTTGTTTGTTTGTTTGTTTGTTTGTTTTTTCCAGGGTGGTTGCAGCTACGGAGGACGAAAGGATGAGACAAGAGCAGGCCGAGTGAGTGAAGCCGCCTTATCTACAACAGACAGCGTCGTTGTATGCTCCAATGAAAAAGACCAGCCCTATTCAGGTGCAACAAACAAAACGATCGGTTTGGAACTTCTGCTTGAAGAGCGGGTGGGCTGACGAGTCCACAGAACCACACATGCACGCCAGGCCACGAATTTAAAAAAAAAGAGACTTTCTTGGCTACTCAAACGCAAAAATCTTAGTCTGTCTGTCTGTCTGTCTGTCTGTCTGTCTGTCTGTCTGTCTTCCTGTCTGTCTGTCTGTCTGTCTGTCTGTCTGTCTGTCTGTCTGTCTGTCTGTCTGTCTGTCTGTCTGTCTGTCTGGTGTCTGCCTGTCTGTCTGTCTGTCGATTCAGCCGCCCGTGGCCAAAATTCAAAGAATTTTTGAGCAAGACATTTACATAGACAAAACATTTTCACTGCTACTTAAAAATCTACGAATACTCCCATATTTGTCTACGTTGTTCAGCAAAAAGATATTAGGCTTATTTGATGAACGTCAATAGTACATAACTGATGTTTCCAGTGTTTTTGTAATTAAAATTGGGTGTGTGCTCGATCTTCGCGGGAGAAAAAAAAACGAGTCAAAAACAGTGTTTTAATCACGAAATATGAACAGGGCTAGCGCCCGACGCTCACCCTCGTGGTTAGAGCGCTAAGTACCAACAGTCCCAACAGATGGCGCAGCAGCAGTGCGAACGCGGCAAAATTGAACACCGGAAAACTCCAACGGGTGTACCGAGACAGGAGGGGAACAGCGAGAGAAATGAGCGAATGAGGCAGGAGACGCAGTTACGGGGCAGCGGCGTCAGAAGACCATCGTCGTTTGATGAGATTCGCAGCGACCCGAGCAGATGCGCGGCCAACCTCTTATCCTACTGTCTCCGGTTTTGCTGTTATCCTACAAAAATATGTTCGCGTAGACAGCAGTAGCTGGCATGAAACGACATTTGAGATACGCCAAAACATTTGTTCGCAACATTTTATGCGCACTTTATAACATTAACAAGAACACATTTTCTTGCCCATGCCATGAAGGCCGTCGTCGAAAAAACTGTATATTGAATATACTTACTTTGTTTACATTGATGGAGTAGTCAGCGAGAACTGTACACTGCGTTCAAATAATCCTAATATTAAAATTGACAACTTCTCCGATCCCTGCAACGTTGCCTTAGCTTGCTCGCTTTGGAAGTGGCACGACGCACCTGTTACAATCTTTCTTAGAATACTGTGGTTTGTTTTACAGGAAATACCGGATCATGCGATTGTAAGTATTGTTTTATCATTCCGATAATTCTACCGGGTTTAATTTTTAAACAACACTTTCGCGGGTATCCATGCGCAGCTGGCCCAATCTATTTTACACGAGCGCCGATATTTGTGTACAATAAGTCTACAACGGAGGGGCATGGCTGAACGTCCGATGCGCAGCGCACGCGCACAAGGCGTCCTTCCAGAAGCATCGCCTGTGCTCATTTCCGATGCAGCCCCACTTACGCCATATTACGCATAACTCTGACACAAGTTGCTAAAAATAATCACAGTGAAAAGACAGCAGCTGAGTGTTGCATCAGTAATGAATGTGGCACGTCGGTGAAAATTCGCGCCTTCGATCAGCGGACACGGAGTGACAGAAGGACAGAGAATGATAGAACGCGCACAGAAAGAGTGACACCCTGGAGTTTCATGCTAATATATGCTAAAGGGGAATGCGTCGCTGCAATCTCGCGCCTTCGTGGGCGCCATAGTAGCGAGCGACGTTCATGAGCTACTTGGCTTGGCTAGCCATATGGCTTCTGTTTGATCTTGAAGCCAAAATTAAAAAAAATGGTAATATTTTTTGTTATTCACCTCTCGTGAAGCTTCTAAATAAAACCCTCACGAATTAATATTTTTGGAACTCCACTTTCATAATGATTAAGCAACTTTAATTATTCTTTAACCATAGTATTCTCACTTCTTTGAAGACAAAGACAGCTTTTTCAGCCTGTTATTGAGCCATGTAAATTAACAATATAACGCTTCTCCGCTGTACGTGACGGCACGCTCGCCAAAGCGCAGCTCGCCAAGACACTATTCGTACGTATCAGTATAAGCAATATGGGTGATGTCAACCTATCATTTATTGGCTGTGATGGGCGCTGTGGTTGGAGTTTGAATTTAGGAATTATGAGGTTTAACGCGCTGAAGCTGCACCCGGGGTATGGGGCACGCTGTAGTGAAGGGCTCCGGATTAATTTTGACCACCTGAGGATCTTTAACTTGCACTGAGACCTCGACACACGGAGGTTTTTGCTTTTCTCCTCCGTATGAAAAGCGGTCACAGCGCCCTCGTTCGAACCCCGCCAGAAACCTTTGCTCTGTTCAATTCGGCAAAAAATAAATGCCGACCTTATTATGTGGTTCTCTCTGTTACAGGCGCAGGATGGCCAGGGATCCTGACGGTGTCATTAAAGAGTGAGTGGGACCGACACGCCGCCAAATATTCAGCCCAATTAATTTCATGCAATTACGATCTCCCTGTCGGATTAAGAACAAGCTGGTAGGGTATGAAGCTGTTTAGCTTTCGTTCAAAGCGAACGGCGAGCGTGGACTTACCGGATTCGGTTTTACTGAAGACGATAGAAATGTGGAATGTTAGTTTTTGTGTTTTTTTTTTTGCAATTGGTGCGTCTAAATTTCTTTTACGGATTCCTGCCGTTCGCTTTAACGTGTCTAACTCTATTTTAGAATCAACACACATTAGGAACACGTGACATCGAACAATTTCTATATATAGTGTGACATATATAGTGTCTTGCTAGATATGTGAAAGTGACTTGCTATATACAGTGTCTATATATAGACGAGACATAGTGATACGTCAAACCTCGCCATTGCTTTCTATGAATAAGTGACACTGGGCAGATCTCGCATATTCGCTGCTCATTCAAAGAAAATGTGGAATTTGATCATTCCAAAAAAAAAAAAAAAAACGTTCGGTCGCGCACTAGCCCTATTGTTGCTGTACCCAGTAATAGAACAGCATTCTTATGACGAACTTTTGGAACCCAGTGCATTCTGATGGCTCAGGCAAGGCGATAATTGTTATCGCTGCAACGTCGTCGTAAGTGCTCATGCTCAGTATAGTGACTGCGACTGACTTCATGTACGGAATATGCAAACGTCGCTATAGTCATGGTGGCAACATCACCAGAAGCCGCAGAAGCTTGTTGACATTCACTGCATGACGAACGCATAGCACAGACTTTCTTTTGCAAAGACTGCCTTATATGTTTCCGTACACTATCTCCTGCAATATAACTCACTCCTTGCCCCAGTGTTCAGTTATCCCGCCACAGAGCTGTTCTCGGTCTGTCCTAACATCGCACCCGGTTACGGCCTTTTCATTTTGCGGTCTTAAGAAGATAATATGTATATCTGGCACAACAGGATCGCATTGCTGAAAGTGGCTCGCTCAAGTGACTGTCCGACTCTTCAAGCGCAGTCGTTGCAAGGAAGTACCATCGGCACTGTCGGGCGAAAGGGTTTTCGCGAGCGTAGTTAAATGTAAACGCGAGTAAATTTAAAGCTTACCTTTCAAACGGGGCGTCGCAAAGAGTAACTTTATTCATCTTGACAGAACTAGCCATTGCTAACTCAGTCAGCTGCTCGGAAAGAAGATTTTGAACCGAAAAAAAAACAAGAAAGTATTAAAAAACTTCTAAATTTTGCCCTACAGTGATGTATTATGAGCAGGAGTGACTTGGTGTAAGCCAGCACTACAACAATATCTAGCAGTGTGTTAACGGAAAGTTAGCGTTAAAGTGATGGAATCAAACGAAACTAGAAGCCACATTCTCCCACTCACATCTTTTTGGCGCGGGCATATGTCGGCGACCGCCAATCGCATAAACAAAAATCCGGCTTCACGAAGAAATCGTCAGAAAGGGGCTGGGGAGTCTCCACTGCTTCGTATGTTTTCGTTAATATCTCGATTACTCGATCACTCGGTTACTCGATTACTCGATAACTAAATTAGTCGATTACTCGGTTCGAAGTTTGCGATCAAATTGGTATCTCTGTTACCGGGACCCAGGAGTCTTTGAATGAACAGAACTTGTGTTTCGTCTTATTGGCCCCTTCAGGGAGGCATGTGGCTCCTTGGGACCAAAACTTGCCCAAAAAAGCAATTATTTAGTTATCATTTTTCTCTTGGTTCGCACAGTTTTTTCACCGACAAGTCGGCGCTCGCACAGTACCGGGCACTTATAAAAGCTGTACAGGCCCTTCTTGACGGAAAATGTTTGTCCATTGCAACCAAGAAAACAAATTTTGCATTTAATGTTTCAAGAAACATTTAAGTAGCGTTATGTATAATTGGTTAGCAGAAACTTGTATGTGCCATCAAAAAAGACTTCTCCCAACATTGCAGTCTCCACAACTTCTATGTAGTACTTATTTATTCCTTGGTAGTAATTTCTTGTCGAATAGTTCTCAAGAACGATCGAGAAAGATTCTTAATTATCCCGGAAATTAAATATCCTACATCAAAATTTATTAGAATATTTACAGTACTCTAAAAAACTGAAGAATCGCATGAAGTATCATCAGAATGGGTTGGCAAAAAACAGTTTCTAAGACCAGTGCGCCCCCTTAAGAAGTGACCCATCGACAGTAAAAGAAATGTTTGCTATCAGCACCCTTAATGCATGCTAAACGCAGATGTCTCGTAAGATTCGGCGAGATACTTGCATGCATGTACTTCAACGTTCGATGTCCTATACCGGACAATGTACTGCTCCTCAGGGCTTTGTTCCTTTGGTTTTGTGAAGTGAATTCTTTGTGAACTTCTGAGACTCCCTTCATTGGTTGACAAATTCCTGTGCTACCTTGCGTGTCCACATGTATCATGTGTACGCTTGCTCGTGTAAAATTATTACTTTCGACATGTCTGTTTTCTTACAATACGAGTTTTTGGTTCAAGTGCAGTGACAGTATTTGCTGTTTTATTCTATGAAGTATCATTGTATTTGCCGCCCACATGCCTTGTAACGGCTTCCTAGGCCTTTTCAAACACCATAAACCAGCTTTTAGTCCCGGAAAATTTCATATTCCGACTCCGGAATGAAGGTTTTCGATTGATTGATTGATTGATTGATTGTTTGATTGATTGATTGATTGATTGATTGATTGATTGATTGATTGATTGATTGATTGACTGATTGATTGATTGATTGATTGATTGATTGATTGATTGATTGATTGATTGATTGATTGATTGATTGATTGATTGATTGATTGATTGATTGATTGATTGATTGATTGATTGACTTTTTCCACCCACCGCTTGCAGCATAAGCCCCTCAATACAGTCCCCTCCTACAAGCGAGCCCGAACCTGAGCCGCAGCCACTCACTAGCAATATCAGCGGCTCGTCTCAAGGGGCGCACAGTGGGAGCATGGAACCAATGAAGCCGTCGCAAGCCAAGCCAGTCGCTGTACCGCCGCCTGCTTCACGAGTCCCAAATGACGACCTGGCGACAGAGTTCCGGTTTTAGTGGCTAGCACTTTGGGGCGCAGCCCCCCGCGAAGTGCAGTGCACACGCGACTCCGTGACTCATTCTTTGCTAATTTACGTCGATAACAACTAATTCCTATTCACCTCTTTTTTTTTCTTGTGCGACCCTCCTTAGCGAATTAAAATCATAGTTACAGCTTTCATTTGTTTTTCAGTCACAGAAGAACCAAGGGTAGCAGACGGAAAGATACGCACCAGTACCCGGTTAGGTCTATAAACTTTATACAGTGGTTAGCAGCAGTACTAATCGGCAGCATTTCACAAACAATTGACTGTAACAGCGCATGAATATATCAGCGTATTGAAAAAATAAAACACTGAAGCAGCATCGATTAAACACGTACTCCAATCTACATGGAACGTGAGACCAGAATAACAACAATAGAATTTAGGGAAGAATAGTCATAAATTGCAAATCAGAGCAACGATCTCTCATTGAAGTAACTGGGATAAAATTAAGTCTTGTAGAAAAAAACAATAGGTATATACACAACACTCATGAAGCCTGGATACCAACAGATCACATTATTACAAACATAAAATACAAATTAAAAGCCCACCAAATACCGGGGATTATTCGATGGTAATATTTCTGGTGGTTTCTGAGAGAAGTGCGTGGAGCGTCATTAGGTTGTGTTGGAGTTGTTGGTTGTGTTGTGTTGGCTTGTGTTGTGTTGGCTTGTGTTGGCTCATCTCCGGCTGAACAAACTTTTTCCGCTGTATGTAATTGTGGGAGTATGACAGATGTTTGGGAAGAGAATTGTGCCATATTTTGCGAAGAAGTTAAAAAAAACTCTTTGACGAGCAAACTGTGCGATATTTGGCAATAGAATTAAACATATTTCTCAGAAAAATTAGGATTTTTGGCACAAGATTAAAAGAGCTATTGGCAAGAAACTGGAATTTTTGGCAAGGAAATTAAAAAAAAAACTGTGGTTGATTCCAATGTCATAGGAATCGGTAAAAGCGAAAGTGAAATGTGCAGCGAAATCTGCAGCTGAGCATGATTTGCGGGTCGGCGACTGTCTTGTGGGTGTGCTTGGCGAACGACATCCTGTTGGCGGGTCCCTTCGGCAAATGTGTACTGGCGTCATTTCCGTGACGGATATAACGTCAGTGAAATCTTGGTGTGTCCCGGCATAAAACACTTTCGTGTTGAAATATAAAACCCGAAAACGAATAACCCTAAGTGTAACGTACTCTTTAGTGCTAAAGGTTGCTTCCCGCAAGAAGACACTGTATGCAGGGGTGCACCCTTTACAGGCCGATTGCTTCGTTGAACTGGCGTCACTTCCGTGACGGGTATTACGTATGTGAAATCTTCGTGTATCCCGGAATAAAACACCTTCGTGTTAAAAAATGCGGGTTCTTAAGTGCGAGTCGATATTGAGTCTCTCGTTGCCAAGAAGCCGCTTTTGCTCTGGGCTGTGTTCTGGAGGCCTCGTCCTGAGAAACGATGGAATTTCACGGGCGGAATGCCGTTTAAGACCACCGACTGGCAGCCGAGCGTAAACAATGGCGAGACAACCTTCCGGTTCCGAGTCGCCTACTCCCACGTCAAGAGCAAAGTTCAGCAGTAGCGAACATCGTCCTAGGCCAACAAAATACCCCTGGTCGCCGAAGTCGGTCCGGAAAAGAAAGAAGCCAGTGTCTGCGGCGATGCTCCCGAGAGGCCGCTATCTTGTCTTTGAAGATGCCGCCGGCGTTCCCCCCCCCCCCCCCCCCTCCCGCCTCAAGGGGGTCCTACTACGCTACCCCATATATATACTTGTTCTGTATTTTTGCTTTTGAATACATGCGTGTTGTATCGCGCGTAACGTTTACATTGTTTTTGGCCATGTGTGTGTTTTGTCTGCGTGACGGTCGAGTTTTGATTTCAACCACTCGCTGGGGAATTTGGTTTGCGCGTATTTGTTCGGCCTAAACCGAGCGACATTTTGTATCAATCATGCAGTGCGCGTTTCTTGACACGGACACACGCGTGCATGCGGCCACACGCAGCCGCACGCGCACAGGCACATATATGCACATACGACGAACGGGGAGATGATCAGACAGGCGGACGGACAGACAGACAGACAGAACCCAATCCACTACTAATTTGAGGAAAGGATGGTTGGCCATTGTTTATAGGTGATGGACGACGATGCCGCTTTTAAAGATCAACCTTTTACGCTGTCGTTTCACGCTACGTTTTAGTTTCTAGTCACCATCCTTACGAAAAGTGTGCAACGTGATTCCACTCAGCTTTAACTTTACATTAAAGAGGGGGGGGGGGGCGGAGAACGGGGAGTCAATTTCTCGTTGGAGATGGGTGCGCTGTTATAATGACTGTGAGTGGTCGAAACGTACGTACGTAATTAGGGATTCAAATGGTGCTTGTTGGCCAGGCATGCACCACCCTTATAATAAAATGTAGCCCAAGATACCGTAATTTTGTTCGGCACGGCTTCGTGTTAGCAGTCCTAAGATGGTACGTGCGACTTAAGAGGAGGAGGTGTTCAAGTGTAAGTCTGTCTAGAGAAGCAAGTTTTCATGACTTTTTGTGGGGCGTAAGAAAAAAAAATTTCATGCTTTTTTCACAAAAATATTAAAACTTGCACAACGGCGATTCCGCACAGGCCTATAAAAATTCGACATACTTCTTAAGGTGAAAGCCTTAAATGTCTCATAAAACGCGCAAAGTGACCGCAGTTGCTGGGGGCTACACGAACGAAATCAAATTACGGTGGCTGTAAAAAGAAAACAGGTAAATCAAATTTACAAAATATTATTGTAGCGGAAACCGCACTATGCTAACTCGGGCGCTTTTCACGGGGTGGCCAGTTTTGTCCTTGAAAGCTAGAGGTCAAACCACACCCCCTTCCACAAGCGCCCGGCAGCGAGCGGCAACCCAATGGGTGGGAAAGATAGGCCGCAGGGACGAGATAGGCTTATTCTCGGATGAAACCAGGGCGACCTTAAACAAAGGAGGCGAAACGCAAGGACAGCCTCTGGTCTAAAAACTAAGATTAATACTAAGAAGGGTGAATGTAAACACGTAACACAAAACAATAAAAAACACGGCTCATGAGCAAGACAGCTGACAAAAGCCACAGCGATAACGCAACTAATACCTGTGCTACACGAGCGTTTGAAAGGACATTTGAGTCGAATGGCCTTTGAAATCTCAAATGTAATTCGAACTGGAAGGAGTTCCCCCGATCTACACGACAATTCTCAAAGGCAGTTGAAAGTTTCCGCGTGCGTCCGCCGTGTTTTGGTGCCGCCACTGCTGCCCTATTTTGCTTTTAACCAAAATTTAATTTTAGAGTTACAATCAATAATGATCCAATTGATAACCACCTACAAGCGCGCACAAAAGATGCACTAACATCCAGTTTCTTTTTTTTTTTATTTTTTCGCACCGCTGGTGTGGAGAGTACCAAGTTATCTTGTAATCGTAGATCGAGTGAGAGAAAACAAAAACAAGGGAAAAAGTATATGAAGATCATGCACTTTAAACACGAAGGTTTACTCGTAAATAATTGTTTTGTAATTACGGCGTGCAGGAACTGCACCCGAGAGTACGACCGTTTGCGTTTCAAAGGCCTTTGAGAACCTCAAAGGTCGTTGGTGGTGCTCCTTTGAATCAAATGGCATTTCAACCAAAGGCCTTGAAAAACATCGTTTAGCAATCCAAATGTGTCATTTGAATCAAATGACATTCGACTCAAAGGCCTTCGAAACACTCGTGTAGCACGGGTATTAGAGACGCAGGCTACAGTGAAGGCCCACGCAGATATTCAGCTTCTTGGGGATGAAGACACACGCTTGCTTGGCTGACACACTTGTCCACTCTTTCTATGTGGAACGCTTACATAATTTCGCGGGGCGTTAAATGTCAGTGATAGGCTATAATTAGGTTTACCTACGCGGCACTTGTTACAATGTAAAGAAAGATGAGGTGATGGGGTCCGGATAATGACAATTCACGCTTTCTTAAAAGAACGCTGATACAACTTTTTTTCCACTTCCATTTTCTTTGTTTAGTTCGCGCTGGTTCAATCCAAACTGTCTTTTCAACTAGCCCAGCTTGCAACCGTTCTGGCGAAAGATAGGCGAGGAGGGAACGGAAACGTGCGCGGGACCCGTGGCGCCACCTGGCGGAGGAAGGCGAGAAGGCCACCGCCGCAGCGATAAGCGCGCGCCACAAAGTAAGGCCAGGAGGCCACGTGCGGCGCTGAGTCGTGTGCAATGGAGGAAGAGGAACATCCAGCTCTGGTCACTCGTGCAGCGGTGAGGCTTAAAAGCGCCGTGAGGCGAAAAAAGATGATGAATAAGCAGTGTATTCATGCAAACATGTCTGTCTATCATCGTGGTCGTCACTACGGTCATATTTCCTGAGACTGTCAAGGCGATCATAGACTTTATATTCGGAACTGACACACCCGCTTTGGCTCGCCGCTATAGTAACTGCGTACATGGCGCACTCTTTTGGGAAAGCGGGGATAGCTTGGAGGTGCCAAGCGTTGCTAAAGAGTTCAGCAAATTAGGCAACGGTGTCACAAATGCACGGGGGCAATACCACTGGCCTTGGACGTTCCAGGCAGGCCCTCACAGTAGCCCCAGCTGTGGTCGCTCGTGCAGCGGCGAGGCTTCAAAACGCCGCGATCCGAAAAAAGATGATGAATAAGCAGTGTATTGCAAACATGTCTATCATGGCCAAACCACACCTCGGCCACACCTCGACCATGCCAGGGCAGTGAAGCTTTCACTACCAACTAGGGTTAACCAAAGCTAAGCCACAGTAATTTTCTGGGTTAGAATGGGAGTTGAACACAGGTCGCCCAGAGCCGCGGCCAAGAACGGTAACTACAGCAATAGCCCGGTGCCGTGCCAGGATGGAACAAGAACTATCCAGATGCGTGCCGCGCAGGTGAACGCGACGGCACCGCAAACATGATGCAGCAGTGGAGAAGTCTTCGATAATCGCTGGCTTCGATAATCATGTAAGAGACTTAAGTGCCCGATGAATATTTCCGTTAAAACTGCAAGGAATCGCAAAAGCTTCCACACTCAAATCTGTGCATGATTTCACCTCAAGGCATTGACTTTAGAAAGCGTTTCTCTCACTGCAGATTGGTCGCATCACAACGAATTTCCCCGGAGAAGCTTTGCTTGTTCTTTTTAAATGTTATCCTGGTTAAAAAATGAAAAAAAAAAACTTTTTTTCTAATCCTTTCTTTTCAGCAGCTCACGTCTCACCATCCCGACAAGATATATTCTTTGGGTGTACGACTATCCCTAGATAGCAGAGAGGACATTCGGAAATTTACGGAACACCGCGGAGGGCCGCATCGAGAAACAAAGGCGATCTTGCGAGGCCACAATAGTCTTGTACTAGAAAACATGGCCCCGAACTACATGTTCTCAAGTTTATGAGTTTAATAGATTTGATGAAGTGTACGTATTACCACTAGAGACCGTAGGTGAAACCAGGCGAATACGTAAGTGCTAAGAACAATAGCGTAATCCATCCCAATGGCGCAGAGGGGTTGCACGCAAGCATCATGAGCGAACTGGCGTATTCCCGATCACCACACAGTTGTGCATGCGCCGTAAAGAGAGCTGGAATAGAAGCGGCGTTGCTAGAGGCCTCAAACGCTTTGTGCGTGCTTCCATTTGACTCGAACTAGAATTAGTATCACTGGAACTCGGAAGTAGCCTTTTTCTGCGCAAAGCAGCTGTAGGTGTCTGAAAGCCAGAAGTGTCGCCGAATGTTTTGAAGTAACCTCCGGCTTGAGGTTTGCCTCTAAAGTGCACTTCACAGCAAGCGGACTGACCTTGCGGAGAAGGTTGAAGGTATCTGAGCAGGACCACCACGTAGAGGTGGGCCGATTGCCGACAAAAAATCTCGTGAACTTAGTACAAAAAAATACAGAAAACTAAGTAAGGTTGAATATTTGCTAGAACGAAAGAAAAAAAAAATTTTGCACTTGGGCTTACTTTGCGGGAGTGTCATACTCCGGAATGTTTTACGTACGCTTCTACTGTAGATGGTATAGATACCACACCCTAATAAGCACTGTATCTCTTATCAAGGCGTCTGAATAAATCTCCCTTTACGACCCCTTTGTGTCTGTGATTGCAGTCTTGAGAGCCTCTACTGGCCTTGGCTTTGCGAGGCAGGCGCAGGGAGCTAGGTTGATCGCGTGTGCCACCCTGTGAATATTGATTATAGACGCTTCCATCGCAGATAAAATCAGCTGCAACTAAACGTTCGGACCTTACCTTGCGTGTGGAGACAAGTTTCTAGGCAAATGTTTTCAGCGTATTTCTGGGCACAGGCATGAAGCAGTCGTGGATTGAGCCGCAAGATGGCTTGTATTACAAAATTGCATATTCATATTGCTGCGCATGGTACCAATATCCATACTTGTTTTGGCTATGCGTGGTTCTAGTGCTATTCTTTGGGCGCTTCTTATTGTCAGGACTGAAATAACTGAAAAACTGAAATGGCCTGACTGCGCTAGCCATAAAATATTGCGAAAAGTGAGCATACATTCCTGCTTTCAAAGCACCATTCTATATTCCGCTACGGGTACGTGCTGTTTGGTTGGTACGTGACACTTTGTTGGACTTCAGAATACGCGCGAAGGATTCAAAGTAGGGATACAGATTTGCTGTGGGTGTCCGTCCGAGTGTTTGTGCTGAAATTAATTGGTTGTGCTCCTGGCGCATTCCCCAGCATGCCCCGCGAGCTGTGGAATCCATGCCTGGTTACAAAGCGTTGCCCAGTACAACAATGCGGGCTTGTGCTATACTCTATGATTACGTATCATTTGGATATGTATCCCTTGCAGGAAAACCGCCGAAGCTGCTTATAGGCCTAACGCTTCGCTTTAAGATCTTACAATGCCAACCCGTACCTGCACCTTGGCGTACCGTGCACAACACACTTCCGGGAGTGTCATACTCCGGAATGTTTTACGTACGTTTCTACTGTGGATGGTATAGCTACCACACCCAACAAAGCGTTCGACTGGAACTAGTTACTTGCAAGAACTGCGCACGCCAGCTTTTCACAAATACTTTCAGGACTAAAGTGGTTGGCTTAGACTTACGCCGCAGCTGTTTTCTTCAAATCCCTTTCGGGAGAGACAGGGTAGCGCTGCAGTTACGAAAGCCGTCGTACGGGCAAGTGTGTCGCACTCAATGAGTATAACGAGTACTGTTTTCAATAAATACCATACTGTATTCCCTTTTCATGGCTGTTTGTCTGCCTAAATAATTGGATGCAAAAAAAAACGTTATGCAGCAAGCATCAAAAGATCATTCAGGGTCCAATGACGCTGCCTAAAAAGTTTAGGCCACTTTTGCTTTTATTTAGGGCCCAACGGTTCGCGACATTAGCGACTTCGCAAAACCCTGTTCGTGTCTCCTTGCTTCAGCATGCATACCGGGAGAACACGAAAATAAAATCGAGAACATGATATATTTAGCAGGGAGCCGCGAAGTCTCACTATGCTGCGAAGATCCCGAACCGAAAATAAGAAGCCGGGAAAATACTACAAAATACTCGCAGAAGCAGCTCTCGCGGTGCGAGTCCACGACAATAGCGATGCGACGAAACAAGCGAGGAATTTCCGGCAGCAGCATTAGCGGAAGGCAAAGAGAAATAAGTCGAGCGGTAAAAGGACGCTTGTGTAGCCCGTGCCAAGTGTCGCTAAAAACGAGGCCTGTGTATAGAAAGGCCGAGATGGGGGGAGGAGCACGGGCTTCGTGGTTGGGATTCACAGCGTGCCCGGGGGCCCTTTGAACATCGCCGCCACAGCCGCTGCCGCCAGCGGGTCCCGCTTGTTTCGTTCGTCGTGCCCGCGAGGAATCGCCAGCGTCGACCGCAGGGCCCTCTTCTGCTCCGATTTGCGGCGCCTTTCGGCACTGCGCACGAATTTGTTCCGCGAGCGCGCGTGCGGAAGGACGGCTTTCTTCTTCTCTCCCTGTCTCGCGTTTCGTCATTCTTTTTTCCTTCTTTCGCTTTCTACTATCTCTGTAGTGAGGGCAACTTGTGCTTCGAGTTCCCTTTGTCGAGGGGTTTCAAATGGGGAGGCCAGCATGGCTCAGGGTGGCGTTTTGCTCCGTGTTTAACGTCGATTCGCCAAACCCTTGTTATTACGGCCACTGCTAAAATATTTGTAATCGCATAAGCTAAGTACTTGATTTGTAGAGTGGAGTGAGCGAGTGAGTCAATCAATGAGTGCCTGCGTGCCTTTAGGTAGAGGGGATTCCAGGCCCAGGGCTACCCAGTCAGTAGTGCACCCCTCCCCCACAGAATTGAATTTATTCCAGCTTAAAGAGAAATACACGATAAATACATAAAAGGAGGAGGTCCCAAAGTCAGCGACTATCGGGGGGACCTCCTATATATAATGGGTGGGGTATCGCTGCGATAAAGGGTTCAGTGGTTGACAGTACGAAACGAGTGTAAACAACGTAAGTACAAAAACAAGCAAACTAATACATCATAAGTATTGTCACATGAGCATGACAGGTTACAGAATATACATGTGGGTTTCCAGACATGGTGACAAAGTGCACAATAAAGAAAAACGAAAGCACGTGTACAATAAATAGACAAAATAGACGGCGCATGCTTCGAGGCATGCTCAAATTTTCGAGGTTACATGTCCTCGAGGTTGCATGTCTTCCTAGTATGAATTCGAGCATGCCTAGAAGCACGCAGCGTTCGCTTTCGCGCACTAAACTGAAGGCCGCTCCGTTCGCTCGCATGATCACCTTTCACTTTTGGGTGACTGTACTTGCAATAGCTTATAGGCTCTCAAATCCGATAGGACGGCTGTTTGACGCAATGACAGCCGCCTTAAGCTCTTAAGTCCTCACCAAAGGCACAAAACTTTCACAGTTGCTCAAGGTCCCGCCTTCCTCTAGCTTACATGGCCTGGCAGAATTTTTGGCCTGGAGCATTGTTATCCTATTTCTCAACTCACTGCCATGCCTTTACCGGCTTTTCATCCCGCACTTTGCGAACGCGGATGGAAACTGATCTGTTTGAAGAAATGGAACGGAGGGAGAAGGGAGTTATTCCCAGGGGTATAAACGCGTTATAAGCGAGAGTTACCTATAGGAGCAAAAACGTGCTTCATACCTGAACAGGCTGAAATTTTTTTGTCATGAAAGTAATCTACGTTGTTAATCCACATTGCGATGAAAACGACCAACAATGTACGCATATATGGAATACCGTTAAAGGCCAATTAAACCAAGTCACCTGGAAGCGCCAAATATTTCGTTAAATTGGGAACTTCGTAGTTTGTCATTTTACAAGCAGCTGATTCCATAATTTCGATGTCTAAAGTACGCCGTATCCTAGCAGCTACTTTGAAATCGTATTTGCGGCGGCCGCGGCGCTCGCTTGCCGATAATTGAGCTATGTGCTAAACATGCACGAAGAAAATAATAGCAATAAAACACCGGAATATCTTAGGGAATCTAATTTATTTTCTTGCAAGAAAACTTGTGATTTTCTTATGCGTGCGATTCATTAGCTCTCGGCGAACAGGCTTTTTGTAGCACGCAAGCACGTTCACCGCGTGCTCGGTTCCTTCGTGCGCCTCGGCAAAGCACCTGGGCAAGTCAATAGCGCCCATTACCTGTCCTGGAACGGGCACAAGAGCTTCAGCCATTACTGGGTCGCCAGCATCCTCTGGCACCTCTGGCGCCGGAAACTACCGTATAAACCGGATTATAGGTCGACCCGGTATATAGGTCGACCCCCTACCTTGAGGTGGGAAAAGTTGACAAAAAAAATAATTCGGCACAGAAGCGCACTCACATGTCTATATTTATTTTCGACGCCCGTCCGTCACTGCCACTCACTATGCCTGCCGAAGTCACTCGTCCGAGCTCTCAGAGTCGTCCAAGGATGACTGCTTCGCACTATCATCTTCCGTGCCATCAGGCGCGTTGCTGATGGAGCACTTCCTGAACGCTCGTGTACCCATGTCGTCGGGCAGCGACTGCCCAGAGAAGGACACCCAGCTTGACACGGTCGCAACCGGCCCGTATAGGTCTTTTTGTTGTCGCCGGCTATCCACTCATTGTACAGTTCGCGGAGCCGGTCCGCGCATGGCCTCCGGAGCAATCGTGAGGGAAGTTCCTGAACGAAGTTCCCGGACGAAGTCCGCCACTTTGTTCTCCAACTCGGGGTGCACCGCTTGACGTCCACGGAATTATCGGTTTCGGGGGTTGCACGCGCACAGCTTAGCTTTCTGGCTCCGCCAGTACCGCACACTTTTCTCCGAAACGCCTAACTGGCGTTGCGCCGCCATATTCCCATTCTGCTCGGTGACTCAATCGCCGTCAGCTTAAACGCCGCGGTGAACTGGCGTCGACTGCCGCCACTCATGTCGGAACCGAGACGTACAGAAATTTACGCACGCACGCACAATAAACGAGTAAAAGACGAAAAACTAGAGAAAAGCGAAATCAAATAAAGGCACAGAACAGATAAAGGCCTGATAGCGCGAGAGAGCAGTCCGACACGAATGGCGATGGCGACGGACTGCGCTTGCACATTGTTGCCAGACAACAATTTACATTCTGCCAATGACCGCTATATAAGACGAGGGGTGACTTTTGTGCGGATTTTTTTGGAAAAAAACTCGACCTATATTCCGGTTTATACGGTAAATGTGCAATTTCCGGGACTGTTGAGTCTATCCCGTAGAGCTCCGTAAAAACAAGGCTAGATACCTCCTTTTTTCTCTGACATGGCGCATTATTCTCCGTGGCTTTTTGACAAAACACATTCGAAATTTCTCCCTTCCTAAAGGTGTCTGCTTTTCGAAAAAATCCTGCGTTAGATCAAGAATGGTGCTGAATCTATTTCTTTAGTTCGAGTTCATAAAAGCATTGAGCCGTATAGGCACCTGCGGGGGAGTGCGAACTTGTTCGTTAGATCGGAAAATTCGTAAGAGCGGGTTTCGTTAGATCAAGTTTTGACTGTATACTCATTAACTCTAGTAGCACTATCGACTTGAATACGGCGCTGTGTCACTTTTAGGAGTATGATGAACTCCTTCTGATGAACTGCAATTGTGACGTACCTGAACGTTTTTATGGTTCCCAATTGTCATGAGGACAAGCTACGACTGGCGCACCTGAGAAAAGGAAATTCCTAAATCCTGAGCTCAAGGTAGCAAGTCCAACGCAATAGAAAAGATAGAATAAAATGGCGTCAGGGCATTGTACTCTTTCGAGTGGAAGTGTAATTACTGCCTAATGTTGCGAGCGCAAGAACGTACCTCGAATAGATTTGCGCAGCCGCTTCGAAAAGTTTAGAGAAAGCAAATGGCTTTCCGCCGGGCGGAGGAATTGGAGCGTGCACTTTCAGACGCCGTATAAAGGGACGTGGCAAGAAATAGTAGAAACATCCCGCCTTCCTCGCGTGGGTGGAGGCATTTCGCATTTTCTATCGAGAGAAGAAAAAGAGAATTTCGTCTGCTACTGCATGCCAAGCGGAGCGTCGGCTGCGATGGCTTCTCTGTCGTCTGCAATGATGGCCGAGTAGGCTTCTGTTATGGCGCCTACGTCGTCTGCAGCGTAATAAAAAAACGAAATAAACAAAAAGGTTTGCGAGCCACGCAGAAGTACGTGCAGAATAAGCCCACGCGTTCCAGGCGTTGAGAAACGAAAAGCTGGTGGACTCGGGGAATGAGGCAGTAACTTTTATACAAGATTCAACAACCCGTTTTGTGGATGCTGGGCAATGCCGCGCAGCCGAACTCGAAGTGCCGCGAAATGAATTCAGCTCGCCCGCTCGTGCGTCCTTTTATGACAGCTGCGTAAACATTCTACTGCAGTCTGGCTGGACTTCGCTTGGCGCCTGCCTCGTTTGCTAAAGCGTTTTCGTCCACTGCGCTCAGCCATTGGAGAGCAGCAGTTGGCCGAGGAAAACTCGTGACGAGTTTAGCGACGAAAATGTATTACCGTATTTGTCTAGATTTGGAACTGATATTCCGGCTCTGGGACTTGTGTAAGATAAGGCAGCGACTGACCTCGCATGCTTTTATATATTTGGGTTCGGAATTTTAGCTGCTCAGCGGCGTTTGCGGGCTTTCATAAAAGAATCAAAAGCTCGCTAGCTCTGAATTTTAAGTCTGGCCATGTATGCAAATTACAAGTGGCTGAACGTCTGAGTGTGGCACTAGTACTAGCAATAATCATAACAGTTAACCAAAGAAGTCCAGAACGTTTCTGTAGAAGGTCAACCATGCGCGACCCATATTTTATTCAGGGAAAAACTAATTAAGAAAAAGCGAAGCTGCAGCAATGTTGACATGCACAGACCCTATAGATGCGATGCCAGTCCGAATGGTTATCAAGCTATTAATCATCACTCTAGCCGCAAGGACAGCATGCCTAGCAGCTGCCAAAGCGTTATGCAGCTATTTCCCAGTGACCTTAGAAAGACCCTGAGAAGAACTTGGTTTCATAAAAGTGCAAAAATGCACCAAGGCAATTTTGTGGCGCTGAAAAACTGCGAAAGGCAAATAGAGGAGAGCCTTCGTGCCTGTTGGGAATCCGAGGCTTTAGCGGAAAGCCGAAATAACTGGTCGGAAAGCGTAGAGGAGGCAGGGAGCGAGGGTTGGGGTTGGCGGAATCAGCCTCCCGCGACGTCGCCACTGCATCGCGATCGAAACCCCCGCCGGGCTGGCAGGCAGAGGCGCGCGAGCGAGGGGCGATTTATCTGGATCAACTTGACACCTCGCGATTTCTCACTGGAAATGGCGTTATTCCACAGCCTCCAAGCGGCCGACGCCTGCCGGCGACAACAACGCGTCGACGGGTGCCGAGTGCATCACCTTCGATATCAAAGCAGGGCTCTGTGCCCGCTTAAGCACTATAAACATAGCCATACTTTCTTCGGCCAATATTTTATCCAGGATGTTTACATACTCACGTTTCTCTGTTAAAGTCTGCTACAAAGACGCAGTAGAACTGCACATCCAGTGTTTGTAGAGGAAATTTAGAGCATTTACTCTCCTCGGAGGTGAGAGTGGGAACCCTGTCCAACAGCTTTGGGGACCGTGGAAGCTCGCAGGCGGTTCATTCAAGGCGAGCTGATGTTTTTCGCACAAAGGTGCTGTGGGAATAAAGGCAAAATGGTCTTGAGTCTAACACGAAACAGGCAAAGCTCCGAAATAAAGACAGATGCGAGTTCGCAAGGAATCAGGTCGGTTCTTGGCAAGATGCACTATTTTAATACATCACTGAAGGTGGAAAAACAGTTCCCCAAATCTGCAAACTTTCTTCTCTCCTACTTACAAACGCGTTTCACGCTTTGTGCGTTGTTCTTTTGTGTAGTAGCGAACTCCCTGGCGTAATTATGAGCACAGTTGAAAAAAATTGGCTCCAATCCACGCTGTGAAGATGATTGGAAAGCAAACCTTTAAATAGCGCCCCCACAAATTTCCCGTGCGACGTCACTTGGATTCATACACGTGGCTCTACAAAGAGTGAAACCAGAGATTCTGCCGGCCGTTGCCTGGAATTCGCGGGTACGGCATCCCGAACGCAGCAGCGTCGGCCACGGCCGGGCTAGAGAGGCAGACGGCGCTGCTGTAGCCCGGCCGTGCGTCGGTAGAAAGAAAACGGATAGGAGCGCCTTTCGAAGGGTGAGACAGCGGAACCTAGCCATCCTGATGTGCTAGCTCGGGGCTAGACCACCGCGCGGCACAAGCGAAGACAACGAAACAATTCGGCATGTGAGCTGAGTGATTCCCATCTATGCCGAATAAAACTAGTCAGTTTAGTAAGTTTGAAAATTGCGAGAAAGTTGAGGGAACTTTTATAATCGCTATATATATGAAACCCAGTTGCTCCTATCGCCTTTTGTAATAACTCTTAAAACACAACCGAATCGGTATTCACCAATTTAGAAAACGGAGTCCAATTCGTAACAAGCAGTGCAAAAAAGGTAGCGTTTCTCTAGCGGCGAGATGTCTGTGTGGGGTCTCTACATTCTGTTTTCCCGCCCTGCAAATCAATCCTTAACATATCTTTGCCGTACGACCACTTAATTCCGTCGGGTCCGGGTTACCCAGGAGGTGGTGTCGAACGAGTTAATCAAGCCGTGCAAAGGAAGCGCGCAATGGACACGAAGCTGCGCCAAAACAGGCCCAAAACGACCGTCGCTAAAGCAGACGACAAAGCCGTACCACCGACGCGCCCGCCGACGAGCAGGCACCTCGCACGGAGAACGCTGAATAAATTCGCCACGCCATCTACAGTGTGCTTTGTGAACAAAACCCTCCGACACCCCCCCAGCCACCGCCTCCGCCGCGTTGGGAGTTTATTGTCCCGCACGCCACGAAAGAACCGTTAGCTGGTAGAGGTAGAAAGCTTTGCTTTAAAACAAACCTCTTTCTGAAAGACAAAGATAGCTAAAATCAATGCTTTCTCTATGCAAATTGAGTCAAACTAAAGTCCACAATTCACCCTCATGAAGTCCAAAATACAAACCGCCACAGCTTTTCCCCTCTGTATTCGGCTCCCCCGCCCTGCATTTTATGCAAGTGTAGCTCGTCGCTGGGTAGAAAAATCAAAGCCCCTTTCTGAAGAGAAAGATGATTAAAACGCGAAGCTGCTTCGACAGTGTAGGGATGGTGCAATCGAGCAGACGTCGGCTTCATAACGCGAGGTTCAATTCCGACCACGGGGAGCGTTTCTTTCTTGAAGCGCTCGATGCGCCTTCGCTAATCATCATCATCGTTTCTTAAAAATCTGTTGTGTAAAGTTGGCTTTCCTGCAATACGTTCTGGCGTTACATTGAACGCCATAATTCAGGCATAGAAATCTTCGGTTTAAGTATCCCTCAGTACACCTTCCCCTTCCCATTTCCTTCTGTAGCAACGAACAACGACAACCTTCCTTTCTGCTTGGCCTGGATTGTTAGACACGTCTTTGTTGCCCCTTACGATCTGGACAACAAAAGTAGCCACATTCTTTCTTGTTGCCGCTGCTAAAGCTTTTTACAAATTTCTGACAAAGAAAACTGTTATTAGGCATACTTCTGTATTTGCAAAATGAATCTTCCAGCCTTTTACATCCACAGCCATGCCGCGTACGATTTGAACGCTTATCCGGGGTATGCGACGACATGCTCGTTGAAGCGTGGCTCGCCTAGACACTAGCTATTTCTTTCAGAATATATTAGAACAGAACTGCGTCGGCGCTACGATAAAGGAGGAGAAGTCGGAAACATTGCGTTAGCCGATAAATACAATCCTGGAACTTATTCCGCGATCCAGAAAACCTGGTAATAAGCTTCGCCCCAAGCGTTAACCTGCCTGAAGGGCATCTAACCACCATTACTTACGATAACAATGCGTAGAACTAAAGTCGGCCAACCATTCACAATTAAAAATTATGGCACTTCAGGAAACATTATTGGGCTCGTAGTCTGACCATTATCCCCAAAACCAGCGACCCTACGTCTGAGTCACGGATACCAAAAAGCGGGATCATTTTAACAGTTGTACGATCATAGCGGCAGTGACATTTAGTGTACAAGTGACTGTGCAAGTCGTTTTACTTTGCAGTTTAAGGACGGTTCGAAAGCCGGCAAGAAGAAAGTGAGCATGGGTAGCAGTAGAATGTATGCACTCGGAGACTAGTAAGAAAATATAACAAGAAATACGCAGGATATAGTGAAAATAGCTGAAAATTTTGTGCGAACTTGTGCGCATTCGTCCCTTACAGACGAAACAGTTTTCAACCAGCTAGCCCTCTTGTACAACCTATGAGCACAACTAACGCTGATGTGGGAATCGCGCAGAGTAGTAGTAGTAGTAGTAGTAAACGTTTATTGGAGCAAAAGGGAAAGGGAAAAGGGTGGTGGTGAAGCGTCCCTAGTCCAGGATGCCTCTCGACCGGGCCGACTCAATGGCCCGAGAAACCAAGGCCCTCTGGCGGGCCGGGTCCGGGCTGGTCAGCTCAGTCTCCCACTGCTCCGGGGTGGGGAAGGGGGGTGGGTTAGGGGAGTGGGCACAGGAGTATACGAGGTGGAATGTGGTGAGTGGGGTGTCGCAGTGTTGGCATTGACGGGGGTACATAGTGGGTGCGATCTGGTGGAGGATGACGTGGTTGTAACAGGTACCGGTCTGAAGGAGACGATATATTATGGCTTGCTGGTTGGTTAGGGAGTGGTGTGGAGGGGGGTAGACTCGGCGGGTAAGGGTGTAGTGGGACAGAAGGGCATTGTACGTGTTATCAAGAGGAATTTGGAGGAGGTCGTTGTTCGCGCGGGGTGATGGGATCACTTGACCATCGGTGGAGAATGCCCGGAAGTGCAGAGCTCGGGCGGCGGCGTGGGCCGCTTCATTCCCCGGAAGGCCGGAGTGTCCGGTAGTCCAGACGATCGTAATGGTGGTCTCGTCAGGTAGACGCTGGAGGAGTGGAATGGCCTGGGGTGGGGCTAGACCTGCCTGGTAGAGGCGGCATGCCTGCTGTGAGTCGGAGACTACAGTGATGTGCGGATGCTTGGCATGGGTGGTGGCTGCGAAGGCGATTGCCAGAGCTTCTGCCGTCTGTATTTTGTTGGTGTGCGTGGTGACAGCCGTGGAGATTCGGCCAGCGTGATTTAGGGTGACCAAAGTTGTGCGTCGAGCGCAGGAGTCATAGGCGACGTCAGTGTAACGGACAGAAAAGGATGAAAAAAATGCACAGCTTTAGGTGACGGGGAATATTCTCCACGGTGGAGACATGTTCATAGAAAAGCCGGAAAGGTTTAAGCCTCCCCTATTCGGAAGGCATAAGTACGCAATTTTGCAAAAAAAAAAGCGCCTTTGTTGTTGTTCTTGTCCGGTTGTTGTTGTTCCGCGCAGCAAAGAGCAAATGAACACAAAGCACATGTGCGATCCTGTGTTCCTTACGTACTCTGATTCGTGCTTTTTGTGATAGTTGTGTTGGCTGATTTCTAAAGAAGTTCGCTGTCCCGTCAGGGAAATGGCCGCCGCAGTAATGACAATGCAATAAAAAATAACTTCCGTGTGCCCTGTTTGTTTCCTTTTGCAGGCTGATTCGTACTTTTTGTGAGAGTTTTGTGGGCTGAATATTAAAGAAGTTCACTGTCCACCAACTAGCTCAGATGCTGAGTATTCTCGGTTGCCTAAGGTTTCGTTTTAACAAATCATGAAATAAAAGAGAAATAATAAGAAAACAATTCGGCGGGATTGATGTAGTACATTTCACGGCCAGCGCCCGCGGGAGACCTTAACCGTTGGCCAGAATGTGGTGACGGAGAATGACCAATTCCTTGCCGCCACTTGTCCAATGTCGCCGTTTTGCACTGTGGCAACCAGAAATCGAGCGCGCCTTTTCCCCGTTCTGGTAGCTGCATCCCTTCGTCGTGAAAACTGCGCCAATGGGGGCGCTTTCAGGGCGCTTTCTCCGCCTGCCGTGGTGCCATCTCTGGTCGTCGAAGCGAACTTTCTCCGTACGCCGAGCTCGCTGCTTCAATTTCTGCGTGTGTGCCGCGTAGTAGTTCAGATTATTCAAATACAGGGAAACATTACTCGTGTGTGTATCTCAAGCGGTGGTTGTATTGTTTAGACGTGCCCCTTGTATTTGAATGCATGACCTTGTGCAATGGAGGTGTTCAGGTTAAAGCTGTGTGAGCTTTTCAATTCGAAAATTCGGCGGGGTTCACATCGAATGGCTGAAACAACTCCTTTTCGCGCGCAATTGTCCAGCTGTACAACAGTCGCGTTAACACCAAACGAACGTGCGTCAGCTGTGGATACATAGTGAGAGCCGCGCGACATCATCTCATTCAAAGATATTCCCCGTATCTACTTCGCAAATGACATCAAGAAACGATAGTTCTTTGCCGCCCCTATCAAGTAACTACCGCTCCTCACTCTAATCTCTACTCCTCACGTCTTCTCCTGAGCTGTTGACCAGCCATCGACTGGAGGACCAGACCCTTCTGGTGACCCGGGCGGAGACGGGCTAGGACATCAGATGATTTCCCGGACTGGGGTTTCGTAATCACTATGGTGCTCATAAAATCTCTCTCTCTCTCTCTCTCTCTCTCTCTCTCTCTCTCTCTCTCTCTCTCTCTCTCTCTCTCTCTCTCTCTCTCGGCTCCACGGGTCTTTGTGCGCAGCAAGGCGCGACGCATTCCCATGAGTTCATTTGTCTGTTTCTTGTATTTATTCGTTTGCGTGCTTGCTTGCTTTTACTTGGGTCTGCACTTGCTTTATTTCGAAAGAATGTTCCAAGATTTGCAGTTGTGCGGCCAACATCGATCGTGTGTACACTCCCACAGCCCTCTCGTTCTATTCGTTGCCACCAGTTGCGTATGTATAGTTTATTTTCCATCCGCTCTCCCACGGTGGCGGGCACATCTGAACGCCAGGCGTGTGTAGTTTCCTCCGGCTCCTCGGGGCGGCGGCAGTTGTACACGCGAACTTATATAAAATTACAAAGACAACGCAATAAATGTGTCTGCGCCCCGTTCGTACCGCTGACCCCCAATCAAGGCAATGAATGAGTTCGTGCTATTGTTCAAAATTCTGCGTGTCTTTGTTTGTTCTTCATCCGCCTTCACAGAATGGAATGGCTCGTTATTTTTTATTTGGTTTCAGTGTTCGCGACGTCCTTGAAGGTCAATCAGAAGGGAGGGTGGTGGCTCCCAGGCAGTGAATAAAGGCCCCTGAACGAGGGTCATCAACATGTGGCACTGCATGCGTTAAAATACCCAAACCCTCCCTTCCCCCTTTCTCTGAAAACAGAACACTCTTGTTTGGCATGGCTATAGCTTTTTGTTTGTCGCGACGCTCCGCTAAAACTTTTCACAGCAGACGCCGAATTCAACCCAACGCGCATGCAGCAGGAGTGATTCGTTCAAGCGCTATCTCTGGACCTAAACAAAACAATGAAAAGCAGATCAATTCGGGGGGCCGTTTTCACACGACTTCGCAGATGGGACAAGAATCCTAATTTTTTGGTGTTGCCCGGCTGGTTTATCTCCTTTTTGCGATAGTGTTCCAGCGCGAATATTCGCCGCTCACCGCGAATGTGGACCGAAATGTGGCGAGCATCACATTTTTTTTTAGGCAGCGTGTTCAGCTGCACTGGAGCTCGGGTGGAAAAATGTGCAGTGCCATCTTTGGCAGCTGTAGTGATGTACCAACGTTGCATGCTTCAATGAATGAAACTCACGGGACAGGGATACGAAGAAGCGCTTCTTCAGTTTTCTGAAGACCAACAACTTGCTGCAAGCATGGGTGCATGCCATTCCACGAGAAAAAGCTGGCTTCACCAAGTGCGCCAAGGTAGGAGGATCGTAATTTTGTTCCTTTACTGTAGTTGTCAGAGTATTGTCATTCTACCCAATAAGCGTAAAATGTGTAACTACAGAAGTGTTTAATGGAACAAGGCAAGTTTGTTCCCGTCATTCCTTCTTCGTGCTTTGCCTTAAAAATGCGCTTTACACGCCGTAAAATGTGCTAGAGAACGTCCATTCTTATACCAGTGCTAAAGAGTGTAAAATGCTAAAATACACACAGAATGACCGCTGGATCCGCAGTTGCCTACAACAGTGTTGAAATCTTAGCCAAAAGTGCGAGAAGCGATATAGTGTTCATTAAAGCTTTCTCTCTCTCACTTCAGCAGCGACGCATAATAACTGAAACAGGTGCAATGAGAGACACGTCTAACTGAGCAAACCACAAAAGTAAACTTAAAAATCAATAAGGTAAAAAACAACAAGCGCTATACTATGTTCTTATTACAAGGAGGATTGTCTAATCGAATCAAAATACTTCATTTCCTTTCGCGGAAGCGGTCGTGCATGCTTCTCGATCCACTAAGTAACGCACGGTTCTTGTGCGTACGCTCACTTCCGTGTCCATACAGCGCTATCGCCAGACCGCACCTTCACTAAAATGTGTTTTCAATAGACGCGCGCCTCTATTGAAAACGCGTTTTAGTGAAAGTTCTTTTCGCTCACAATGAGTTATCCACTTTTGAGAATCTTCCATCTATGGCGCCTCACCGGAATCTTTGTTCGGTTCGCTTTGTTTTGTTACCAGCCTCCCGCATTCAGTATCGGCACTAGGACGGTTCAATTTTTGTGTGCATTTTTGTGGCACCAAAAGCGAAAGCGATAGACGCGAGGAATCTTCGTGCTAGACGGCCGTAGAGCCCCGCCTGCTGCTTCCTGTTTGAAAGCGCATGTCTGCAATGTCGGACGACTTTTTTGCCCCTCCTGACATTGGAGGGTTGTTTTTTTTTTCTCGGTTCTTTAAAGATTTCTCGCCCACGTGTTACAAGTTTATGGCCATGCATAATTCATGGCAGCCGCCAGCTGCTGTGCCTCCGCTGGCGCCAGACGCTGTCCTTTGATTCGCTTCATCGACTTAATGCTGGTGATACTTTTTTTGTATCTCAGGCTTTTACTCGCTTCTTGAACTGGAAGCTAAGCTTAGATAGAATTGTTGCGCGACAGGGAATCTTTATTCGAGCTCTCGTTTTCCAATAACACATAGCTCCAGTTGCATTTATCCTGAACTTCGTTTCTGCGCACGCCATTTTTTCCCGGCACGATAGTTGTAAAGGGCATTTTTAAATGCATTTAAATAACCTAGTTTTAACGATAGGATTTAAAAAGGGTAACGATATCCAAAATGACACTTTTGAGCCATTAACTGTCTCAAAGGTTGCGCTAATGGCGTTCAGGCAAAATCATGTGTCTGTTTTGTAATCAAAATTTCAAACTGGCATTATAATTTCTACATAACAAAATGAAAGTGTTTTGGGAAACTTCCATCGTTAGGAACCCTCCAAGTGCTGATGCTACGTTTGGTTAGAATACGCTCATTGAACTTTTTTTGAAACTTGATACAAGGATGGTGACTTTCATGCGCAGTTAGCGTATTATTTTCGCGTAGCGCCTGACCATGGCCAGAGACACGGAAGATTTTTATGAGCAGATACCAATTTTATACGTTTCAAGCACTTGCAATCTCAGAGTGCATACACGAACTTTGAAAACACAGAGCTCCAACTTCCGCAATAGTTTATTCACAAATAAAATTGTACACAACACAGAATGTCGCTAAACACAAATGTCAACTGATTTCTAGCAGGCAGAACCACTTCGCCACCATCCAAACAGATTTACGCGAAGCTCATGTACAATGGTTCCACTCTCAATTTCTCTCCTTCAGACACAAAAGACTGATCCTCCCACAATTTCACGGCGACATAAAATACAGACATCCGGCCGCCTATTATTTTTTTATTTGCAGTAGATCGACGCTTATCCGCTCAACCGACTGAGATCACAATATAATGAAGACAGAAATTCGCTTTTACAATCATCTATTCGCCTTCACAGCGTATACAAGAATGGTAGAGGCATAATTATTTGAACAAGCACCACAACAGCATCGCCGTGCGAATCATAATTACGCGCAAAAAATTACATGGTCCCACCCTCAGGGGGGTGCACATTCAGTTTACCAGTGGCATCAACGGACGGATATGCACGCGCTGAGAAAAGCACCAAAATTTTAGAGAACACATTCTTGTAATTACAAGGGCGCGATACCTGAGTTTTTAACATGTATCGATAATATTTCCAGCAATCAAGACATTCACTCTCTCGAACCTCCCTCGGTGCCACTTGACAAAGGCAGGTACTACTTTCTTGCTGCGGGCGAACTGCCTCATGTGACTAGGCCAGCGATTATACTGAATTCACGCAGCGAAAAAATTTCGCCATGAGGGCCAATTAAAAGGATCTCCTTAGTTCCTCTCAACAACAAGAACATTTGCGTGATAATCACCAAACGAGAATTCAATCACTTTTCCGCAGAGCAATACACATGATGGTACGAGTACACCACGTGGCTTTCAATCACTTTTCCGCAGAGCAATACACGTGATGGCATAGGTACACCACGCGGCTTTGCGTTTGTTTGCCCTCGCGGATCGGCGCCGGTTGTAAACACGGTGAGGATAAAAAAACGGACATCAACCGAGAATAAGTCCTCAACTGAAAGAGGTACCGCGAATAAGTTGGAACCGGAGGTACAACAGCTACCGGAAGTAAGTGGCCACTCCGTTATTGCGGTGACTAGAGACGTGAAGATTCTTTAATGCTTTAGCTGAACTTGCTCTTTAACGAACGAGAACACCTCGCATCGGTATCTTGGTCGTCTAGGGCACCATGAATGCTGCCTTGTGCTGACCGTGGAAAGTGTCTGCAACGTGTGGCGCATTATTACTTTTTTCTTCAGTTGAGACACCAGAATGCTTTGCAGCTTCAAATAATTGTTACCCTCAGCGTAAACAATGTGAAGAAGACGAGATGACGAGGTAAGGAACATGGGGCACACGCTAAATGAGTCCTGCATCAGTTACCTCTTCGTCAATTCGTCACCACACTGGTTGGCACGTGGATTCCGCCTTGAACGCGGGGTTGTAGCAACTCCCACTACGAATCCTCCACAGATCTCTTGAAATTTTTGCATTTCCAACACTATTTGTGCTATCCATAAGTCGCAAAACAAAGAGCGCGTAAAAGGCTGCCCCCTGATTTGGTTGAAAGCTTGACGCGGCTGATGGCGCAAATTTAGAATATCAAGATTAAGGCAATGAAAATGGCACAGTGTGGCAAGTTTAAAAATCAGAAAGTTTAAAGAGGTTAGTCCTTTCACGCTTATCCGTAGTTCTTTCTTAATAGAATTATTAATTTTGTTGAACAACAACACATCTCATAAACGGAACCTCGGTAATGAACAAGGGGCGCGTTTAGGAGAAAAATATGTTCTGGTCGTCAACCAATCAAGCGTGCAGAGACGGTAAGAAAGGCGACCGCACAAACCTCGGCAACTTATGGTGCCTACATCGTTCGCTTTCATGTACGAGAGGTTTGTTGCGCAACCACGGATGTTCTAATATTAACTCAGGTCATTAAATCCCATCTGCCCTGACTAGTAGTTACAACTCTACGGCTATTCAAACGTTCCAGCTCCTTCTGGTCTGAAGTTTGCAATTGACGGTGGTCGCTACAATTACACTAAGAAAAGAACTGGCGATATAACCCTACTTTTTCAAATATTAATCGTCATCTCAAAATATATATAGTTCATCTGTATGGCCATAGATGACTGGTTTCCTGCAATATTTAATGCGCGACTTTGAATTATTCCGGTACCTTATTGACAAAGACCCACATCATTTGCCTCTATGCTAACTAGCCAATAATATAGCTCGCAAAAGCAAAGAAATGATTTGTTTCTATTTGTCGGGTGCACAGAAAATAAATATACGACCTCAAACTAATGCCCCGTCATGCAACGAAAAAGATCGTTACGACGAGAGTAGAGAGCCTTTGAAAAGCTTAAAAAATAGATTTTTAAATAAATGCGCCACTACTTTTTGTTTGCAAAAATACTTTGGCAGCTGAAGCATATTAGGCAGTATGTTTGTACAAGCTTCAAGCGGCTTCTATACCTAAAATACCTACAAAGCGCTATATTCTCTGTTTCAACATAACCGGTAGAATTTTTAGGCACAAAAAGCTGCGCAAGACAGGCAGGTCATTCAGCAGTGAAGAACGGCTAAGGTTACTGGACTTAAACCCTTCACTTTTGAAGGGCATCAACATGTTTACAGACGAAGATAAGTAAAATTGATGTTTTAAGGGTATTTCGTTCGCTGACTCAAGGCAGCCCAATGGCATCATGTCATCTACTTATTTACCAAACTTACAAGAGAAGTGAGAATAAACGGATACGGTTGTTGCACTTTATAATCCAGAAGTCCGCAGTCCTGAACATAACTGATTTTTTGTGTAGTGCCGATGGCAATAACTCTGCCTCCTCCTTTTTATAACTGAAAACGTGGCATCAGGCGGTGAATGTTATTACCACCCTAAAACAAAAATTGCAGATTAGTTAGTACATACTACCATGTTCCTCTGCGTTTTCAGGCCTGGGACAGAGCGGATTACAGATATTGATTCAAAGGATCACGCGCACAATAAATGACTTTTTCCAGGACATGCATCGTAAAATGAATTCCCATATTGAAAATAAAGGGATTAATTTAGCTCACCCTACAGGTCTTCGGTCCTAGATGTCTATTCTTGCTATCTTGCTGTAAACCAGCACCTGCTTGCGCCAGTCCCCATGGCCACAAGTGAGGCTACGCAGCCGTAATGATTTCGTAGCTGCCCCAGCGTAACAAATATAATACCTGATACTTCAAGAACCACACAATTCTGCTGAATAAAAATGCCGGTGTGGTCTTTGGAGCTTCAACATTTCACCTTTATATGCAAATTTTTTTGTTATGGTCAATTTTCAAAGGTTCATGATTTTAGTAGGCGAATGGTCTCGTGTGCTCCGAGGCAATTTCATAACGATGTTCCGTCATTTATTTATGTTCAGGGTTACGTAATATTTAATAGAGCAAACTGTATTCGCAATTGCACTGAACCACATTTTTATAAAATAAAGTGGGAGAAGCCTCCTCAATCGTGCCCGTAAATTCTGGCGATGTTTTGAAACTCGCACGGTAACAATTCTATTATCAACTCTTTTTCTCCTTGTGTTACTTTTAAATTAACTGTTTGTTTGCTGCAGCGATCTGCTTAGCAACGTATAGGCCTTGACAGCTGCGTCTGAATCTTGTTTTTACACATTCTTAGATATCACCCCTACAAGTCCCTGCTCCTATCAACAACTACGCGGACTTCACGTAGAAGATGAAATAATGTTGAACATTCCTTTTATGGGGTCTGCGTATTTATGGCTCTTGGAAGAGAAACGTGTGAGTCCGAGCTATTTGATTATCCGCATTGTACGAATTTAAAGCGCAAAAACTGAGACAGGGGACGAACGGGAACGAGCGCTTGCCCTTGTTCCATTCGTCCCCTGTCTGAATTTTCGCGCTTTAAATTCGTACATTGGAACAGCACAAAGTTTTGATGAAACAAACGCTAGCTGATGTTCATGTCAAAGCGCGTAAAAAGACAAGGTTTGTTTTCCTTTTCAAAGCTCTTATTGTATTTTTGAATTTAGCAATTTTTGAACGCCTTTCGTACCAGCAAAAGTCCCCACACTGATATTTTACTGGCGTTCCATGGTTAACGTTTAGCAATGTCTACTTGAACTATATATAATAAGTAGCACTTTCTTGGCGTATGAGGAATGTGGTTTGCGCATTTCGAACACACATCACAACGAGGACTGCAACATGCCAAAAGAGCGATGTCAGCGTCACAGGCAAATAATTACAAATACAAACGCCGACTGAGGTCACATCATAGCAGTGTATGTACACACAACTTGTAAATAGGTTCCACTCGCGCATCATCTCAAAAAGTGTAAAGTAGCAGGCATATTCCGACAAAAAAATCAGCAAGGGGCGAGTTGTGAGGTGAAAATTACTGCTAAACATTCAATCGAATCATGAACTAGCACCATTCCCTTATACCTTACATATGCGCCACACTTAGAGCCCCGGCACAACAGCTTCGCAGAACAAATTGTTTTCAAATGTTTTATAACCTTTCTTTATGTAAATCGATTATCTTAGTGAAGAGTTCAACACGTTACTTTGTTACTAGGGCCTCCTGTACAATGCAGTAATCGATTTACTCATGACATCAAATGCACCAACTTGACATAGCAATAATACGAACAACCCCGAAAAACACCTCGACTAGAGCCTCAGCACAACACCTTCGCAAGACGTATCGTTTTAAAAGGTTTTATAAGCTTTCTTAATGCAGACCGATAATCGTAGTTGAGTTCAAGACGTTACTTTGTTACTAGGGCCTCCCGCACAATAAAGACAGTAATTGACGGACTCATGACATCAAATGCACCAACCTTGCGTGGCAAAAACGCAAACAACCCGGAGGAACACCTGAAAATTATTGCAACCAAGTGTTTTTATCTACGCGTTTACAAACAGCTCGACGACTCACGAGCACACAAGTATTGTCTATCCATAAAAATAAAGAAGTGTGCTCCCTAGTGCACATTTGTAAGCGCTAAGGCATGCGCAAACTGTTCAATGGTTACATTAGGGTAAACAAGGACTGCTGACATAATAAGTCTTGCATAAAATACATGTCAGCCTTCTTATACAACATGTTATTTACATTTAAAAAGCGAGTGCGTTGCTTTTTTTGCCACCCACGTGCCATATGAAATTTTATATTAGGCAAATCTATTTCAACCTGTACCTAATGGTTTTTGGCCACTTTTGTAGCAAGGCAGCTGTGCTCGGGGGAAGTCAAAATGCAATGCAGAGACGAGTAATGCAAAATATGCAACGAATATTAGCGGAAATGCTTGAACATGAAACCTGTACTGAAACGATCTCTAACCAATCCAAGTAACAAATTAAGCTTAAAACGTATACTCTGTCATCAGTGCTGTGCAGAGCAAAAAAAGAACCCTTGACATAAAGTATGGAACTATTGTGTTGCATTAGTCCCCTAAACATTTAGTAATTACGGCATACGAGTCACAAACTACCCTTCCTTAACTTATTCTAGGAGCACTGGGTAATCTTTTTTTGGTCCCTGGATCCAATATTTGGTTAACTCAACTCAACAGTTAGCACAAAAGTTCTATCGGTACTCGGGTAGACAGCTTTTAGCCACGTGTAACAAAGTAATATTATTTATACGCGTTTAGCGCCTAGCAGTGGTGGGGTGCTTCTGACCCCATCTTGGTTTGTAACCAAGAAACCCCAGAGTTATTCTAGCAATACAAAAATCTTAAGCCAATTAGAAACACAGTTAAAAACAGGGAGTGGTATAATGTGTCACTTTTTACCCGTACCCTAATATTTCTGACTGGTTGTGACGCACCATTTGCTGCGCGATAGACAGCTTAAAACAGAAGGCCTCACCGGAGCTTTTTTTATTGTCTTTTTCATGAATATGTCGGCTTGGTTTTTGTGTGTCCTAAATGAAAAATTTGTGAGCGAACAATATCATTTTTCAACCCAATTTGCGGTGTTGTGACAAAGTGTGGGCAGTCTGATAGATTATTATCTCCACCGTAGTATGTGCCTCTGCGTACTTTTCGTCCCTTCAGGTGTTTTTGTTTGCACATTACATGAACGCTGTGTGATTTACCGCGATTCTATATTACTGCTGTGTATTCGCTACCAGCTCAATTACCTGTGCTTGGGACTGCATTCTGAGCTCCTAATGCTAGCTCCCAATTACAAAGCTTTGGCTTTTTTTTTTTTGGCGAAGCTGCCCCGAGCGGAAGAAGAGCGTAAAATAAAGTAGACCAAAGCCCGTGACACAAAGTATCAATTTATCATCATTTTTTCCCTTCCAGTTATAGTACATGTTTATCCATTGCTGCGTTTGATGGCTGGGAATAGGCGCTAGTTTGTTGGCAGTTAGCAAGAAAATGTTAAATATTGCCTTTCGAAAAAGAATTATAGAGCCATCGAGTCGGCCAGCAAGTCGGATCAAGAGTGGGCCATCTAGCAGATCTTCACCGCACTTGAAAGGCACGCGCTCCGAAATGGAGCTAGTGCTCAGTATGGCTGCGAAAGGAGATGCAATGATAGGCCGCGTTGAGGCGGCGCCGTAAATCGGCTCCCGCCTACTGCAGGATCGTTGTCAATAAAGTCTTTTCCAATCCCCCCCAAAAAATGCACCGCACAAAACACGCACTGTTCTAGCCCTTAAATCTTCTTCAAGCGTTATAGGGGTTCTGAAACTGTCTGGAACGCTACGCAATCTACAGCTGATGTTCATTACGTCCCTGCCACATAATATTCCATTATTACCCGTAACAAATCACACGTGAACAAACGGCATGAATACGGTACCAGTTTTGGAATTGACCATGTAAAAGTGCAAAAAGGCAGTGACTAAAGGAAAACGTAGGAATCGGTTCCTTCTACTGTTAGGTATTACACTGGCTGTGCGAACATTGCAGGGAACCCAAAAGGACGGATTCATTAACAGCATTGAAGCACTTGAGGAAACAAAAACGAAGAACGATGGCTTTGGCTACCAACGGCTTCGTCACTTGCTTGTCGGCCTTTCCAGTGAAATTTGGTCGTGTATGTATAGTTTAGACATTTTTTCAGAAAAATACATATGGATCACATAATGCACACCAGGCAATTGACGGCGACAAAATCAATTGGCAACGTGAATTAAAGCGTTCGTGCATCACCACCGCGCAGTTGTATCTAGACACGCAAAGATCCCATAGCTTCAGAATTTCGTCGGACATTCTCACCGGAAATCCTAGACATATCTACACAAAATGTCACCTCGAGAACTCAATGCGGCCTGTACCGTGCTTCAGCTGCGATAGCAAAGTGCATTGTAAGTCGCACTGTTTACCTTGGGCACGATTTACGTCCTACTGTTCCGGCATCCCAAGGTATTCCGCAATGACGTCGTATCATCACGTCTCACTTTGGTACTTTTTATGTATTCCGCCCACATTTGTTCCAAGGAGAGTGTCATTCCGCGGGACCCTAAATTTTGGTTCACAACTGTCAAGACGGAATTGTCATTCATCAATTTTTATCCACCAACATTCAATCTGCACAGCTTTTGATAGCATGAAAATTATTTCGTGGTGCTGAAAGCCAACAAACATTAGTTTTAAGCGAATGGATGAGCGCAAATGAATCATTCATCACAGCAGCGACAGAGCGTTTGCGCATCATGGATTGTTACCATCGCTGCCCGTGGTAACAGCTTTCTAGAGCTAGCTGGGGCAGTGGTAAGGCAGTCTTCCTGCAGTTCCTTCCTCTCCGTCCGTATAAAGCCCGATGGTCAGCTGGTTTTCATTCACGTTTTCTCGCTGAATCGTCAAAGTTCGGGTCTGCGACAAGCTCCTGCGGGGAAATGCGCTGCATTAGTAACAAAAACAATAAGAAACTAATGTAACGACAGTGAACCTCGACTCGTGACAGGTGATTAGAGTAGCATCGGTGTGGAAAAGCTGCTACCTAGTTTACGAGCAGTCAATGCAGTCTTCTATGTGGTTGCCTATTTATGTCTTCAATCACCTGTTGGGTCTGCAACCGTAAGTAAATTTGTACTCTTTATGAATGTAGACAAGTAATAATGCCTTCTGAAAACTAAATGGCACAGTGAAACCACACGCTTCGCTCCAAACAGCTAGGTATTGCTTAACGATAAAATTACCGAGGCGAAGTTACCTCTTTTCTACACATGACAATTTTCAGTTGAATAATTCTCTGTGCACATAAATCGTTGAAGTAAAGGTGTATATTTCAATAAACAGGATAGTGCGAGCACAAAAAACTAAGCGAGCTACCATAACAAGCGACAGAATTGCAAGAGAGGTAACAAATAAATTCCCCAGAAGAACGAAGCTCCAAGTTTTTACATATTTAAATTGTTGTTAGTAACTTGCATTTACGGAAACCTTAGAGGTTTTGTAAGGTGAGAATGAAAGCTTTACAACATAACACACTAACTACTAGAGCTCAGTCCGGGTGAACACTGATAGTTGAATGCCTAAAGTACTTACAGGTGGGGCGGCCGATTTTTAGCCACTGCACGGCGGGAATGTTAGACTGCAGTCGCTCCTGACAAGAAAGGACAAAAAAAGCAGAGCCATATGTGAATTCACTTTCTATTCGACACAGCTGTGCAAACGAGATTGATTATTCTGAAGCTGCGAAAAATTACCGTAATCTATGAGAACGTCAGTCTGCTTATGCAAAAAATGGGTGAGAACGTTTTCTAAAAAAACTGGCGGTTATATTCTGTTGAATGAATTGTTTTCTGAAATTAAACGGTTTCCACGCACTTTTAAAAACACCTAAATGAAGCTGCCAACACTTCGTCGGCATAAAAACGTGTGCGTCATGCTGATTCTCCTCGGGCCACTTTTTTCTTGATGGTGCATGGAGGGAACCTGAACCGAGCATTCCATACCAGATACCGAACCCGTTATTTAACATTCGCAGTCGGTATTGGTTAACTGTGTCTTTCGGTGGTTTATGTGCTGGTGGCTTCCGCCATCAGAAAGAGTAGAAACTATCATGTTAGTGGAGGGTGTAAAAAAGCGAGGAAACGATGAATTAAGGTAGAACATATTTGGGATGACACAAAATTCGGTAGGTTACCTCTTCAGGTCTAAGCAAGCCGCTGCGGAGCAAGTTCCCATACGAGCAAACACTTGCAACGGCGTGAGTGATGGGTATGCTGTTGCCAAGATGCCAAAAGAAGCCAACGCAGCAGTGAGATGCCAGAATGTCTATCTACCCCAAAGTGAACTCATATTAGGCTTTCTAAAGCCATGCTTTTGCAGCCGATGGAAGCGTTGAGGGGTCGGTCCCCGCTGAAAATCGCTAAAATTCAGTTAGATATTTCATTAAAAAAATCAGGAAAGAAGAAAACAGGGTCATTATAACTGTATCTATTCTGATCACAAAATCGAAAAGAGCATATAAGCCTTGGTCTAAAATGGATGAACAGTAACAGCTAAATAACTTAGGCAGGCAAAATGGGACTGTCTATCACTCCCACTCAGAGGGAATGCCTTTAGCCATCATCAACATCGTAGTAATCGGAGCGAACTCCTAAAATTTACTGGACAAACTCTTTTCCACTATGAACAATGGGCTCCTGGCCGTCCTCTGACGAAACGCCCACCCGGAACCGTCCCTTTCGGGTAGTTGCGTTCCACAAAGATTTCTAATAAAATTTTCCGCCTCTCTATTTCTCACTACCGAGGATAGGTAGCTGCCTCAAGCACACACCAGCATACCGCAGGTTTCGCTTAGGAACGCGTCAGACGGGGTACGCGTGATTGCTTATTCGCCTATTTCCTGCTGGCTGAATATCTAACTGACTTGCTTCGTCGTGTATTCGCGGTCACATTTCATGCACTTGAAGAGTTTCGCAAAGCAAGGGCGGAAGCCGTTTTTCTCCCACGCATATTTTCTTCAAAGCCAGTTCCAATATATCTAAACATTATAAACAATGTCCTGGTTGAAAGCTTTGAATGAGGTAAATTTATCCCTATGCTCAAGCGGTTGTGCCACAGGGGAACCGGACAATATGATCCTGGACAAAATGGTCCCAGACAATTTTGTTCCGGACAATATGGTCAAGGACAATATGTTCCCGCTAAAAATGGTCCCCGACAAAGTGGTCCCAAGTGAAAACTCGGACGAAATGTTCCCAAGACAGCTTGAAGCGTGCAAGGCATTTTGGTGCAAATTATCGCGAATAATCAGTTCTCCTCACATCAGTTGGTAACTGATGGCATGTTATCTGGTACATATTGTTTTTTATTATTGTTGATATTTTATTCTTTCATGCTACCCGCCCTATCCGGGACACCGCGCTTTCGTCGCATGGCATTTCGGCATAAAGCTGTTTGTGTTAAGGGGGAGTTAAAAAATATCGCGCAAGAATGGGTGCGGGAAGCCAGGCAGGTAAGGTAGCGGAAGAGGTCGCTGATATCACGGAGTAAACGTCCTGGAAGTGAAGTGAGGATTAAACCTCCCTGTCCCCTGTTTGGGTCAGCTGATTTCACTTTTGCTCTTATGAAGGAATTCTGAATTTACTTTTGCATGACTAATTTCTGCGACAATTTCTGCGACAAAAAAACGACAATTTTGTGTGTGATGTTACTCTCGATTTTGACTTCGATTTAACAACCACCAACTGAGGTGGGGTTATGCTTTTGCATAACGGCAATTCCTACACTAATGTCAAGGTTGCGGCTGCATTAAGCCTGCAGGCAAAAGGAAGTTCAAAAGACGAAAGGTACAATTCAGACTAATATAATCTTTTTTTGAAGCGCTATCATGGGCTATTCCACGTTCTTTTGCAAGAGTTGTTCATATTAATTACCAAAAGTGCAGTAGCAGTCATTATTACAAAATATTTTCCGCAACAATAGTACATGCCAACACAGCGTAACCAGATATGAGCGACATCAGATAGCGGCTCATTGTACCTGACTAAAGACTATAGCCTGCTGAAAAAAATAAAAATACGAATAAAATAATACTAATTAAAAAACATGTTATAAATATAATATATCATAATCTGATGTAATAAAAATACGAAATAAAAAAGGTGTATGCCCGCATAAAACATCCGGCATTGGCATGGTGAATGCCTTGCTATCTTTCAGCAGCATTGTTTAACACCACGAAACTTCAAAGTTCAACGCTAAAACATTCGCAAGATTTTGCTATTTCCAGCACTCGATTAAAAATCAATCGCTATGGATATCGGCGACTATTTACAGGGTCGATTGCCTTGGGACAATTTTGTCCGCGTTTCCAGTTTGGACCATTTTTTTTCAGGAACATAACATTGTCCAGGAACATATTGTGCGGTACCAAATTGTCCTGAAGTATTTTGGGAAGGACAACATTGTCCTACACCCGTTGCGATGCACTTTGTGTTGCTAGAACGTGAAATGTGAGGTATTACGTGTGAAATAGTACCAGTTGAACCTTCATTATGTCTTTGAAATATTCCACAATTTACTCTGAATTGTGCCCCGCGGCTTTGTTGAAGCACGCGACGCCAGGATGCAGGAAAAAACTGCATGGCTCCAGAAATTTTAGTAATACTCGAAATAAATATATATGTAGCCTTTTTTGGTGGACGGACTGGAGCTCATAAAGGTCTATGAAGCACTAACCTTTGGAATGCACATCAAACGTTGGGCTGCCATTTGTAGATGCCAGGGGCGCGTATTTCTTCTTGTTTCCAGGGGAATCCACGGGCACCGTCTCCATAACGAACTCTTCAGATTTTTCTGGGATACCAAACCAGGCGAAAATTACTTGGGGGTCATCAAAATGTACTTTTTAACATTATCAGCCGAGAAACGAAGAAATATATATTGTCATTATGGGAAAAGGAGTGAAGCGTCTGAAAAACAGATAGACACAACGAAATGTGATTGCAATTTAAAGGACGAAGTAAATCCTGCATTTCAGTTGGGAAAACTGCGGCAATGAATGCGCAGGTAACCTCAGCGAACGTTAGTGAACGTGTATTAATAGTGTTTTATTTGAAAACGTGGGTGTGAAATTCTGGAAGAAACTTACAAGACGTATCGGACACTGGTTAGAATAAAGCTATGCGGACCTCGAAAATTATTCTCAGCTACTTTAAAAATGCGGCATAAGAAAATTCCCCATTGATAGGGTGGTGGTAGTGCCAGTGCGCTGAGGTGAGCGCATTGTGTGCTTCAACGTGATACGAAAAAAACATTTAACAAAACCGAATCCTGCGAGAACATATTTTTTCACTTGAGTAGAAATACTTACCTAGTTCTACACATAACTGGTTTTATTCAGTGCATTCTTCTCTTTAACCTATTCAATAAACACATGTACCACAGAAGCTTCCTGCGTAAACTTCCCTTTTGCTTAAGCTTTATCGGATCACTTAATTGGCACGAACTCTTGCAATACCATCATCACAGATTACAAGCTTCAACTCATCCTATTAAAGATGTTTAGCGGCTTTGCAGGCGCAGTTGCACTGCAGTCTTTAACAACTGTCATGGGCGTCGCCTTCCTGAAAACTACAGCCCCGTAACAAGAATCCTGCACCACCGCTTCATTCGAGTTATTTTTTCGAGTTATCTTTCCCATCTTATCTTATCTTCCCAGTTATCTTATCTTCATTCGAGTTATCTTTCCCATCAACAACAGTCTATTTGTGCCCACTGCGGACAAAGCCCTCTTCCAAAGGTTTACAGCCACACCTTACGTAAATTTGCTCAGTACACTTTTTTGCCTCGAATTTTCTTCATTTTTTTCATAAAGTCCTCGGACTTCCCCTATACTGTTTACCGTGTCTTGGTGGTCATTCGATAAAACAAATGGTCCATTTGTTATTCGTCGTCCGCATTTCATGAGCAGTCCATCCCCACTTTTTTTACTTAATTTGATCTATTACGTATTCCACACGGGTTCTCTAATATACCCTGTTGTTATTCATGCTGGTTAAGGACAGCCAATAGATTAGAAAACAAACTTTCATGCTTGTTTGGTTTCAGTCCGCCGTTTTCCACTCAGCTAATCTGCAACTGGATATAAAAAGGTTGAAACGACACCAGAAGAATCTTCTGAACCAGAATTTACAAACCAGGTGTTTATGCGGGAGCGATGAAGCATGTCAGGTTAGTTTAACGTGGCAGATGTACAGAAATGTTCCATATATACGAAACACCGCCAAATGGCCTTCACTAACAAACTGAGATCCCCAGATTTCTACCGTACTCAAGGCTTTGCCATCATTTCCAGGCATAGCTTTTCAGCTCACTGCTGAAAAACTGTGGCGGTATGTTATTATAATAATGAACTGAGCATAAATTGGGTAAAGTTTCTTGCCGGGCCCGCACATCTGTCATTTTCCTTTCGCCTCACCTTCCACTGCGCCACTGAAGAGTAGTTTGAAATATTCACATATTTTTCTCGTCAGCTTTGTGGAATTTATTTGCTTGCAAAAGCCGTACTTGGCTTCAGGGGTAGCAACTGGACCCTAGATCCAACATCAATGACTTGCGTCCTAAAAAACAAAACACTGAGTGGTAATAAACTTACGATTTGGGATGTCGTGATTGTAGCGCGATCTGCAGGCGTTGTAGAGGGGGCACCGGGACCAGAAGCAGCACACGATCACCAGAATCGTGAGTGCGAAACAGGTGAGCGTCACCGACACTGCGATGGCGGTCGCCAAGCTGAAAACAGGGAAATCAAATTTTGAGTGAGAACTGAGCTAATAAAAAGTTGATGGCCAACAAAAGAGCATTACGTATGGAAGCATTCATCCCTATGATTGAGTGTAAGTGTAAGAATGGTTTTATAATACATGTAAACGGAGTGGACCAGAGTAGGCACGCATAGACCGCTCCACGTTTTCTAGCCACAGGCACGCCCGTAGACTACTTGTCAGGGCGCAGCCACCATAAATGAAAGTAGTTTTGCTGTGGCGTGGTTCATGCTCATAGATTTGGTAAAAAGCGCACTATACGGGGACAGAAGAAAAGACAGTGCCACGGGACAAGCACTCGTCCCGTGTCACTGTCTTTTCCTCTGTCCTCGTCTATTGCGCTTTTTACCATGTCGAAGTCGTACCACAAACTAGCCCAAATTTCTGCGTTGAATCATGCTCATAGAGGTTGCGACGAAGCTGTTCGAAATTAGTTTCAGGGAGTTTGGAGCAAGTGTGTAGCTTTGAAACACGAATTGAAATTTTTGGGGTTGTACACGCCAAAGCTGCACTTAAGAGTGCGGTGTGTGCTGTATTGCACCTAAGTAGGAGCACCTAAGCATCTTCAAGGCCAGCCGGTCTCAACACACAGGAAGTGCTTAGAATCATAATAAGGCAGCTACTTGGTGCCTGGCGGTTTCCCGACTGGTGTAGGTGTCTCTGCAGTCACGCTATAAATGTAAAACGTAAAATCCAAATGATCCTACTTAAGCGTAGGAAGACATGGTGGGGTCAATGTGCCGTTGTTGAAGAATGTCAAATATTTTAAAATAGTATTCATCATGACCTACTAGTGTAATATTTACAGTGCGCTTTTTTTTCTTTTTTGGGGGAGAAGGAGGGGGGGGGGCTGCTACATTGACCTTCAGCGCCCATTCATACATCCCAACTATAATGTTTTTTGCTGGTAAACTCCAAACGCTGCGCAGTGACTACAAGAACATTATGTCATTTTAATTTTCAGCCTTTCCGCGCAGAAGAGCTATTTCAAGTACGATGAAAATTAGAAAAGAAAAATGCAGACAACTTACAATACAAATAGACTCCGCCTTCAGATTTTGCGGATAAAACATTTGATGAACTCCGCTAAAAATTCACTTTTTATCGCTGCTGCGGAAACCTATGCAGCATTTTGTGCGGTTTTGCTAGAATAAACGGCGCCATATTTCAATTGAACCCATACGTTTCAGTTAAGCCAATGTATGTGCTGTAGTGATAGTTATACAAATTGTAGCGACAAAGAATCGCATCCCTAAATGTCTACACTCCTAAAAATTTTTTGACGGTTTTGCGCACCGAAGCAACACATAAGCAGTGAAGGAGGCGCCCTGTAGGGGAGGGTTCGGGATTAATTTCAACCACCTGGGAATTTTCGACATGCGCTGAAATCGCGGCACACCAAAATCGCGACACACAAAAGTTTTTGTTTTTCGCCTTCATCAAAAAGAAAATGGCTGCTGCAGCCAGGATCGAACCCACGTCCTTGGACTCAGAAGCACAGCTCCTTTGTCACTGAGCACCAGCGGTGGGTATTCCCACCATTTTAGCCTGTCTGTCTGTCTGTCTGTCTGTCTGTGTCTGTCTGTCTGTCTGTCTGTCTGTCTGTCTGTCTGTCTGTCTGTCACTCGATGCAGTCACGCAGTCAAATATTCAGATATCTTGAGCAAGAACGTTTATAAACAAAACTTTTTTCCAAATCAGTAAAACTAGAAGCACACTTTACACTTGCCAACATTGTTAAGAAGAAAGACACATCAGGCATATGAGGCAAAACATCAATACACAAGTGGTATTTGCAATGTTCTTTTAAATAAAAAAACAAGGCGGCTTGATTTGGGCGATAGCATATAAACCTTTCCCGTTGCCAGAAATGTTTTGACCCAAAAGTACAAAAAGTCCTCGCACTAGAGCGTAGACTTCGTGGCGGTATGACAAGACCTTCAACATTAACGAACTGTTCCAGTGCATGGCACGCGATCGAGTGGAACGCGAGAACATTCAGTTGACTTGAGCAAACCTCTGCCGTGCTTATCGTGGTCGTAGCGATAGGGGAGAAGAGAGTGTGAAGTGGGCGGGAAAGCAAAATGGGGCGCTTATGAGGCAGGGGCAGCGGACGACTTTCGTCTTTCGTATCGTCTTTCGAATAAATTTTCGGCAAAGTGGGCAGATCCGCGAAAAAATTTTAAGCCCCTTATTGAATTAAGAAACTGCACCGCAGTACTTACGTGTTGTCGATCTCGTAGAACCACCTGTCAGGTGGGCAGCACTTGGAGGCCTCCGGTCCGCAGCACTCGGTGTAGTCGTCCGGGTAGTAGATGCCCGGGCAGTGGTAGTAGTAGCGTTTCCACGTGCCGTTCCGCACGCCACTGCTGTCCGTGACGGTCTCCAGCTCCAAGTGACTCATGCATGTCGTGGCAGCTGCGCATAATCGATGGTAATGAGATGAAAAAAATATAAGCCTGAATTGCTCTTCGAATGAAGCGGTAAATCTACAGTATACAATACGGTGGCGATGATGAATGTATCATGCTGCGCCACCAATTACATGCTACCGCTATTTAAGAGGGAGGAATCAGTCGTGCGTTTCAGCCCGCTGTAGAGCACTCCCGTAGAGCTTTGCAACCATACACAACTCTACAAACACACCCCACAAAGAATGATTCACCGGAAGGAGCCCAATCGAAGAGCACTTGCAAAGAGCACCGCTGATGAAAGCACTGGCCGCGTACGTCATGCAACGGCTTGAAGACGTCACCAGAGGTTCTCTGGATTGTAAGGTCCAACCAGGCCCAAGTGCATGATTAACACAAACTTTGTTCATACCTGCTGGGTTTCCCGAATTGTCCGGGAGACTCCCGAATTTTGATGGTCTTGTACGATTGTACGACCGAAACAAAAAATATCCCGAATACACATCTATGTATGGCCAAACATTTCCCCCTGGCTGGCCACACTGTGCCGGAACTACCTGACAACTTGATCCAATACCACACCAATTGAAATCGTTATGAGTGAAGACCTGAAAAATCATAGTCGGCCATGCGCGCAAGATGAACTGGTCACTACCACAGAAACGGTGAATGCGAGAGGCACTTCAGCATAGTAAAGAAAAATTGCGTCCAGTTGCAATAATCCAGGTCTGACACAATCCTCAGTCGAAATGAAATCAAGGCTTCGGCGGACGCCCATCTGTTTGAGATTGATTTTAAAAGACCTAATAAAGAAGACGCCGACGACAAGAGAAAATAAAACAGTGACGTTTCAGCCCCCCTTTTTCGCACTAAAATAAGTATGAACGCAGTGTGAACAAGGCTCTCGTTTTTGGTCCGAACAAGGCTATCGTTTGGAGGGCCGAAACGTCATTGTTTTGTTTTCTATTGTGGTCGGCGTCTTCTTCATTATGTCTTTTACCAAACCTCAGTCACGTTATTTTGGCGAAGGGTCGCAGGAGCGAACATTGTTACATTGTTACGCTCGACAGCACTTCCAGAACTTCCTGAAAAGGGCGGCGCCAGCCACGTCGAAGATTTAGCAACTGACCAGTGGTTTAGCCTGTTGGTAGTTTGAACGAGACAGTTCAGTTCATCCTCTGTTGTCACTAAATTAATAATTCATGAAAATTATTCCGTTCTTTTGCTACAAATGTTTCGATCCATCCATTTCCTATCCCTGGTCAGATTTCCCTAATGGTATCCCAGCGAACCAGGCAGGTATCTCTCTCTCTCTCTCTCTCTCTCTCTCTCTCTCTCTCTCTCTCTCTCTCTCTCTCTCTCTCTCTCTCTAATGGCGTGTAATTAGAGACTTCATGCCATGTAATGGGGCTGTGACGTGAAAGATGTTTATTTTGAACAAAAAGCGCGTTCGCCAATCTTCTTATAGGTGAGAGGTGTATGCCAGTGTGTAATTAGGCTCATAAGCTTGGCGCTGTGCATGGTGTCCCATCTGGTCGTGGCGAATTTTGTTGCAGTTTCACCGCCACCACCGTATTTGCTGGAAAGATGGCAGAGGGGTTTCTTAGTTTGCACCAAAGTGAAGCGCTTTTTCTCTGTTCGTTAGAGCCTCCTTGCTGAACTGGTGCGAATGAGGCAGTACTGGTTGTACCACCCACTCAAATGGTCAGAAATATGTTTAGTTTAGAAAGTTGACGACCAACACTGCTCTAAGCGAGTAAAGCTAAATCTGTAAGTTGCTGATTAGGGCGAGACAGAACTTTTCATAAGAAATGGTCTTCCTCAAACGTTGTTGTTAGACAGCTTCAGTTTCACGTACGTAGAAATTTCACTTACGCAGAGCTTTCACGCATGACGAGCGCGCATGCGCAGAACGCCAAGGGTCACCGTTAGTCTGGCGGACGCACGTGAGATTCGAATTTTTACGTTGCGGTCCTTACATAGCTTCCGCACGTAGAGTTGAATATCATGGCGGCCCCCTGCCCTCCCGCTTCGCAGCGACAACAGCTTCGTCGCTAATCCCTCGATGCGATATCGCGTTGCAAGCTGTTGATTTTTCCTTCACATTGCCCATTCTTACTCCCACATAAAGTTTAATGCTACAAATACGTTTTAGTTTTTTTTAGATAGAAGGGCGATTTTGCAGCTGTTAAGTTTTATGGTGTAGTGTTCGGCGTCATCATAGCAACGGGCTCGCGAGATAGCGAGTCGCTACAGCAGTGTCTGTGTCTGTTAGTAGATGGCGCTAGTAAAAACGCGCGGTTATGGGCGGCGAGCGCATGCATCCAGGCGCCCTACGCGCGGGTGCGTGCGTACGTGCAACTATGAGGGTTTCAGACTACATACGCGTGGGCTACGTATTCCAGAGTTACTCAATACAGACAGTTGCGAAACTCCGCTTCAGAATCCGGGCGGCGCTAGCCCCCCCACTCCGTGGAAGCTGAGGGGCAAGTCGACGCGCGCGGCACCTAGGAGATGAAAACGGAACTTCACTAAACTATTATTATTCAAAATTCTTCTATAAAATAAAGATTGCTTTTTAAATTAAAACACAATAATTACGTAAAATTTACTTGTGTTTTTGCGGCTTTTCTTTTTGTGACTTACAGCAGCAGCCGCAACCACTTCAGTACTGCTTCAACGTCCTGCCGACAGACGACAGGCTAGTCAACTTGCCCCGTGCTTGCCCCGGCGCAGGGGGACAACCGAAGACCGGCTTTCGATACATGGGGCCTATGGGGAGTTTCGCAACTGTCTATATCCAGTAACTCTGACGTATTCTACGTGGGATACGTATTCTTTTCCCTTTTGCATACGCGAACTCTGTACACACATGAAACTAAAACTTTCTAAACTGTTTCACCGAACGTGCTTATTTATTTCCTTTATAGTGACCTCGAATTTTGAACCAGAAGGTACACGCCATGCTGGATTTCAGGATGTACCTACCAACTGGCGCTGTTATCGCTGTCTCCTCCTTTGGGGGGGAGTAAGGAGGGGGGCTCGCCTTATCACCTTTTTTTGCCTCTTCTCTCACTGGTTTCCAAGTGCGTTCCGTGAAAGACCGAAGTGCCTTTTCTTAGTCTGACGTATTTTTACGCGTACATTAGCGGGTTTCTTCGTCGTTAAGGTACGTCGCATCACGGCTATTTCAACACTTAAGGAAGCGGCTAGTTATGACTGCACAAACCGAACCAACGATTCGATAAAATGCGATTCCCGGCATAATCGTTAATTGTGTCATGCCGGTACAGGGAGTTGCAAAGGGCGCACCCACCTAGGGATAAGCGAAGCGTCTTCATTACAATCCAGCCAGTACTGATACGTTACTAGATATGAACAATATTCGCGTGATTTATTTGATCGATTATAGGGTCTAAGGCGTGGAAAATGTACAGGTTTATTTTGATCACCTGGGGATCGTTAACGTGGGCCTAAATATTGAACAGACGGGTGTTTTTGCTTTTCGCGTCCACAGAAAAGCGGCCCCCGCGGCGGGGTGTCGAACCCGCGTCCCTGTGCTCAGCAGCTCAACGCCTTAGCCACTGAGCCACCGCGGCAGTTAAATATATTTGCTTCCCTTATGGACTGCCAACATTCAATGCCGAACGTTTCTACACACACTGCCGCGAGTGTTTTTGTTGTTGTTGGGCGCGTGCCTTTTATGGCTTTCTGGATTGAGGCCAGAAGTCTCCAAAAACTTCATAAAGCACACAGTTACAGGAACGGAACCGAGGTTTTACGCGTGCTGGATGATTGTTTCTACTCGCTGGCTCATTTCAATATTGCTTTCAACTGTTTAAGAGAAATGCCATATGTTAAAATACTGAAGCAAATAACAAAGGGTGATTGGTCATGAATGAGACGCAGAGCACGTTTTTAGAATTTAAAGTTCAATACAAAAGTTTCATTTAAACGTTTTAATGGCATTACTAAACGTAGAATTAGGAGAAGAAGCCGCTTCAGGCAAAGTGAACAGACATTTGGTAAGAATCAAAGTCGGTCATCAGGAATGGTGTGCTGACGCCCTATCGGTCAGCAGACAAGTTATCGGTATATATAAAACAAACAGTAAAGCCAGCGCAAATGAAAAAAAAAAAGTAGTGAACCAAATCCAAATGCGCATACATTGTGCAAGAAGTCAGTACACCAATATGCAGAAGATAGAGATGATAATTAGCTTTGAATAAATTGAAAACAGTGCTGCCTTAACTTTAGAATTGTAAATAATTTTCAGTCAATCCGGTAATAATTTCTCATATATAAAAGTACAACATTCAAAAGTATTCAAATCAAAGGGACTGAACTTTCATGTGATGATTAAGCGGCGCATTTATTGGTTCCCCGAACATCCCGTAACACTAAAATCAAGAAATAACTTGGAAATATCGCCAGCACCGGCAGAGGGTTCAGTGGAGGCGAAATGAAATACCTACTTCCGTTAACAAATTTCGAGTCTTTGGGTATGAATGTTTTCCCCGAAACTTCATTTAACGCATATCCAAATAAAAACTTGTTGCGCAAGGAATGGCTGATTCGTGCACGCGTGCTGAATGAAACCGCTCAGCGTATATAAGTGCTTCACATTTTCACCAACAAGTCACGTTATTTGGAGAGTTCTTCCTCCATTTCTCCTTTTTGTTCCTGCAGTAATTACTGACATGGGAAGCCTAACCAACTTAGTTTAAAACATGCAAGCAACATCGAAATTCTCATAAAGATTGAGCTTTTGAAATGGGGTTATGAAGAGATTCAAAAACCAGTAAAGCAGTTTCTACGTGAAGCGGGCTTCGTCGCAAGCAGCGCTGTTAAAGCCAGAGCACGCTTTACATAAAGACTCCACAAAATTGGCTGTTTTTGCACGGGTAGGCATTGCTAGAAAAAATTGCTTTCTTTCATCAATGGAAATTGGGACTTGGGCATATTGTTACGCAGAGTCAAACAAAACCGGGCCGTAACTTTATAAGTTATCGTTTAGTGCGTAGAATTCCTACTTGAATCGTCTTCGTCACGCTTTCGTTACCGATGAAGGGGCGTTGTAGATTGTATCTGTGCAGTTTAAACCAGCCGAACGCTGTTGTGGGCTCCCCTGAAGGGCGTCTCTTTTCTGCATTTGTTGTACTTGGTGCTGGTCACAATAGTGCGACGAAAAAATTGTTATTTTTATTTTTTGCTGTGCTTCCATCTCACCTCTTTTGGTTGGTGTTTTTTACCCCTGACAGCATCTTTTCTTTTTGTTATGTTACTGTACTTGACGCTGCTCGCGACAAGGTAAGGCGATTTTCTTTTACCTTTTGTTTTTGTTCAAATTTTGTTTCGTCTCTTCGACTCCCCAATTTGAGCCCGAGCTTTTTAATTCATTTTCAAAGCAATCCCACGTGAATTTTTAATGTAATGCAAGCGCTAATTTTTGTTTACACAGTTGCCTTTCCTCTTGAGAGCGCGAAAGGCTACCTGCGCGCTAAGCATATCTGACAGGTATGAACGATGCAACCAGTGCTAGAAGTTTCAAACGGTATTGCCTAGGCGCACTTCTTTTGAGCCTCGCAGTTATGGGAGGAAAATAGACAATACCCGCTAAATTTGGGGCCCACAATAAATTTGTTCCAAGCAACAATTTATTCCAATTAATCGTAAAAAAAATGCTCCGCCTTAAACTATTGCTCGTAATTTTTTTTTTGCTTTATAGAACAAGTCATCCAATATGTTATTAGAGTGCAATAGCGAGATTCAAGACAACTCTTTATATAAAAGAAACAATGCCTGAAAAAAATGAAGCTGCAAGCAACCGAAGTAGTGGACTAACGCTAAATCATTAGGCTTAGTAACTATTCGACGGCAAATGGGAGCAATTCCAAAAATATCGTTTCAGCCCATCCGGACTAATTTCCTACGCCCTAATAACGTGAGGAACTTCACAACGATACAAACTTACAAAAGTTCAAGTTGTTAGTAACTGTCGTGTCACCTTCTGGTGATACATTATGTCCTAACAACAGGGTGCTCCTAGTTTTTGTTGGAGTTCAGAAGCTGAACGGATAAACAAGAACAAAAAAACGTGAAAAATAGCCACACCTCCGCTACGTTCCTCTTTATTTCTCGCTTCTGCGTCCCATCTATCCGAGCTGTCAACTTAGAAACGTGCAAGTCCACTCCGTCCTCAACTCTACTATTCTAAGCTTTATTTTTTGCACCCCCTACAGAGCTACTCAAGATTCACGCAAGCGCAACGGACAAATGCAAGTACAGCACTCGATGCACAAAGCTTTCAAGCAGCAACGCAGTGCTGACTTGAAAAACTTGCTGCGGCCGCCACCGACATCACGCGTACGCTTTCAAGGAGTCCGCGTAAGTGCTCCGAAACATGCCACATTCGTTCCCGTTGCTTAGTTTCGTTTTTTGATAACCCCGCTGAACGGGCCTCTTCGTCCGCATCGTTGCGTGAGTGACTGGAGCGCAAACGAAAACATTTGGCCGATACTCCGGGCGCTCTCAAGCGGGACGGCCGCTATTGACCGAAGCTGACACGGTGACGCCGCGGCCATCGCGAGGAGCGAAAGCAAACAAACAAAAACGGAGGATCTTTGTCTACAGAACAAGTTGGCAACATTGTTTCCCTCTTTCTGTCTCTCTTTGCTACGATCTTATTTTTCCCGCCAAATGGAAGTGATGTGCGCAAGAGACAGGAACGAATATTTCCTCTGCGCCTGCAAGTTTTCGTTTGCTTTCTTTTTAGGGTGCTTCTGTTTAGTTATCTGCTCAATCACAAGAGAGAGAAGAGCCGGAGACGAAGGGGAAAGAGTTGAACGGAGAGAAAGAGGGCGTTGCCTCTTCCAGCAGTTGACGCAACTGCCACCAGTGGGCGCCAGCGTATAAAATTGGGGCGCCCTCTGGGGAGTGTCGGGTTAGTTGCACTGAGTGGCCCCGCTAGGGACGTTCATGCGTTCATGAGTCACGGGCTCTGTGCCCCCCGGATAGTGTTTGCTTGTGGCCTTGCGCACAAATTGATTTTCGGTCATTTTCTGCCGGATACAAAGACGAAGGGGCTACTTTTAAGCGCTATATTTGCTGCGTGCTAGTACCGGACTCGCTGAGACGCTTTGTGAGAAGGGAATGGTCGGACGCTGGTACGAAAGAAACAGCATGCAACCAAAGTATTTGCTTAGGTGAAACTCAAGTTTAAGGATTACTTTGCACAGTTCACACTTATACCTGCCTCCAAAAATCAGATTAGCCGCAGAATGGGAGGGGGGGGGGGATTTATTATTTTTTGCAGCATACGTGGCCTGTAAGCCGACGACATCAATCGTCATTTCAACGCCACAATAATGCTGCAAAACAAGCAAATTCATAATACATTTATTTGCAATTCGGAGGAGCAGTGGCACTGGGAACTGCCCAGCTAGTTCACCTACCGACTGATTATTTTACGGGACTTCACTGTGGCGGACTTTGCTTTCTTTAAAAACTTTTCAGAGTATGATGGCTCATACCACGTCCCAGACGAGAATCTGGAGAAGAGGTTCTCGGAACGCACCACACTGTCTTCATTGCTGCTGACAAAGAAATTGTCCAAGGTTCCTGCTTCTCAGCAGCGCGGTGCTTGTCGTTGCCAAATGCAGTTGTATATCACTTTTCCCGCCGTGCGCCATGTTCACGTCGCATGCACAAGTCCTGCAAAATCCCAAATGCCTGCCTTTCCATGGACGGTCGAAAACACGGAAATTCTGTAGTATAATACCTTGAGAGGAACTGCAAATACATCTTCTTCGGCAATACCATGTTGCCAACAGAGCCTTCAAGATTACTTAACTCAAGAAAAAGGCCTACACGTCCACTGAACTCAAATGACTTGGATAAGACTTCCGCTAACTTCAGCTGGCTGCCTTACTGATGACGGCAATTACGATGCGGCGGTGCTGCTTTACATGTATTTTTTTCCATCACGGTTGGGGCATTTTTTCGGGATATTTACGACCGTTCGCATACAAATGGGAGGATAGGTTAAAAATCGGGCGTCTCCCGGACAAATCGGGAAAGTTGGCAGGTATGCATGATACTACACTCTCGTTTGTACTCATGCTAAAGAATTAAAATCCGGAATCTGGAGCATTCGCGAAGTCCTTTTATAAAAGGCTCTACGATTTAAGGATCAACGTTCTAATGAAAGGCCTTCCTCTTATCTTCCCACAGTTCTGTTACTGTGGGTTTTCTCGATTTCGTAGAGGGCTGTAGATTGACATTGCGGAACCTTGGGTACGGTGCACTATTAGACATGTTTCACAAATAGCGCCAAATAAAGTAAAGCAAAGTAATTTTCTTGCCCTCGCTGCACCCTTGTCCAAACTGACTGAGCCTTATCCCTGTGTATATTCAGGCTTGTTCCATTTGCTAACTCTCACAGTCTTTTCTTTTTTTATTTAAGTACCTACATTCTTCCGATGTTTACGACATGTATGCAATGTAACCAACCTCTAATCGGCCCTGAAGCGCCTGCAGTATGTTGAAATGAAAACAAATGAGTAAAACGTTCTTAGGCTACTTTTGGTGCGTGCTTTGTTCTTCAGTGGATAAAATTGGGTTGGTTTTATTTAATTAGACTTTTCTTACTATTCACGACAGCGGTGACTTGGGCGCTGTTCATATCACTCCAACCAACTAAACATGTTTTTTTAACTGACGATTTAGCATATTCCACAGTGTATTGTATTTCGAAACCTTGGTACCCCGGTAGGATTACGATGTGTGACAATCAAATATTGGTATTAAAATTTATTCCACGGTGGTTATGTCGGCCTTGCGGTTTTTTATGCGTATGTCCCCTCTCCTGTTCTTGCATCTACTTTTCAACGCTGTAGTAGGAAAGCGGTGGTTTCATGTAATTTGTATTAAAACTGCGACTTCTGATTATTTATAATACAGACGCAGAAAAGTGTTCCCGTGGTTATAGGACTCTATGCCAGAGGATGAGCACGTAAGCTTTCTTGAAAGTAGTTAGATTACATTACAGTAGCAGACTACATGACGTAACGAGAAAACTATAAGTTAACAACGATGTAGGTAGCAAACTAGGGCTATTCTAACACGTTTCTGTTGCGTACGTTTCCCTAATCTCACAAAAGTTCCGAGCAATAATTAGCCCATTTTTAACACGAAAGTGTTTTATCCCGGATACACAAAGATTTCGCTGACGTCATATCCGTCACGGAAGTGACGCTACTATAACCAGGGTGTCGAACCGGAACCGGAACCGAACCGAAAACCGGAACCGAACCCGAATTTTTGCTCGGAACCGGAACTGAACCGGAACCGTATTTTTTCCGCCATTTTGGAACTGAACCCGAACCGGAACGAATTGAAGGAACCGTTCCGAACCGGTTCCGGGGCTCAAAACTGTAATTTCTAGTTTTCCATCCCGGTACCTTACCTTGCATCCGAAGATATTTTTACCATTCGCCAGACGACACCAAGCAATATTTTGCATAGTCTGCAGTTCCCAAGGCCCATAAGGTTCTCATCTTATTATTACCCTAAATTTAATGTAAAGTCCATATCCACTATTAGTTTGCTTTAGGTATTGCCCATCCCCCCAAATTATCTTTCGGCATTTACAATAACCTAAGTTAGAACGCATATTCCGTGGCAACATATCATTGGGTATTCTTTATGATTTCTATCTGCAGTGTGTTTAAAATCGTGTGAAGTTTTCATGTTGTTAATTCGAATGCATCCGTGTCCGCTTGGGAAGGCCTTCAGGGACACCATCAACAATAAATCAGTATCTTCCACTTATTTTAGTTTGAGTGGGCACTTGTATAAAAACAGCACTGAGACACAAACACTCACAGTTCTCTACGTCACCATCACTTTTTCTTGTACAGTGCCATTGTGTCCTTTGGTTACTGCCCTAGAAGAACACGAGAATTGAAAAAAAAAATTGGGGCCTTCTCATTTTCACTTTTAAAATAAATGCGATAGCATTTCGATGCATGGATTTAAGTCGATTAACGCGGATTAGCGGGTAGACTAGGGTGGTTTAGTGAGATGAGTGAATGAACTAATGTGAATTAGTGGGACTGCGGTGTTGATTAATATGGATTAGAGGAATTAGCGGGTCAGTTAAGGCGGATTAGAGGGTTGGACCAAAGATGATAGATTTGGGGTTCTTGGCATTTGTAAATTTTGCAGCGTTCTCTTTCTCGACCAATCAGGAAATTTAGTTACGCACAAAATAGCCGTAAAGTTATGTGTCGACCACCTGAATGCTATAAAAGGCCTTTTTTATGCACGTATTACGCTCTTATGTTATTTCTCGCGTAAGATTTACATCTCGCAATGAAGTTAAAAACTAATTGCCTAATGCCTGTCTTATATTCACCAAAAGGTTCTCAAAATGTGTATATATATGAGGTAAGACTATGAAGCAACTAAACTGAAAGAAACAAAAAGGAACGATCAACTGGTTTGATGCGAAAGACACCCGATACCATTCTCCGATACCTTCTCTTTCTTCATGCTACCGTTCTGCAGCCTTCCACAGGTGTAGCATCTCAACCCCCGAACAGCCCCTTCCAAGCTGAGGAAGAGGCGATAGCACGTGCGCTTAGCCAAAGGGCCGCCAAAAGTCTAATAACAGACTCTTATCAGGCGTGGCGCAACTTTGCCAACAGTGTATTGCATGTTACATCACTTCGAATGAACAAGTAGAGACCACCAACGAGATCAGCCAGGATTGTATGGGCACCAGCTCATACTGGCATCGCCGGCAGACAAGATCACCAACCTCGTGGCTGGACATTTGACCCGCTTAGCCAGCGCTGATGAAGCCGAGCCCGAGCGCATGCATCCTGTATACATTCCAGGAAATTAATTAGCACTATAGGCTCTCCCGTAGAACGTATTCCTTCCCGCACAAATCGCTAGCGAATAGCCAGGAAAGATTATTCCGTGGACTGCGGATTAACACCTTCCCACACATCACCAGTCTTCACCTCTTTGACGGGACACAATTCTCTCCATTTCGTCGCTTCTGTGGGGGGCCTGGGAACCTTATACACACAGTAGGCGGCTGCGACAAGTCCACCCTAGATCCACCCAACCTACACGTTTCCATAGAGATTTGGGAGAAAGCCTTGGCCAGCTCCGGCCTGGAAGATCAGTTTCTCTTGATGGAAACGACTGTCGACTCTACCCCTTGAATGAGGACGCCTCTCTGAAACTTTTCCTTGATTTATTTAAAGTTCATTTTCCCTCTCTCTGCGAGGGATAATTACTGCTGCTTGTGTCTTCACTCAGCTATTATCTTTCGTAGAGCCCAACCGCTCACCTGTCGCTGAAGTGCCATTTAGCAAGTTCCTATCTCCGGTGGTTCCCTATCCAATTCCGTCCTGTACACGGCGTCCAATGAGTCATTGAAGCCGTTCTTTCTTTCTAACTGGTACGTTAGCGTATGACAGATGAGCAGAAGGAAATCGCTTTAAACGCCACCAGCCACGCTTGACAGTCGGCGGCTGTTTTCGACTTCTAGCAGTGCTAATGATTTCGTGTTAAAGCTAAAGCGCCCTTGAAACAAGAGATACATGAAAAGCGTAGCAGACCAACCAATTTATTTGCAATGCAAAATCTTTTGCCTCATTGTGCGAAAACAGGGGTGCATGCGCGCGTGCGTGCCTAGATATTTGGTGGAACCAAAAAAGATGTTGGGCGCTCAGGCTCTCCTGCGCGCCAAAAAGACTTCCCGCTCGCCAGTAAACTACCTGCCTGCCTTGCTGCCGGCCAGGCAGGCGATTCCTGCGAGGATGCGTGATTTCGGGACGAGGGGCGGCCCGCCACGAGACGCCCGGGCGGAGGGTGGACGAGGCGGAGACGCAAAATGCTGTACCATGGCGACACTCCAGGGTACTAAAAAAATTCTGCAGAAATTCAAACAATTATCTACTAATGCGTAGCATTCCTATGCCGCTTGTCCTCAGTGTGAGTTTCTACAGCCAATTTTTTGGTTTTTATAAATCCTGTCCGACCAATTATCTCAATTTACGCTGCTATAATTACAAATGGAATATTCGGGAAATCTCTATTATTGTGGAAATGCAGGCAGTTATATGGTTTCCCATTTTCTTTAATTGCTTAATATATTTTGTAGTTTTTCAAAATTTCGTTCGACCAATTATATCCATTTACGCTATTATAACGATTACATTTGTAACTCGCGAAATCCGCCTTATTGTGGATATGCAGGGTGTTACACAATTCGCCAGTTTCCGCAATTATTTTAGATTTTTTTTATTTTTTACATTTATAAATTTTGTTCGACTAATTATCTCCATTTACCCTATATAACTATTACAGGTGGAAATTTCCCGAAATCCTCATTATTGTGGAAATGCAGGGTGTCACACGGTTTGCCAGTTTCGGTGATTACTTTTTTTTATTTTTTAGTTTTTCAGAAATTTTGTGCGACCAGTTATCTACATTTACGCTATTATAGCGATTACAGGTGAAACTCCCGCGAAATCGGTATTTTTGTGAAAATGAAGGGGGTTACACGGTCCTTGCTGTGGGTAAAGAATGGTACGCATTAAAACGATTGTGGACGGGCGGGTCGTCTGCTTAGTAGGACGGGGCAATAGGCAGTCTGAAGGAAGGCTGCCCATTACCAGAAGATTATGGCGAAGATGCATCGAGGGGGAGGCGTCGGAGGCACCCGTGTGCTACGCACTGGTCAGGAGGCTACCTGTTTGCCTTCCAGAAGACTGTGGCGAGAACGCATTATTTGGAGACGATGTGCGGCCCGTCACTTGTCGGCGAAGGGAGTGGATCACATGGCTGCACAGCGGCTACGTAGAGCCATGCGTTACAGCGCAGCCCTTAAGCACCCGCTCCTGTGGTTTCGCGTAGTCCCTCAGCGTTGGACTCGTTGTAACCGAGAGAACGAAGACGCCACGGAAGATAGAGCTGGCAGGAAAACGGAGGTTGCAAGTATTACGAAAGTGTAAGGGGGAGGGCGTAATTCCGTGACCGTGCGAGACGTGCTTCACAGTGGCGACCCCTTACGAGATAACGACGGAGTATGCCGCACGCCGTCGTGCATTAGCTGATGACGCGATCACTTTCTGAGGCACAGCATCTATGAGCCGTCGCCGAGAAGACTACAGTTCGCGCTGCACTCAAATTTCGCATTAGAGAGTGTCGTAATCGTCCGTCATTTTCTTCCTCAAGAAAACAACTGCGGGGTATAAAACTGCTGTGTTATGATCCAAGAATAAATAAAATTAAATTATAAAAATGAAAGAAACTAAATCAATAAAAATAAACTTGCGGCCATAAAAAGCAGGGCTTTCAAATTCATACAAATACGCAGTCATGTGTCTGAGCGAATTTTTCATTTCGCTTCAGTTAATGTTGTAATCGTGGACCTACTATAGAAGACATTTTGCAGTACATTTCACAGTTAAAGGAACTCTTCAACACTTTAGATCAACGCTCTCACTCTTATCTTCGCATCTGGAAGCACTGCAAAAGTTATAGCTATTGCCAGCACAGAGGAGCAGTGCGGGATTTGCTCGTCCCAGCAGATACGCCTTCCGTTTCTGCTTCGCTGTTGTGGTTTCATTTTAAGTGCGAATGCACTTCTTAAGCGACCCTGAACCTGCGTCCACCGGCGATGTCCGCGCTCGTGCGAATGCATGGCACATACCCACGTGGGGGATTGGCCAGGAATCTCCTCGTCTTCCTTGGCAACGGGTGGAGATGGGCGCGCGCTGCCTAGCCGCTGACATGGCATATACCCACGTGGGGGATTGGCCAAGAATCGGGCGTGAGAAGGGCTAATGAACCTGCTTAAAGGAGTACCGACACGAAATTTCAAAGCTGAGATCCGCTCTAGCAATCAAGTACAACGACAACACAAATAGGTGTCTGTGAATAAATGCATCTTTCTTTCTTTGTAGTTGTGTGTGTGTGTGTGTGTGTGATCTCTCTTTCGCGAACATTACCGAACCGCGCAAATTCAACTCGTGCATTCGCACTTTCACATTCTTCCCCTCGGGGAAATGCGGGGAATTTTTAATGTCGCAACTTAAGGAAAGCCGGCAAATAGCCGCTACATAACTGTAATGACGTCATTCCAGCGGTAGAAGAACGCCAAGACTGGGGAAGAGAGAAAAATATGTTAAGCAAGTTTGTAAGTTATCTGATGGGGACAGAGCAGTACTACTTTTTGTCTGAGGGTCTTTCGGACTCCCTGATCTAAGTACTGGATGTGTTCGTTGACTACTTTCTGCTAGCATTCAAGATTTCGAACAAAGTAGAAAAAAGTGTTGCAGGGTTGCTTATTTGTGCCAAAACAAAACATTTGCACAAAAAAACCTACATTATGGCTTCGTTTTTGACAAGGAAACCTGACAAGGAAACGAAAATCGAGGAGGAGGAGGAGGAGGAAAACGTTTATTCAGAAAAGGGGAGAGGGGAGGGGGAGAGAAAGAGTTAGGGGCGGTGGGTGGCCATCCTATTCCGGTAGGCCGCGCAGGGTCGCCGCCGCCTTCGCCCGAGAACACAAAAAAAATTAACAGAAAAAAAACAGGCTTGCTTTTTTTTCTCCGAACCCGTTCGAACCCGTTTGAACCGGTTCGAACCGGTTCGAACCGGAACGGAATGGTGCGCCGGAACTGAACCCGAACCGAACCCGAAAGGCTTGAACCCGAACCCGAACCGAACCCGAAAAAATTCCGGTTCGACACCCTGACTATAACGAGGCAAGCGGCCTGTAAAGGGTGCACCTCTGCACACGTAGTCTTCTTGTGGGGAAGCAACCTTTAGTACAAAAGAGTACGGTATACTTAGGGTTGTTCGTTTTCGGGTTTTACATTTTAACACGAAAGTGTTTCATGCCGCAATACCCCAAGATTTCACTGACGTCATATCCGTCACGGAAATGACGCCAGTACACCTTTGCCGCAGCGACCCGCCAGCAGGACGTCACTCGCCAAGCACACCCAAACAGAGCCGCCGACCCGCAAATCATGCTCAGCTGTAACTTTGGCTGCACATTTCACTTTCTTGTTTTACTGATTTCTATGATAGAGTAATCAACCACAGTTCTTTTTATTTACGAAGACTTACTGCAAGCCGGCCTATTTGGAACAAATTTATCATGAAAATCTTCGCGAACAGGAAACTGGGAAAGAGACACGCCAACGAGCGTACATGCAGCGAGATCTTCATTTACATGTGAGACGTAAAAGAACCCTCCGGTTCTTCATGCATAATGTTATAGCGTGACGACCGTCTTGCATGATTGATGGACGCGTGCGCTCTGCCGGGCAAGTTCTTTGACCCCAGCAGAGTCCTCCTCCGCCCAATAAGTTATTTACTGGTACCGTAAATTATTCACTGTTTTTGTAGCCTCTCTTGCCCGGCCAAAGGTGGATTCGGGAATAGACGGGTAGTGACTTCAACTAGGAGCGACCCCTTTACGATAACGACCGAAATCTTCGTGTGAAAATTCCTGTGTGAAACCAAGGGATGAAGGCAGCAGTACAGTAAAAAAACGCGGCGCTGCAATGCCAGATACTCGGAAAACCCTTGCACTGATGTCTACAGAATATGCACAGTATATGCGCTAAAAGGACAGTATATACACAGTATAATATTTATTGCCTTTATTCTTGCTTTTCTGATTGGCTGTTCTGTCCGGTTCGTAATTTTTTTTCAAAACATACAAAAATGTTATGGTAGCTGATTTTGTTCTATTTGCGTCCAAGCTGCCCTTCTTTATATTGCATGCGTACCTTATACTGCATAATCAGTGTTATTTGTGTAATATTCAACGAAGTGATGTAGCTTTGTGTCTTCTATAGCGGTTCTAGTTAGGCGGTCATAAATGTCGCCTTTCGCCCCTGAAAAACCGCATCTGTTGTTCTGTTGAATGAATAAATTAATGAATAGTATAATATAACAACGAAGGGGTCCCAGGTGAACACCGTGCTTTGGTGAGGCCCATCGAGCATCATCTAGCAGATATAAATGCGGGATCTATCGCATTTCAGCCGCAAATACAATTCATCTATATTTTTGACCGCTTCGACAAGTGTAGGCAGCCAATCATGTTTAGACGTTTCTGAGGCCTGTTCATAGTTTTGGTTTCTAATTCGCATCGTGGAAACGGTAAATAAGGCTAGAAAGTTGCGAACCATCACGGTCCACCTTGCTTTCGATTCGTTTCGAACGTTTGTTTACTAGCAACGCCTTTTTCCTTGAAGGCTTGAGGCGCTTATTTTTTTCATTTTCCGACTGTTATGATTATATACGCAGGCAAATTTTCAAATAGTTGCGGGAAAGCCGTAAATATTTTTCGGTATGGACACGCAAAAAGTACGAATTAACCGAATGACGGAGTTTGAATTAAGAGGCTTTTGAATACATTGAAAGAATGGAATAGCGGGCCAACCAAAAATTTGAATTTTGTTTGCATTAACCGAAAGTACGAATTATGAGAATTTGAATTATCGCGAATCTACTGTATTTGGTTTGCAACTATACTCGTTTACAACTCAAGAACGGCACCACCTCATGTAGTGTATCACTCCGCCAAAGCGCCGGACCCGTGACGTCAGTGCGCGCGCGTTTTGAAAGGGGTTTGCTATGAATGCGCGATATCGTGTGCCTTGTCTCACGCAGTTTGTTTGTAGTCACTGGAGTCGTTTATAAGCATATTAAGTCCACAAAATCACGGGAACGGCTCACGCCATGTTCAAAATATTCCCAGAAACGCCCTACTTGCGCCGCGCGGAGAAACATCCGGATACGGTGATAAGGCACAGCGGCAACTTCCGGTGCCGTTCTTAAGTTGTCACCGAGTATAGTCAATCAACAGGGAGTAACATGTTCTACCCTCTAATCTTGATTTGAGCGCGAAAACACAGTGCCTTCAGTTGCTGGAAAGGTCATACCTCTTAAGGCTTTTATTGCTGTTTTATGGTATTGCAAACAGGGATCTTACGTAGCTCCACAAAGAATTGGCAACCTATCTGCTCAGTTCGGTGCAAACGTCGTCGAAAGAGGATTCTCTTCTGCCGCCCATGCAACGTAAACGCCTCTTATCTGTTCCCCGCCCGCCTCTCACGCTCTTACCCGCCCCTTTCACTCATGTCACAATAAACATAACACAGGTTTGCTTCACTCAATTTTGCCGCGTTCCACTGCTCCCGCCATCTAGTGAAAGCTTTTATTACTCTGAACTTGGAACACTTCCGCAAGGGGGCAACGCGAGCGCCTTTTGTATTTTGAGGTCAAAACATTTTTAGAGGCACATGTTTTTATTTTCTGTGGCAAAAATCAAGCAGCCATGACATTTTTATTAAGAGAACAATACAGATGTTCCTTATCAATTGATTGCTTCCCACTAATATGCCTAATGTTTTCTTTGTGCTCCATATTGTTGACAAGTATCAACATTGCTACCAGGTTTAGTAGTATTGGAAATTCTGCGTTATAAACCTCTCGTTCAAGAGTTTTTTAACTTTTTGCCGGCTGTCTGAGTCGAGGAACAGACAGACCGAAATTCGCGTCTTTAATCTGCTGAGCTGTTTGCGCTTTAGAACTTGTGTGCTTCAGTGTCCTAAAGCGCATTTTAAACAAACATTTCAAACAGACTCGACGAGGCGCAGCGCACCGCTGTTTCAGTGACGACCACTGCAACACACTCGCACACACCATGAAAAGTGTACGTATCCACTCTCGGCAAAGGAGGTGCTCACAAGTTCGTAAATCCTATTTTTCCGTCATAGAAAGCGATGGCGGCCTGTTCGAGCACGCGTTTTACAAGCGAGCGAGTCGCAGAAACGAAACTTGCGAAATCGGTGACGTGAACGATCTACTTGGGTCGATCTTTTTTGACGATGCAATAAACTATTTGTATCTTCTGCCTCGCTGGTGAATTGCTGCCACGGGCGCTTTTCAATGAGCGTGCGAGCATGCTGAAGCGACCCTCGCGAAAGCGGCTGCCTGCCGCACCGTCGAACCCAATATCGTGCTTCGTTCGTTTAAAACCCGACTTGGGTACGGCAAACATGAGGGCGAGCGCATAGACAGGCCCTTTCTCTTATGTATTTCGTGAATTCTTCTTGGAAACCGTAAGATCACAGACCTCGTGAGATATGACGCAGCAGGGAGCTTAAAGCTCCGTGGCCCAATCGTCCGGTTTTAAATTTATCTTTTCGCGCCAAAACAATAACGAAATGTAGGTTGTTTCTCGCTCGACTAAGACACCCTAACAAAGCTGGTTTTATAGTTTTTGTTAATCCTCCTCCCCCTCTCAACACCATGAAGCTGGTCCGAGAATCGAACCTCGGAGCTGTGTGCCCAGCAGCAGCAATGGCGTGAGTACCAGACAAACACGTCACGGACATGACTGCAAATATCGTTGAACTGCTAATACAATGGAACCATCACAGACAAGAGAAGCTTGATCTTCCGAAGTTGAAAAGTCGGAATTACTTCTACTAATGCGCTTTTAATAAAAATACAGTCGATCCCGGATATATCGAACTCTAAGGGGATAGCAAAAGAGTTTCGATATATCGGTAATTCGATTTATAAAATATTTTCTTTTGCATAAATTTTCCGAGGGGATGTTTGGACTGTTCGATAAATGCAATAATTTGATAAATCTGGGTTCGATATATGCGGGATCGACTGTATCAATTGTAGAGCGGTGTCTCCTATTTTGCAGTGACGGTGCGCGAAGTCGTCGAGCTGACCGTGGGACCACCAAGTGGGGAGAAACAACTGGCCCCACTTTCCGCGTAAAGGCACCGCGGTCGAGACTCCCGCAAGATTAGTCTGAGGCTCCGAACCAATGCCAGGTCTTCCAACGCGGAAGTCGCTTCCTGCATTGCCACTGGGATTGAGTTGTTGTTTATTTTCATGCATAGTTGAGTAGGCGCACCCGTTAACATCTCCGCAACAACCCCGACATCGACAGCACAAGTAAGAAAAGAACGCACACATACACATACACACAAACGAGCACCCACACAAACACGCACGAAGGCAGGCAGACAGGCACGCACACGCGCACACGCCCAAAAAAAAAGCAAACCACCCGCAAGGCCGCGCTTCGACCCGGGGCGTCCCATCCTTGTTGTGCCAGTTTAGTGCAGCGCCGAACACCGTCGAGACAAACCCGTGTCCTACAGGCTTTTATCATACACGAAAGACGTATGACGCGACCCCTACCCAACGTCTTGCTCGCATCACCAAACCCCCAAGTGACAACCCCTAGCTGATCAACAGCTGTGCAAGAAAAGAAACCACGCACGGCCACATGGGAAGCGACTCGCGAGGATCTAATAGTGCCTCGAAGGCGGCTGCTGTGTCCGCCGTCCCGAGAGAAGACCACGCCCCTCGCGACGCTTCCCGAGCCCCGGCGACAGTGCCGCCGCTGCGGCGTCGATGCGGCTGGCGCCAAGTCGGCGCCAGGTGAACCACAGAAGGCCAGCCCCATCGATTCTTGGGGCCGGTCAGCCGCTCTTCCAGACACGAGGAAACCATGCGTCGCGGGTCATCAGCCAAGCTCCGTCTTCCTTCTTCTCGGGTTTTTCGATACCTCTGCTACTCCCCTCACGTCTTTCTATGTTGGTGCATAAAAAATACTGCGAGCCTGTTGCCGCCAGCGCTGTGCAGACCCCATGACCAGGCTTTCTTCTTACGTAGGAGGTGTTCTTGGAATACTCTTTCTGTTTTTTGTTATCTTTCCCTTTCACTTTCCCTCTCGTAGCTTCCCCTTCGTCCCCATTCTATTCTGGGCCGGCCCGCCACCGTTTTCGCTCCTTCCCTCCCGTGTCTTTGTTGTGCCAAGTTAGCGCGCGAGATTTAGAACGGCGAGGAAAGCGTTGTGCGGGCCGCTTTGGATTCCTCGTAAGCGTCGGCACTAGTGAGAAAAGCGAGCATCCCGTTTCGCTTTCATTTCCTGCTCCCGCTTTCGGGATAGTACTTTTGGCGAAATTTCTGATCATTTTGAAATTGGTTTGAAGAGGAGCGAAACTGCCCCACGTGTTGTGTGTTTGCTGGGAACGTTGTTGCGTGTTGGGTTCGCACAAACGTTGATAACGCGTTACGGCAATTGCGGAGTATTTGTTGTTCTGGAACGTCCTTGAATGTAATGTGATGTTAAGATGTAGCGCTACCGGTAAATAAAATAGTACGACGCCGTTAAAAACTAGGACGCACCGTGAATCGTTTTCGTTGGAGCAAGGAAGATTGAATAGTGATAAACGTTTCGTTTGAACTTTTTGTCAAGATTAGAGAAATTATCAGCGATGTCAGTGCTACGGTAACTTTTATTTTCTTGGATAACATTTTGCTTTACGAAAGAGAGTATCTGGCATGTGGCAATGCACGGTAAAGGGCAGATACCTGCATTTGCGGTGTCCCCTGGACGTTATGTACTTTTATTCGGCGGCAAAAACGAATGGTCGATCTACAATGTAAAAGAAGAGGAGTTCATTGGCTTTGTGTTGTTTGTTTACCACTGGGTTTAACCCTTATGCACGATGGCACTTGCTGACACTGTCATTGCATTCGCAGACTTGTACTCAGAGGTACTTTAGGAACCGATTCATGGTTCGTGGAGTAGAAACACCATAGAGTGGGGAACAGTAGAGAGGTAGCAGCCAATATTTATTTATTCATTTAGAACCTACTGCTAGCCTCTTATTGGAGGGTGTTGCAGGATTTGGTGCCACATAAAACAGCAATGTCAAAGACGTCATAACGGAATTACTTGATTAACAGTGCTACTTTAACCTGATTTTGGCGGGAGGCAGTGCACCCTATATCCCACCTTTCTTGTGACTGCCACCCACTACTGGGGCCACAAAAATACGGTGACTTCTTCGAAACATGTATTACGAAGACAGATTGGACCTGAGTACGTTTTTTTTCTTGGCGCAGGAAAAGGAGCGGGGAATAGACATTATGGAGCAAAATGGTATGATGGTCGTAGCTATTTTGCCTGTGGGTGAAGTACCTTATTCTAGGTGCCCGGTCTTTGGGAGGGGGGGGGGGTGAAGGGGGGGTACACATATACTGCTTTGCCGTCAAAATCCATCCGCCGACGGACCCAACGAGACTACACCAGCTGTGGTGCAGTAGTTGGGCGTATGACCCACGGCAGCAGTAGGTGAGAGGACAACCACACGCGGGCCCCTGCGGGGCCTAACGCATAGCTCGTGGTACCCAAGCCACCTCAGAGACGCATGCTTACGTACAGCGTGCTTTTCACCCTCCCGTGTGACGATGGAAGGCAACGCCACGGGATGGTGAACCATGGCCTGTGCCAGACGTCTTCGAAGCAACGAGACGATACAGGATGCCGGCCTAATGGGGCATAAAAAGGGAAAGCCCCAAATTTGGCAGATTGATACCAATCGGCCAAGGAAAACAATTTACGACGAAATGCCGTCTTTTTGCGGGAATTCTTTCGCCTTTGGCGTTATTTTTTGTCTTCAAGACCGCTAATGAGCTGCTTGGGTATTAGTTGGTGCGAGCCTCCAATGTTGTTGTTGTTTTTTTTTTTTTCACGGGAAGCAATCTTACAGCAGCAGACAAAAACTTTCAACCATGGTACTGCAGCCTGAGCAACCCACAGCTACACGCCAAAAATTTTGCGCGTTTTCCACTCGTCAAATCCTCCCAATTTCATGAGTTCCCATCTTCTCCAAAATCCGGCGTTTCATATAGTGCAGTAGCCTCAGGAAATTGCTAAATAAACAGGCGGAAACAATTTAATTTTGCACTAAAATTTAAACACGTAGTGATTGATTGATTGATTGTAGGGTTTAACGCGCCGACGCAACGCAGGCAATGAGGCGCGCCGTAGTGGAGGGCTCCGGATTAATTTTGACCACCTGGGGATCTTTAACGTGCGCCGAAATCTAGAAATTAACGTGCGCCGAAATTTAGACACGTAGTGTCTAAACATCACACTACGTTACTTCTTAAAACAACTCTGTCGATTTCAACGCGTCATTCAAAACCCGCACGAAAAAGTGGGAAAGGTTCCACATTATCGTTGTTTAAGCTGGAGTCAAGTTTTTAAATACCTCTTTTTATCTCACGTGCAGTTAAGTTTGTTGCCGCACGGTTCGCTGTCATCGTCGCCGGCATTCTTTTTGGCGGGACTCGTATGGCTGGTAGATCTAAAGATTCCGATTTCGAAAGTTCTACGGCGCTATCAGCAAAACCGTTTCGGGTTAAGGGGCTTTAAGTGATGCCCTTTCATTTGGATCAAAGAAAAGATACTCGACAAAAATCGGTTGCCTGCCCATTTAAACGTATCTGTCCAACTAACTCCAGATCACTTCTGTTTACGCGAAAACAATGGGATTCGGCACCAATAATAAAAACGTTAGAGGGCAAAAGAACAGAGTCGGCACGCCGCCCGCCGATCTAGGGGAGTACCGCTGCATCTTTTTATTTACAAACCTTTACTTCGACATCGCCCAAGGAAAACCAATTACCCGGAGAGCTGCTCTGAGGAAATCAGCTTTTGATTGCCAAGGCCCGTACAGGCTATAATGCACTCGCGTCGGACGTCGTACCAAATAGCGGGACGGGGCAGCCAGATACCGGCTTCCTGATTGTTAGTTCCATCCACCACCGCCGTAGCATGCACATCTTGCTGAAGTGGTCCCCACCCGCCCAGAATTCGTCACCTGCTGTGGGATTGCGTATGGCCTGAAGGCCATACAGCAGAAACATCCCCAACAGGTGTGACCCCTTAGAGGAATGTAGGGCTTTTATAAAGAAAACAAAAAAGCGACTTTCCGGTAGATGCCTCGGTCCCACATCCTCAGTGCCGGTACATTAAACAAGGAAATGGACAACTATACACTTGCTATTCTTTTACACCCCTATTACCTTACACCCCTCACCCCTATTACACCCCTATTCTATCACACCCCTCGCGGATTTTGGCCGATAAACCCATGTTTTCATCCAATCGTGTATTTTCGTAACTTCATGACAGAGACTTTCAACAGCCGAGCTGTTTAAGCTTGAGCTTGGCGTGGTGTCGTTAGCAAAATAAAATACCCCGAAAAAAAATCGCGCCACCTGTAGAGGGTGCAGCACCCCAATTATGGTATTATAACAGTGAAGCCGGCTTTCGTGCCTGCTCGAGTGTGAGCACAAGTGGCATATGTCTAAACACACCCCTTACTTTAGCATTTCAAAGGTTACAGTTTTTCTTGGGCTACTAAATCGCCAAAAAATGGCCAACTTGCACTGGTGGTTCAAGGCTGGAGAAACAGAGGAACTTGGGGTCGACCTAGCTTCTTCCCCCATGGGATCCGCTGTCAGTGTGGCGGACTGACCGGAACGGCCTTCCAAAATCCGGCTAAACTTGGCCTCATCCCTATGGACTTACCGTGGCCTAGTAAGAACACCGCAGGACCTAACAAATCTTATAAAAGCCTAGCAAAACCTATAAAAACTTAGCAAAACCGGATGACCCTACGACGACCACCAGCTCCGCTGCTTTTACACCTTTCGCAAGCTCCGCCAATTCTTTTTAATCTCATCTCATAGCGAGTGTGAACATATGCCACCTCGGAAGGGAGGCGGTATTGATAGCTCCTTTTTCCAGCCAGGCCCTCACTGCCCGTGTTATAACAAGGGACATGTGCCGAGGATACCCTCGAGCCCATTACGTTTTACCTGTGTCCTTTCCTGCTCTCACTGTGGCTATCTTCATGTTTCAGATCCGAAGCGCTGTACACCCATACATTAACAGTGTTAATGCAGTCCACACTTATCCCATCTCTATTTTTTAAACAGACACTGACAAACCAGACGGAATAGACGTGGCGCTCTTTGGCCACAGACGCCCTTGTGCCACTACAACACACAAAACAACAACAAAAAGTGATTTTGCTTTACGACCATGTTCATAGAACCGTACTATTCACTACGAAGGGAAACTGCCCTTTTCAACTTGCGACACCAGAAAAGCTCAATGAAACTTCGCACATGCTTACATAATGTTTCTGGCGGCAAGCCGTGATGCAATGTGTTTAAGACCCCTGCATTAGAGCGAGAGTGTTACTATAGCCTTTCGCAACCGTCACAGCCCTCAATCATCACAGTCTTCATAGCTGCAAGGCCGCCGACTGTTGCAGTTCCAAGTCTGCGTAAGTGGCTGTCTTAAACTGTATTCCTCCGAGTGCGCACATAACGGTACACAGCTTTCGGCGATTGGCTGCTTGTAAATATCTTAAACAAGACACGCGCAGTTGCTCGAGTTTTGAAATCAACGCTAAGAAACTATCCTCGGCACCACGTGATCACACGTGAGCAGCTTGACTGAAATCTCGCGCGACGTAAATTGAAACGCCGAACGGAAAGCGATCGGTAGGCCGCGGCTTGTGTGAACTATACGCCTCTTTAAATGTAATTTGCATCTTGATTAGCATAACACTGGGAGCTTCCATTCAGCATTTGTTCTCCCTCAAACGTGCTTAATATTTACGGCAAGGAAATGGCATGAATGAATTATTTAACCAATACAGTTAGCAAGAAAACCTCTGTATTTGCCACTTGGTCATGGGCCCTGCATTTCCTGGCGACTTTTTACAACTATCAGATCATTATGAGTTCACGTTGTTCGCTGCAAAAAAAAAAAAAACGTGACGCTAAATACACCTCAGTAAGACACACCAATAAACGATGGCCAAAGGCCTGCCATGGGTTCACCGAGATATGCTTTGCATTTAGAATTATCGACCAACACAACTGTCGTGTAAGATCAGATATAAGCGAAAGCTCAAAAGTACTGCTTTATTTCACATGTTAAATAACAACGATTGCGAAAATGCCTGCCTGGAATATTGCAAATGCCATTAAGGTGGTTTACTCTCAGACGACTATTAGCACTTTTCATGGTCACTGAAAAGGAATGCACTGGTGGCTTCACGCATGGCTTGGCACTAAGCCCGACTTTTCAAAGCCTATTTAATGTGCGCTGGGATTGCGAAACACGTAGCTGGTTATCAGGCGTTGGAATAGACAGCTACCCTTGTATTAAAGCGTGTAGTCGATGCCGAGCCGGCAATGCGCAAAAAGTAATTCCTGGTGAGCGAAATGAGGAGCGATGGCAAGTTGTCTCAGAAGCAGCCACAACGTCAGGGGTAACAATATATATATTTTCTGAGGCCGTAGTTAGGAGGCGACGGGACCGCTGCTTGTTAGCTCCCTTATTTGGAGTCGTCAGGAGGAAAACCCACATGGCTGTCGAGCGTCGTTCCTGATGATGATTACCCGAAGAGGTTGTGCCGGTGATGATAAATGTACAGCTGATGACGCGGTATCCGCAAGCTACTGGTGATGATGGTTGTTACTGATGGTGACAAATAACCTCTGGCCGGAAGGAAGACACCAACTCAGCTCACGATATACATATTTTTTGAATAAGCCCACTGTGAGCACAATATGACACTGGCTAGGCGAAATGAGGTGTGAGCGAGCTCTCCTAGCCAGCTATCGTGTCGTCACAAGCCAAGTGAGCTTTTGACGTGAAACGTATGTTGCAAAACGTGACCTCGTTGGGAAGACGATGACGCAGAAGTAGAGTACAGCCACCACGGCATAGCAGCAGGCTCAGGACATCATCATCATCATCATCATCACCATCATCATCATCATCATCAATTGAATTAGGCTAGCCGCTCGAAGGTCGCCATAGTCGGGTGCTCTTCTAACCCGCGTCTGCTTCCTGGTTTGCAACAAGGTACTTTGGTAGTAGTTTAACCATTCATAGCAGCAGCGGTAATGGCGAAGGCGCACACCCACCAAACAATCTGTGTAGCTCACACTGAGGATTCAAGTGAAACTGCACTTCCCTGGATAAAGTAAGAGGTGGAAGTCGTCACAGATGCTCAGTTCTGATTTGCCAATCCTGCAAACTGTCACCAAACGGAAACGCTCGCTTCTGATTGGGCAGTCAAACATGGAAAGTAAAGGAACACCGCGAGAAAGGAACCCCGCGAGAAAGCGAGGACGGCGACGTCAAATGCTGTATATCGGATGTCTTTATCCAACGTCCGGCTCACGAAGGAGCAACAGCGCCGACGGCGGAAACGACCAAAGATCAATTGAGCTGGACGCACAAGAATAGTGAGAGGGCTCAGGCAGCTAACGGTGATTATAAGAACAATGTTGGGCCACGAGATGATGATGCAAATGCAGTTAGGCGTCGTAGACGCACTCAACACCCTGCAAGACGACCACACTCTTGCCTCCAACATTTGACTTGTACGTTGTCCAACTGGGTCACTTGTATGTTCCGTGTTGGCAACGAACAACGGCCAAGCACTTATCCAGAATTTTTTCACTCTAGCCAGGATTATGCGGCGTAGTTTCGAACAGCTGTTACTGCGAACGTAATTGCTAATTTGAAAAAGAACACGTTATCGTGACATACGTAGGTGGATAAAAAGTTGTGATAAAATTCGAGAATTTGAGATTTGAAAGAGCTTTACAGGAGGCGACGCAGCGAAGAAGTGTGTCTGTTTGCTGCGAACAGTGTACGGAAATGCGTCAGCGTGGCTTCGCAGAGTTTTTGTGGAGGCGAGAGCATCTTCAGGGACAGAGGTTCACAGATGTACAGCTCCGGATCAGAATTTTGGAGGCAAAGATTTCAGTCTGTCAAATGGAAACTTACAACCTGACCGGCAGTGCGGATTACTGAGAACGCAGAGATCTTCGCCGATACAGTTTTGCGATGAAGAGAACAGCCAAGTACACGTATTCATTCTGATTGGTTCGCACAGCAGGAGTTTTGTAGGAACAGGTTACCAGCAGACTTAACATCTTGGTGTTAGGCAAGTTTGAAGAAAACATGAAGCGCAAACTGGGATGGCGCTTAGAAAGAGACACCCTTACGCAAGGCCCCCACGTACCTCAACCGAGTGGTAGTTGGTTGGTTGGTTGGTAAAAACTTTATTGTTGATAAAAACTTCATTGCCGAATGGTAGAGTCATGACGGAAGCGAGAATTTTCAGGCACTCCCCCGCAATCGTTTCATCTTTTTGTTAATTTTTCGGACCCAGCAGTTCAAAATCTTTAAACCTTGCGTGGTAAGGACGAACGCAACGAGACCACCCAGTGCTCCAGATCCCTATGTCAATATTCTCCCCCCTGTAAAAGTGCAAACCCACTCACGTCTACATCTGCACTTTCGGTTATCGTCTATTTCCCCAATCATCCGTCCAAATACTTCCGCCCCAGCATAAAAGCAGCCGAGGTCTCATTAATTTTTTTACCCGTCCGGGTGATGTCAGTTCCCTTAAAAGAAAAGGAAAAGGCGTTCCCAACCCCCGGCCGCGTACAATTTCAACTGATTTTATACTTTAACGTTTACAACAGCACTTTTTTAAAGAAATGTCGTTAAAGTTGCATTGTCCACGCAGTCCGGAAGTTTTTTTGTCTGGTTCCGTTAAAGCTACACGTCGGAGACCACAATGGCGTCTGCTGTTCCGCCATCCGGCAGGCACTGGTCGGATAGACCCGGTGGTGGGCTCTCTGTTTACCTAGCTTTCACCGGCATTATGTTTCCAATCGGAAGCCGGCCAGGGCCTAAGCTAGGGCTTAGAAGCAAGGCCGGGATCGATGCGAAGGGAAAACACGGGGATGAAATCATGAACAAACACTCGCAAGGGCCATTGGATACTTGCAGCGCAGAGATGCAGCGTGGGGAAGTATAATGGGATGTGCACGCACTGAATTTTGAAGAACACGAATAATAATAATAATCCATCATACGTGAGGAAACGTCCATCGGTTAGGAGCCTTTTGCCGTAAACCTGGATTCTATAAAATACTACAATTTGTGTTTTGAATACGATAGTATTTCTACCGCAGTCGGAGGACATATGACTGAGCGGGTAATATGCCGCCCCGATATTTGTAGCTGACGAAAAGAAGAAACAAAACGTACTTCGACGAAGACCACATACGTCAGATACGGGTGCCTGTTTCCGTCCTATCTGTTCTTCGTCCGCGACTGTTTAACGCTACGTTTTCTTTTTTCGTCAAGTATAAATCAACTCGCTCAACAGCAAGTTTTGTTAAACTGCAGCTGACGGTCGGTGCACCGGTTTACCACGAAGGCGACGTTTTCATAGGCACGCTCAAAAAACTTTCCAAACTCTTGAAGCAACTTGTTATACTAAATAATGGTAAAATTGATAAAATAAGAGTCTCTAATGAGTTCCCCCCCCCCAATATTAACATTGTTCGCAACTACCACTTTGGGCATAGAATAGCAGCCACAACACGCTTTACTTCCTTTTTCCTTAGTCTTAAACAACCTGTTAAAAAAAAAAACAGGTTGTTTATGACTAAGGAAAAAGGAAGTAAAGCGTGTTGTAAACTTTACATAATCGCACTTACATAATCGCACACTATTCTTGGCGTTTTTGTGGCACTTTTTTTAAATCTGCCGTCACTAAAACGTTTCAATCAAAGCCAATTATGAAACTAAGGCGAGCGCATGATGTAATGGCGGCCTATGACGACACAGACGGCCTTGATGTGAGCCGCATAGACCTCTAGTGTATATCGTAAGAAAGTCATGGTCTAAGACACTTTTCTGTTTTGTGGAGGGCTACATTCTCTGTATGACCAGCATTTTTTCACAGTCCATATCGGTCGGAACCCCGCTGCTTTTGCACTAACTGCGTTATATCTACAAACCATCAGTACTCAGTACTGACTTCTGCGCAGCCGCGAGGCACCATCGCTCCCCCACCATCGCTCCCCAGCGCCCAGCGGCACTGCAACCATGACGTCAGCAGTCCCGTTCCTACATGAGGCTTTCGAGCCCAACTTCATCTTCAGTGGGTACGGCGGGATCGGCGGCATGTCTGAGCCCCTCTTCTGTTTCGTGCAGGTTAGTTGTGTCCATAGACTTTTTAAAAGCGACTTTCGTTACTAGTGTTTTTGCCATGCCCACGGAAGTGTTGTGAGATTGCCTATGATTGTTTTTGTGTTCTGGAATTCTTATTATTTGGTGACGTGGAGCTGAATCAGGGCCTTACTAACGAGGAACTGTTGACTAAAATTTTGGAAGGGCAAAATCTTCTACGTAGTGAAGTAGCAGACATGAAAAACAATAACTGAAGGAATGATTACTGACATAACAAGTAGGCTTGCTGAAATGGAAAAACATGTGGCGGAAACGCAAAAACTGCTAGGTTGGTTCACCTAGACACCTCGTTAAAATGTACGAAAAATCGATTGATTTTCACGCGAGAAAACTAACCGATCTTGAGGATCAAGTACGGTGTTCCAATTTAATTGTTTTTGCCACCTCCGAAAAAGTTCGCGAACTCGACTCAGAACCTAGAAAAAAGGTTATTTCCAAAATTTTTAAAGACAAAGTCTTCAATGCACATTTGTCACCCGAATTCGCAGACTTGGCAAACCAGTGCCTAAACACCCGGTTATCTTGTATTTTTAAGACTTTGCTGAGAAACCAGCGTAATAAAAAAAATGTAGCAAACTAAAGCGCGCTACGGTTAATTTCCAGAATGATTATTCAAAACAAACAGTAAGGCGGCGAAAGTTACTTTGGATAGCGCGAAAGCCGATAAAGCGGAGAGTGAGAAGGCTTTTTTGGTGCATGACCAGTTACGTGTTGACGATGATCTGTTTTTTTTTTTTTTTTTTCAATGATGCGACGAACAAGCGTAAAATAATGACCAACCATCGAAGTGATCCAGAGCAAGTTAGGGACGGTGGCGATGGCACGGTTACCGAGAGCCAGCAAAGCCAGTAATGAACTGCTACCGAAGAACCGGTTACACTTATCAGCATTAACGCTCGCCACATGGTCAACAAAATCGACCAACTTGAAGCACTTCTCTTAACCCACCATCCGTTACATTGTTGTAATAACAGAAACTTGGCTACATGATAAACTTCGTGATGAAGAATTGGTTCCCCCTGCTTACAAACTTTTTTCAAAAGGACAGCTCAACCAGAGGGGGCGGAGTGTCTATCCTAATAAAAGTGGCCTTCCAGCCACCCGCTTGCCCGAACTGGTGGACGATGAATGAGCATGCCTAAGGCTTTCAATATTTGGTTGTTCTTTTGTTCTGCACGCAGTTTACAGAACACCAAACACTGCACCTGACTGTTTGGTGTATTTACAAGCCCATATGCTGGCATATCTCACTCAAAAAGTAATTATCGCAGGCGACTTTAATTATACCGGCATTAACTGGATCAAATTGAAATTTCACTTCGATCGTGCGAGCTCTAGTGTGCTGCTCGAAATTATTCTTGACCCCAATCTTACCAAAGTTGTTCAGCACCCTACTCGTACAAATACCACCTCATGCTCTTTACTTGATCTTATTTTTGCTCCCCGCACGCTGACTGAGTGCAATGTCTTTTGTAGTCTGGTATTTCTTACCATGAAATGATCCACGCGAAGAAAAGTTTGACATCCACCTAAATGCGGCTCCATTTAGGTGGATGTCAAACTTTCCTTCGCAGAAACTTGCTCCACCTTGCAGATTTCCCCTAAAATCGGTTCGATCGAAATGGTTCACGCTTCTAGATCAGCGAAACCGGCGCATGCTCATCAGACTGTTAAAGATTTTTTTGCGGGCTGACGACACAAGTGTGGTAGATTATCTCGAACATTTTTTTTTTCATTCCCATAGTGATAAGGTTACTCTGTTGGATAAATTTAAGCAACTGTTTTTATTACATTGAGCAATTCACGCTTTCTAAAGAAAAGGACTCCAAAAGGCCCGCCATGGATGACTAGGTCAATTATACACCTGAAACGGAAAGCCAAACGGCCCAAGCAAAAAAGTGCCGCCCCTGGCGCGCGCGTGCGTGTGTGCGTGCGTGTGTGTGCGTGAGAGTATGTGTGTGTGTGTGTGTAAGAGAGAGAGAGAGAGTGTGTGTGTGCGAATGTGTGTGAGTGTGTGCGCGTGTGTGAGTGCGAGTGCGTGTGCGTGTGCGCGTGTGTGAGTGCGTGTGCGTGTACGTGTGTGTCAGTGCGTGTGCATGTGTGTGTGTTTGTGAGTGTGTGTGTGTGTGCGTGCATGCGCGTGTGTGTGTGTGCGTATGTGTACGTGCGTGTGTGTGTGTGAGTGTGTGTGCGTGTGTGTGTGTGTGTGTGTGCGTGTGTGTGTGTGTGTGTGTGTGTGTGCGTGCGCGCGCCCTTTTGCTACGGCTAATGGCCGGTAGTATTTTTTAAATAAACAATACATAAACAAATAAATACTCATTTTCAGTACACAGTATAAAATACAGCTATTATTACTTCATCGTATAGATGTAAGTAAAGAGACTAACAGGCAGAGACAGAACGAGAGAGAGAGAGAGAGAGTCGGTATTCAGCATGATAAAAAACTGTGTCATCAATCAGCAGTGTTCCGCTTCGAAGTAGCTTGTGAGAGAAACACATCTGGTCAGCAAAAAAAAATGCAAAAGTAAAGTACCCCTTGATGGACTCGATCATTTAGTGCTGCCAAAAAGTACAAACGAAATTCGCTTCGGTCAGCACTTGCGGCCCGGAAAGCTATGACTGAATAAAGTGAATACATAAGCCTAATCGATCAGCGAAGCCCTCGCAGCAGGTACGCAGTACAAAGTGGGGACGTTTTCCTCTCCTTTTTTTTCTTTCTGACATAATTAGCGTCCTTGCTCTTTGTACATTAAAATAAAAATAGAGCCGAGCTTACATAGGCCTAGCACGCCATTCGAATGTCAAGAGTGTGCACGACTCACGCTCGGCTGCGATCGATAGCTGACGCTCTCATGCCGAACAAAACACTGTTGCTCCTGGAGTGTTATTTATATGGGGGTGTCTTTATTTGAATATTTTCTTGAAGACGTGTTTTTTTATGCGAAGTATATTGAATTCAACGACATTGAAACCTGCGCCAGAAGTGTCCTAAAGTCGGAGAATGTTCTTTAAGTTTAATGTTTAAGAATGTTGTTGTTTGGAGTAAAAAGTACGGGCCTATAAAATGCAACAAATCTTAAGCAATATCAAAGTCCGACTGTCCAAGTAACTCGTGGAGCTTAGTTCTAATTAGAATTTCAGAGCAAATGCGATAAATAGCCTAAGAGATATTCAGAAGGACGAACTCCTCACCGTCTAGTGGGACTCACTAAAATACACTGCCGCTGCTATCATGTGTCGAATTCTGGAATCCGGTTGCATTCAAAGTATGGAAATGTAATACCACCGCAACCACTTCTAAGTAGACCCAGGCGGGCGAGAAATTGCTTCCTAGCACTATTTAACACGCTTTTATTTTGACGGGATCCTCCCTCCCCGACCCCCCCCCCTCCTCCCCCCCCCGCCCAAACACACACACAAAATCATAAACCAGACTTGGAAGTAGAAATCAGTTTGTTGCCACCCTTTTGTGGCATGCCAAATTGACGACACAGCAAAAAAAAGGCCCAGTGTCGTCAAGCAGAATGCGTGGCTATATACAATTTGCCCGGAAATAAATAACTGCGGGCTGATAAACGAGGAAATGTTCAGTTAAAGCAAACAACATCACTTATCTCCCACGAGGAGTTGTCCTTTGTGTCGTAATTTAGTTATTTACTCCTGACATAAAGTTTACTACGACGCTTTACGCCTTTTGAAAAGAGTCAGCGATAAGGGCCTGGAATTTTTCCGCTAAAGTACTGCTTCAGTCGACCAATAAGCGAGTCCAGTCTTTAGATTACGTGGCTGAGGAATATCCAAGCCGAAGATTACTTCTTTACGCACATTAGATAACTCAAAAACTCAGTCAAGGAATTTTTCCGTGTTCCTCAAAGTCCGGGCATTCGTCGAGTGCATATGTGACGTCACACACACAACATCCAGTTTCCAAGTTATCTGACGCGTGGAAATATTTGGATCGCACATATCGTTATTTTATGATATAAGAACCGGACACATCTATTGGCATCGTTCCAAAAGCGCTTCAGATGTAGAAAATGATTTGAAAAATAGTTTCAGGGGCCCCTCAATTAAACGCCCCCTGGAAACATCTATTCGTTCTTTCATATGCAAATAAATTACTGATGGATTAGAACATAGCACTCAGCCTCGCAGAAAAGGAACGGCAAATATCTGAAAAGAAAAGAAAAAACGTCGCGGCCGCCCATCACGCCACACGGTAAAATAACATTCGCTGAAAGAGATAACGGTCGGGGAAATGTAACGCGGCCGCACATGGGCGGCCCTCGGAAGTCGTCCGCCCGTCCAGAGAACGAGCGCTGCAGCCTGATCACGTCGCAAAGGCCGCGGCCGCAGTCGCACCCGACTCCGCCCCGAGTTCGTTCCTCTTTCCATGCAAATGTCGGACATGCGCCGGCCGTGTCGTGCCAACGCCACCAACATAAAAACTCAAGCTTCCGCGTCACCTCCTCGGATGTGAATATCCCCGTAAAATGATTGGCAGATTTGATCCTACTGCGGTGACGTATTTCGACACCAAAGAGGGAAACTGGCAAAAAACGTACTGTTTTACTGGGGGGAAATGCCGCAGCTCCGATGCTTTCTCTGTATCACGGAGGTGTTTGTCGGGCTCGTTTTCCGTCACTCACCACTGCCATCGAGGAAGGGGCGGAAAGCTGTACTCTATCGAATACGAGCAGAAATACGGCGCCATTTAGCCAGTGGGCGTGGCTGTAATTCAAAGCGATGTCAGCGCCTACTTAGTCTGAAAACATCGAATGCGTTGAACTTTCAAAACAGCCCGACCCGCGCACCGAGGTCTCGTCCCCCCATGGCAAAGACGGCTCGGTCGTTTTGCGTCTCTACCGCGTTCATCCTCGACGGTTTGTACCGCGCACGCTTTTCGCGCTATCGGCCAACGCCACGGTTCGCTTCCGACAGCGGAAGGCAAGGCTAGTCGCGGATTCTATAGATGAATGAATCGTAATCTGAGCGATAATGAATTCTGTTGGTTTTATGATGCAGGCTACTACATGACAACAAAAGAGCCTTTACGACTTCCTTGAATGTGGTTTTAAGTGCGAATGCACTTTATAAGCGACCCCAAACCATCCACCGCCGGCGGCGGCGACGGCGGCGTCCGCAGTGCTCCTCTATATTTAAAAAAGAAACAGCATCCGGCGCCAGGTTTCGATCCGAGGACTTTGCGGCCGCAGCGCGACGCTCTACCGACCAAGCCACGGACGCGACGCTGATATCAGTGTTAGTGACGCGCCTTATATCTTTAACGCATTCAAACTACGTCGTCAGCGGCGTGCGTTGGCGACTCAGCGGCGTTATAGCGGCTTGATAACTGCGTGGTGTACACGTGATACTACAAACCCGATGGAAGAGATGGAAGAGAAGGCGGCGAGGCGGTGGGCTGCGGGGGCCGAGCGCAAGCGCCGCAAGCGGGCCGACAACCGTGCATTCGCACTTTCACATTCTCCCCCTCGGGGAAATGCGGGGGAATTTTAGCAACAGCTCTTTTTTAAACGCGGAGCGTTTCTTAGTCGCACGATGTCCCTCGACCGTCGGCGGCGGTGTCCACACGCTCACTGCGCATGCGCGTCGCGGCGAGGCGCAGGTGCGCGTCTCTCCCCCGTACCCTCCTCACTCTCAACAACAGGTGCAGCGTTGTTGTCCGTCCGCACCCCTCCCCCTACACTATATTAAAAAAAATAATAGTTATCGGTGCCTGGTTTCGACCCCACGACCCTGTGGGCGGAACGCGAGGTACATGGTGCTCTTCCCACTGCGCCACAAAAGCGACACAGAATCAAAGACTACGAACGCGCCTTATATCCTTGACTCATTCAAACTACGTCAAGAAGCTGCTTATAGGAGCCATGAAGAGAAAATGCAAGTTGGTTTTATTCGAAAGATTTCGTGTTTTATAGTGCCCCCAGCGCTTGTCCGGATACAAACGGTGCTTTATTCACTGAGAAATTAAACAATTTAGGTTAAAATTTTGATTTTCCCGCTCAATCGTGCGTTTTCGTGGTCCCAAGTGACATCACTGGAACCGACCGCTCTGCAGCCTAGAATACCTTCATTCACGCATCCGCCGTACAGGGTAGAGACACGTAACGCTGGCGCCGCCATGTTCGGTTGCTCGCTCGCCGCCGAAGCAAGTCATTGTGTCAAAACCGCGCTAAAATTATCGCCGCAACGCGGTTTACTGAAGAAGTTTGAATCATATTGTCTGTTTCGCGTTGCTAGGTCTCGTGGGAAACGAAAAGAATAACGCGTTGAGCCCGTTGGCCCAATTGCGGCGGCACGGGACCGTTCAAAAATTGTCTCCACCCTGTACAGCGGTGTTGGTTTGTTCCCGCGTTTCTTTACGTTCCGTAACCTAGATGGCGCCACCATACCGTGGCAAGCGTTTGGTTTGTTTTTGCCCGCATTTAAACCTGGCTTGTTTTTGTTCTGGGAGAAAATATTCGTTCCCTGAAACAGTGCTCGCTCGACAAATGGGGTCACGTAAGACACCGTTGCTTGCGTCAATCGGCCAGTGTCGTCTGCGACAACCCCAAGCCCTGTAGTGCTGTGCAGCTAAACCAAAGCATGCTGTGCGCAGTACGAACAGCAGAACGCATCAGTACTTCTATGTTTACATGTGCTTTCGTAACTTCCACTGTTTGTCCCATCATTCTTATTGCTTTGTAAAGAATGTGCCCTAAATTTAAGCGCAAATCGCTCGTTCGTCTAGTTTGTAAGCTCTACCTAACTTGCGTCTGCTTCTGCCAGCCTCCGCCAATCGCAGAGCTTAGCCCATGTGACATCACAGGTTCTGTTGCGGGAAATGAGCTGGTGGGTCGCATGACCATTCCCGTTTTTCCTAATTATGTAGCTTATTTGAGCGAAGTTTACGTTAAAAGTGGTGTCAGTATGATTCTAACGAGACAATCTTTTGAATGAACCAAACTTGTGTTTTCTCTTCATGGCTCCTTTATACACGGCAGCAGTTGCATCGATCTCGTCTTCACCAGTTACTGCAACGCACGACCACTGCTTAAAGACCCCTTAACAGTACACTTTAGCGACCACAAAGCCGTCGTTCTCAGCGTCCAATACAACAACAGCAACAAATAAATAAATAACGACTTACAACAACCTACTCCTTGCCTTCACTTCTTGCGTCACAAAAAAAAAGAAAAATTGGGCCCATCTCTCCACGAGGGGGGACTCGAATCGCAAAATCACGAAAGTAGTAATTAATATATGAAAGAAATAATAATAATTAATAGTAATAAGCAATAATAGTTAACACATTCACTACCACCCCACCACCACCCCCCAAACACTAACGTTAACGCAATACACCCACCCCCTACGCGACGCATTTACTCGAGTCCCCCCTCGTGGGGAGATGGGGCCAATTTTTTTTTTACAACCCCCGCTTTCTCGCTCGAAGTTACAAGCTATCAGGAACCTAGGGACACCCACTGCAGGAAATAGACATTTCGTGCAGAGCACTGGTTCCCATATTCGGGTCCGTGGACCCCATGGTCTCTACGAAGGCATTTAAAGTGTGACAGATTACCCCCCAGCCCACTGTTCGCTCTTTTTCGCCAGTGCGCTGACAAGGCAAAAAGGTCGCTTCGCCGCATGAAATGCACTTCTATTTTCTTCGCAGAGCACATGTTTTCATCGGCTTTTTGCACAACACGCCAGTTATGAGAAGAAGCCAGACACGGAAACGGCAGCTTCTAGGTGTTTGGTAGAATTCTGGGAGTGGCATTTACAAATGCTTACTCCTATTTTGTCGTAATGGCAGGCAATGAGGCGTAAGAAGTTTGTGACACAGCGGAGACCATACGCCATGTTCTATGCGAGAGTCCACGTTTTTAATCGGAAAGAAGGAAACTCTCCTCAACTTTACGGAAGAAATCGAGGGTGGATGGAAGCCCGTCTGGTCGGGAAAACGTATGGCAACAATAAAAACTGGCACCAACCAAGAATATTTACAAAATCCAAAAAAGACGCTTCGGCTACCGTATGGGGGTCTAGTTAACAATGAAAAGTCGGTTATGTTTACTTCAAGATGTGACCGTGCGTTCACGTGTGGAAAGTTGCCGTCAAAGCGATTAAGTGTGTGCTCCGTGGTCTGGATTGTCAGGGATTCAAGATAAATTCTTAAGGTCCAATTCTTCTCTTTTCCGGTTATTTTCTCATTGGCCCAGCCTATTTCATGGTGAGGTGCTTCTGCGTGTTCAGCGAGAGCGTTCGGCTATGTTCAGACTACCGACTCAAGCCATATCGTGATCTACAGACGTAAAAAACCGGCATGTCACGCAGTACGGTTGGCTGAGATGTGAAATGGCGTCATTCTTTAAGTTATTACGACAGTTGCGGTGACAGTCTGAACCCGGACAAGACACGTTCTTCTTTCTTACATCGTACATGTGCTGCTTGAGCCTTTGCTGAAGATTGCCTGCCTCGCCGACGTAGCTTCGATCGCAGTCTGCACAGGAAATGCTGTAGATAACGCCTGGAAACTTTCCAACATGACGTGCAAGGCACGCGGTTTGATTCCCCGGTCCCTGTGTCTCAAGAGACCTGTGCCTACCAGCTCCGGGAACGGCGTTGTTTTCAAGGCGGAGCGTCAGCTTCTACAAGCCAGGATTTTGGACTGCAGATGACAGGCATGAACGCTCGAAAACGAGGCCTTCTTTTCCCGTCGTCGACTAAAGCACCAGTTTCCTGGGGATTTCGTGGGTATTCATCTGCATGCCAGCTTTAAGGAAAAACTGCATTGCCGCCATGCCGAACACAGCCAAGAGTGCAAGCTGGAGAGGCTTAACCATGGGAATCCGGCCTTGGGTCGAAGCGTGGTTGCTTCCACTGTTCGCAACTTATCGTCGCACGGCCTGGATCCCACTGGACTATCCGTTCTAAGCCTCGGGCTGAACTTCAAGGATGCCCCTGCGATAGACCCAAACCGGATGATGTGTGCCGTAGAAAACGCAGAGATGCGGGTCGAACCCTCTAGATGCAACGAGGCTCGTACTCAGTTTCGCAGTTTCGGCCGATCGCCCTCACTGCTCTCCTCGGCAGAACATGCAGTGATCAAACACCTCCGAAACAACTCGGAGATAGTGGTACTCCCGGCTGACAAAGGCAACGCCAGAGCACTCCTTGACAGTGCCGAGTATCAGTCCAAAATGATGGCTCTACTTTCAGACAGCAGCACGTACCAACGCCTCGAGAAGGATCCCACACCGAAGCTGCAATGGAACTTCCAAAAGCTCCTCTCTGACATATTAAGTAGGGTACCATCGCACCACAAGTCCCTCCACTACCAGCTGCTGTGTCATAACGGTTCTGCACCGGCCCTTTGCGGATTGCCCAAGGTCCATAAGCCAGAAGTACCAATGCGCTCCATCGTGGATTACACTCGCTGCCCCCTTCACAAGCTGTCCGGGTACCTGCATCGCGTGCTGCAACCACTTGTAGGCAACAGCGCAACGCACGTCCTTTACTCCAGAGACTTCATAGACAAGGTACGGGACATCGCTCTGGAATATGGCGACATTCTGGTGTCTTTTGCAACGTCCTGTCCTTGTTCACGAATATACCAACGGACTTGGCAGTTTACGCATGCGTCGCCACCCTCGAAAGAGATGCAACTTTACCAGAACGCACGCCTATTGAAGTCCCAGATTTGCGGCGCCTCCTGAGATTTTGCCTCGAGACACGGAACAAGATTATGTAGGAGGCGAAACGGCCCATTGCGGCAGGCGCAGGCGAGCGACCAGATAAGGTCACAACGAAAACCAGGACGGACTGCAAAGCTTCGGAGCTGCGGCAGCGAAGGAGAGGGTAGCGGCACGTGATGGACGAAACGATAGCGGCCGCAATTCATTCCGTGGCTGCTCACTGCAATGCCGAAAGCGGCGCCCGCATAGTTTCTTCAACCGCGGCAGATGCCGCTGATTTAACCAATGACGAGCGCTTGTGGCATTATCCGGCCGCGCTAGGAAGCCTAGTTTTACCTCCTATCTTATCCTTGCTCCGTGCCTCGAGAACACGTACTTCACTTTCGAGCGCACGTTTTGCAAGCAAATACACGGGACAGCGATGGGCGCAGCAGTAGAAGTCACAGCAGCAAATCTTACGTGGAGATGCTTGAGTCGCTCTATCATCTAGAGAGTTCTAACGCTGGTCACACCTCTTCGTGCTCTCTCCTTACGTTTCCCCTTGTTTTTCGGTTTCTTCTTTTTTGTGTGTGGTTTCCCTTTCCCGTGTGTAGGACAGAAAACTAAACCACAGCCTAGTTAATATTCCTGCCTATCTTTTACCCTTTTCTTCTTTCTTCCTTTAGGTGCAAGAGCACATTGTTGAACTTCATGGTGTGCAACAGCATAAAAGTCAAAGAAGGCGGGCATTGAATAAGTATGTTGGTGACTTCAGCTGCATGGTCAAATTGTCTGACGTAATGACACGATCAACATAGTTCATCGTAGGGTCCCCCACCACTTTTTCAAGCCCAAAGGAGTCCCCCTAACACACTCGTGGGTGACAACCACTGGCAAAGAGCAAGGAGTCGACTTAGAAATAAAAACACTAAAGCTACTTTCCAAGACTATGAATATGTTTTGTGTAACTCGTCGAAATTTACGCCCCATACATTTCAAAGGGAGATATTTCACGGTCCCGGAGCTCTATCGCGCAACGTGCTAAAACTTGAAACTGGCCACAAAGCAAGCTTTCGCCTCCAATATTCTGTGCGAGGACATTTCGCATCGCTCTGAATAACTGCCGAGTAATCACTACTGAAATAACTGCGATAAGCCGGAAAGCTGAAACTAAAGAGTTTCACTCCTCAATTTCAGATTTTCGAAACTAAAACTTCAGTTCTTCAGTTTCAACTGAAGAACTAAAGAGGTGCGTTTAGGATTTTTTTTTTTTTTTTCTGTGAGATGGCTCATACCACGTCTTGCTTTGATGGTGACTGTACAAGGCGTGACAATACTTCTCCTGCCCTTACCCGCCGCGGTGGCTCAGTGGCTACGGCGTTGCGCTGCTGAGCACGAGGTCGCGGGTTCGATTCCCGGCCGCAGTGGCAGCTTTTCTGAGGGAGGCGAAAAGCAAAAACGCCCGTGTGTACGAGATTTCGCCGCACGTTAAAGATCCCCGGGTGGTCAAAATTAACCCGGAGCCCTCCACTACGGCGCGCCTCATCGCCTTCGTTGCGTCGGCGCGTTAAACCCTTCAATCAATCCCTTCTCCTGCTCTTTACTGTCTTATCGAATGCAGTACACACAGTACACAGGAACTGAAAGGGTGGAACATAGAGGAGACCGACACAGGGAGAGGCAGGATAAAAAAAAATCAAGGTTGATTGATTTTTTATATAAGGGAAATGAACAGTATCACTCTTTTTTTTCTGAAGCTATGTCCGACAAGCGAGATTTCGTCTACAAAAAGCAGAGCGCTTACTGTCCGTAATCTGTGCCATTTAAGTTAATTTAGGAGGCTCCCACTTTTTTTAAACGACGCACCAGAGCAAGGATTGCCCTTAGGAGAGAGAGAGAGAGAGAGAGAGAGAGAGAGAGAGAGAGAGAGAGAGAGAGAGAGAGAGAGAGAGAGAGAGAGAGAGAGAGAGAGAGGGCTCTTTAATGTAAACTGGTGAGGTCAGCCCTGCTAGCGACAAGGCTTGCTACACCAGATGGTGGGTGACTACGTTGATGAGTGGTGAATATTAGACGTTAGGGTTACAGCAGGAAGAAGACAAACAAGAAGCGTTGAAAAAAAGGAAAGTAAAAACAAGAGAAATACTTTTCGTTTTGTGTCAGTGTTTACATTAACGATTCTCTTTTCAATTGCCCTTAGGACGCAAATGTTCTATCTTAGGGGCTTTGTTTAGTGATCTTCCCGCCGTTGCTTCGCATTATGAATGCTTTCATATGGAGTCAAAGTCACTAGCATTTGAGTGCAGAGGAGGCGCAGACTACTCCCACTTATGTTTGCTGCTGGGGACACAGCGTTGTTGCCCTTTAATGTCAGAGCGGCTGCTGAATGTTTCAGGGGCGCAGCCCCTCAGGGGCTGCGGCTGTCGGCGTCTCATGTCGTCGCCGTCTTATGTAGTCGTGGTATCATGTAGTCACGATACAAAAACACCGGGACACTCGTTTTCCAACGCCTCGCGCTAGAACGCTTCGGGCTTCAAAGATACGAGACTTTTACACCAAAGCTGTAAACCCCTACCGCCCGACGGTTTCATCTTCGAGGGAAAAAACGCCTAAGCTCCAAGAATACTTTATACACTGCATACTCCGCAAGTTTCACGTTATTGGAGATGGCCCGGGATTTTTTCTCCCCTATCAGATAAAATTTTCACGAAGTGCATCAAGCAGACCTTCTTGCTCATTCAGTAGTTGAAAGAAACACTTTATATTTGCTCTTCTCTTTCCCCAATACTGTTTTCTGCTCATCATTAAATGACCCGCCCTCAGTAAAAACACGTCTTCCGATCCCTGCCCAGCAGATCTTTGCTACTTGAACGTCATGTTCGAGCTCTGAACCTCAATTATGTACCTCCGCACTATCTGCACGATTTCGCTACCTTGCTATATCATTCCGCCATGACTGTATGTAGAAGGATAAATAAAGGCAGTGGCTATTTTGCCGGCAGCCGGCAGATTAGCCTGGGAGAAAAGTTGCCGGCAGTTCCTTCCCATTGGCTGGCCCAGACCACGTGATTATTCTGCCGGCACTTTTCCGCGGGGGCTATTTTGCCGGCTGCCGGAGATGTTAGCTTTAACGTTGGTGACAAGTTCTCGAGCTTTGCCGAGCTTGAGAAGAGGATAGATTGGTACTTAATCGATCTTGACCCAAATGACTCGGTCATGTGTGATTGGTGCTTGCTGTTGTACCACTTGTCGTGTGTGCGTCTCAGCAAGCAGCCGAGAGCTAAAGTTTCGCAGTGTATTTGTGAGTTGCTGTTTTGAATCTGTCTGATTGCGTTTGGTATATGAACGCAAAATCAGATGTTTTTCGACATCTGCCTCCTTTGCATATTCTATGCAGAAATATTGTTTTTACTGAAGTTCGTGTTTAAAATTTCATCATTGAAATAAACAATGGCGAATTCTAGCCATGCAGTCTTGATTTTTTGACTGATCATTCCTTATTGTGCGACTTTACTTGAGATTCTACAAAGGAAACACCAAGGAACATTCACTGTCTGTAATCAAAGTTTCAAAGTTTGCGGCGGTCTGAGTCAGTTCGACATGCCCTCCGCAATCTTTCCGACTCGTTTTTTCTATAGCATGACGTAATTCAGTACCTCGGCAAAGCTCGAAAACTTGCCCCCAACGTTAAAGTTGACATCTCCGTTGCCGGGGAATTGCCGGCAACTTTTCTCCCGGGCTAATCTGCCGGCATCCGGCAAATATAGTCCCTGCGGAAATTTGCCGGCAGCCAGCAAAATAGCCCGCGCGGAAAAGTGCCGGCAGAATAATCACGTGGTCTGGGCCAGCCAATGGCAAGGAACTGTCGGCAACTTTTCTCCCAGGCTAATCTGCCGGCTGCCGGCAAAATAGCCACTGCCATAAATAAAACCTCCCTCAGGTCGCAGCTTCGGCTGCACAAAAAACTGTTCAAGCAAAGAGACACCCATGACCTCTGAATGAAAGCAAGAAAGTAGCTGTATTTTTCGTCGAATGAGAAATAGCCCCATGTTTCGAAGCAATGGCGCCAGATCATTTTTTTCGCTGCCGATCCTTTTTATCCTGTCGGTCGTCCAGCTGAAAAATACAGTAGGGAGGAATAAGCGGAAAGTAAGAACAGCCGACCAGCATTACTCTGCCGACCGTTCTAGCCGACGCTTAGGTCCCCGCCTCCTCTGCTCTCACGTCACCCGTTGGCGTGGCGGTCGATTGTCCGAATGAACACGCTTTCCCGAGGCCGGTCGTGGGCCGGCGTTCTTTGTCCCCCCTCCGGTGGGCGTTTGTCGAAGCCTGTGAAGCGTGCGCCGTAGATCTGCCGATCTCGAGCGGTAGTGGGGCGGGAAGCGCAGGGGACACTGACCCGAAAGCACGTGCAGTGGGAGTCGCTGACCGCTGCTCCCGGGAATGGTGTATCTTTGTTATGGTCAAGAGTGAAGAATCGCTTCCTCTACTTTCTTTTTTCTCACTGGTATAAATCATAAGAAAACGCGCGTCGTTTAGCGCAGTTGAAGTGGGGGTCGCGCAGTGGCTTAACAAAGCACCTGGAGAAATGGTGCTCGGGGAAGCTGCACTGTGGCAGCTATTTCTCCGCCCGCCTTTTTCACCGCTTTATCAACGTTGGGGCAAATAAAACCTGAATTGTGAATTGTTAATTAAATTATAAATAATTACTTAACTACATGTCTGGTAATTGATTGATTGATTGATTGATTGATTGATTGATTGATTGATTGATTGATTGATTGATTGATTGATTGATTGATTGATTGATTGATTGATTGATTGATTGATTGATTGATTGATTGAAAAAATAAACAAGAGCTTGCCCCACCTTCGCGCCCACAACATAGGCCGGTATGCTTAAATTTCCGCAATTCCAAGGATACCAATCTACTATGGGTGAGTGGGATGCAAACGCAATTTAAAATCACTGGTACATAGTTTGGGGGCATTTCGAAAGGTTGTTCTGTTCTACCTGTTTCCAATGGCTACTCCCGTCGACTATAAAATTCTAGCGCGAGTAGAAGGCGTTTTCAGTTGGTAGAAAATGTTTAAATCCGACTCAGTGAGTTGAAACACCGCGCTTCGATGGAAAGTTCTAAAGGCGGATGTCCGGACGGGGCGCATTGTCGAAGCAAATTCCGCTCCTGCGGCGAAAGTTGTCTGTGCACCATTGTTACGCGGGGCTTTTTTATTGGGCTTTTATTTCAAACCATGGGGCGGCGCAAAAAGAGCACCCTAATAACGCGCGCTATGAGAAGATGCCCGAAGAACGTACATGCCATGCAACAAAGCCAACCTTAGGCGTCACCATAAAATTCTGAGGGAAAAAAAAAAGAAGAAAGGGAAGGTGTATCGCGGATGGCTTTGCTGTTCCTATGAAAAGCCTTCACGGAACCCAGGAGTTCCTACAACAGCTATTCAGTGGACGGCTGCAATTTATGACCATCGCTGGCACCCATACCACTATTTCTGTACTTTTTTTTTTAAATTAAGTTTAGAACTGTCCAGTGATCCTCCCCTTCGCGCACACGTTGGCCAAAGTATTAAAGCTGCACTCTTCATTCTAAACAAAGTGTTGAGGGTTCCCACCCATCACGTCAAGTTCTTTACTTGGTTTGGGTTAGAGCAGTTTTTTTTTTTTTTATTTCACAAGACAGCATGGTGCATCCGTGCCGTGGAAAGAAGGCGTAAAAAAGTAGACTTAGAACTGCTGCAAAACCTTTATAGACAACTGCCGTGAGCACCCGCACAAAAGCACTTGCCGCGAGTGTTTTATAAAGGTTACCATTTGGTTCAGAACGTGCACTGAACTCTGCGCGACTTCCTTTAGCGCTCCCACAGATTTGCGACTACGGAAACGATGCGAAGAAAGTACATTTCTCTGAAGTTCGTCCCCCTAGCATGTCTGGTTTTGTCCCCGTATCCTCCAGCTTCGACTTATACGCCCCACACGAAACACTGCTGTCTGGTTGATTGGGTACATTGGTTACAGCTGCCGTAGGAGACGGCCGGCTGCGCTCTCTCACGAGGTCGGGCGCAAGCTTGCGTAGTCCATTAGAGAACTCACGTCCGTTACGACAGCAGTCCGAAACAGCGTGCCCTAGATTAGGTGTACTTTGAATGCGTACTTCCGGGGCTAACTTACGTGCAGAAGCTTTGCGTCTTGCTGAGCACCCTGAAAGAACAACGGTCAGCTCTTTGAGCTGACCCGTAATCCTCCGTCAGAGGGAGGATGATTGGCGTAGCAACTGTTACACCAAAAAAAGGTTATAGGGGTAACGACTGGAGACAGGAAGCAAAGGTCATGAATAAGAAAACAAGTTCCCGTATAAGGCCTCCTTGCTTACATTAAGAGGAAAAAAATCGGTTTTGGTCGGTCAGGTGATTAGGAAGACAGGCAACGGGTTGATCACCGTAGAAACGAAGTAGCTACGGAAGCACGGGGTGAGGGCTAGAGTGGAAATTTGTAGAACAATTAGAGTGGAACAAAGGAAATTTGTTAGAGGGAGGAGATCAGAAAATTCAGGGCAAAAATATTAGAAGCACTCGGGATAGCAGCTTCTGGGAGCCTATGGGCGATGCCTTAACCGTGCGGTGGACATCTGCAGGCTAATAATTATCGATAGTAGTACATGCGCATTAGTCGCGTAACGGCGTCTAAGGACAAACGTCTGTCAATTTGTGTGTTTAAAATAGCGATGAAGTGGGTGTGAGGCACATTAAAAACAGCTAATCGATAGGTGTAAACGCTTCTCCGTTTAAATTTGAACATTATGGGTGGAAATGAATATGCTAATGCGTACATGTCGCCAGGAGCCTCGAAGTAAGACCCTTGCAGCGGCGAGGGCAGTGAGGGTCCAGACGAATACCAGAGAACCGGTGAACCACCCCCTCTCACGAGTGATCTGAGGTTAACGTTACGCGCAGAATCACTGGACATCGTCACCCGGGAGGGGCGTACGCTATGACTTGTCTTCCTCGTTCCGAGTAGGTGTTGCCACGGTTAGGGCGAACGCTGGAATTTTTTTTTTTTTTTGCCAATTTTGGCTGATCTCCTTACGTGGGTATACTCGGCTTGACAAACGTGCTCTTGGGACGCTGGGCGGTCACCGCGCGGCATGCCCACACGAGCGCACGGCATTTTCTTGACTTTCTAAACTGCCGGGCAGTCGCCGCCATCTTGGCCAGTCTCCCTAAGTGTGTATGCTTGGCTTGACAAACGTGCGCAGAAGACCGCTGGAAGGTCTTCGCGAAGCACGCACACACGAGCGCTAGGCATTTTCTTGGTTTTGTTAACTGCAGGGCGGTCGCCGCGAAGCCCGCGCTCACGTGCTCGCGCTCGGCATTTTCTTCGTATTTTTAACTGCGGACACGAAAAATTACGATTTGCTAAACACCTTCGTTGTTAAAACAAAGCTTAACCCACGGCCCTCCCCTATACAGATAGTTCTATGGCTGTCAAGGTTTAATCCTTGAGAGCTATAGAACTTTCAGAGTAGACATTTGGGGCACTTTTTCTCTCACCCTTTCTCTTTGTGCGTAGTTTAAATGGCTTAAATTTTATCACACCTAAATTTTAATGCTTCGAGCCACCTTTTCCCCCACTATTTAAGCAGGCCCCACACATCAGAAAGGCATACGCAACAACGGTTTCACGAGCCTCGCCATAGGCGCCCTTATCGGCGCGGACTGTCCCCCGCGTGGAGTGCGTGCGAACATAATTAATCCGTTCGCTGGCCCCTTATTTGCACCCCTCGCTCGGTTTCCGTTCGAGTCCGCAACCCACTTCAGCCACGGCTGCACCTCGCGACGGGTGTGCGCGTGTGAGAGGCGAATATTGCGCCCTCCGCGCTTGAGAGAACACATCTGGTGTGACCATCGGCGCACTGTGCTTACCGGTCTGTTAGGTCGCGTGCGTATAGCTCCTTTCTACCCAAAAGGAGGGGCTTGAAAATAACTGTTCTCATTTCGCTTCTTTCACAGCATGCACGTTGCCGCTATTAATGGGCGTTAATTTCTTCCGTTACGAGCTGCGGAAAACCCGGTGCTTTCACAGTGTTAGATACTGGTGTGCCTATAGCAGGCCGGGTAGAATATCGAATCTTTACTTCGTAGACACACCAAAATGGAACACTTTTTTCTTTGGCAAGTTGGCAATGTCTTAAAGACTTGTGTTTAACGACACAGAATAAATATAATAAAAGAAGTAGACACACACAGAGGCGGCCGTCAATGCCGTCTTTTTACTTGCCTTGGCCTTTATTGCGGCTACAATATGTCCCTAAGCGAAATGTTCAGGGCTTTTGATCCAAACTATGATAGATATTAAGGTCTTCATTCAAAGTGCAGCCTTCAGTTATCTCCAAAGCCACGACTACCGTCCACACGAATAAGCATGAAGAGCACTTTTACTTATATCCATTCTTAGACATTGGTCAGTGACGACGCCCAAGAATATTGAATAACTTGCACTTCTTTTTTTCTGGATACACACTTGAATCCCTTGTTACACGCAGCATCACACGTGTAGACATCTTCCTTCTGCTATACTTCAACTGCAGGAGAACTTTGTGAAACACTAAACAACCTCAGTGCAGTTACTGAGCCGTTGGAATATGCTGGAGGAGGCTTCCACGGGGGCCGAAATACGACCCACAAAACTCAAATTTTCTGGATATTGGGAAAACAACGAACAGGTAAAATCGTAGTAAGATGTTGTACATACGGTCAGCCTTTACCGCGAAAACTCAATTTGCGCGAGAGCTTTGTATTAACCCCAAGAAATTTGTGTGCTTAGTCACCGAATGCTGAAGCCCTTGGCGAGCTTCTAATGGCTTGGTTTAATACCGATCACGGTAGAATCACCCTATTGATTTGGTAGTGTAAAGAAAACGAACGCTTCGGTGGCAATGTACCAAAGTAATTACGCAGTACAGTGGGGACATTTAGAAAAACCTGAAATTCCAAGCCAATAAGAAACGTTTAGGAGCTCCCAAATGGACATTATTGGAAAAGCCATTCTGCTATACACCGTGATACTTTGATGTCGACTTCATATACAAATAAATGCAAGACTGAGAAAACATTTTTCTAAGGAGGATATAAGTAGTCTGATAGAAATGTGTGAAGACTTGGCGTCTTTTATTAAATCCCTGCATATGACCCCATGCCTCCCTCTTAAGCGCTCGGTATATACACCGAGCCCTTTTAGAGTGTCTCTCACAGCTGTACACAGTTGCATTACTGGGACAACATTATATTACAGGTAATATGGCCGCTCTAATTCACGTACGGCGTTCACGTATTAATTTTCCCTCGATTTAAAGATGCTTCAAGCTGATATCGTGCTAGTCTACTACACGAACATTTGCTTTAAAATTTTAACCTTGTGCCTTTTTACCTGTAGGGCGTGAGCGGAGTACGCTGTATACAGTAAACCACCAAAATACACCGCAAAATGTTGTGAAACTTGTCGGGATACTCCTTTGAGGTGTAGAGCACTGTATGATGCCTCAACTATCCAGAGGCAGGGTATCCGTGGCGGCGGGCCTCTATGCGCCAATACCATTGACGCAGACTCGTTTAGAAGTGTTGGGACGTTCCCTCCGTGGGCATATCGAACTAATCGAACCCTCAGTCGCACGATTCCCATTCTGAAAGTAATCACAGTTCCTGTCTTCATTCGTTGATCCTCCGTTATATATAACTGAATAAAATTAAGCGGCATAAAATAAAGGGTAGTACACCGCGTGCAACCTCTCATTCATATATCCCACCCTGCCCTGCTTACTCGCAGACAGCGAGGGCGTGGCGTTCTAATTTCATTACCCAACTATTCCCACCGACAAGAAAGCACTGCCGATGACTGCCTTTAAAAGTATGACGCCACAGTTCGCCGCAGCTCCTGATTGGCACGTTGTTCCACACTGTCGCGCCTCATGCGGGCCACCAAAGACCGTTTCCGCTGCGCTCTTTCCGAAACCGTTTGTTTCCCGCGCGCCTTTGCCACTTCGTCTGGATTCGGGACGGCCCGGCGCAAGTTTTCGAACACCGGTTGGGTCAAAACGCGCCGCGTCGGGGGACACGTCAGGGAATTAGTATCGCAATCGTAGCGGGTACTCACCGACAGCGTGCAGGTAGCAGGCGGGTACGACGAGTTGCCTGAGAGCCGAGCTTCCCTGCCGCGCCGCCCGGGCAGACATCTTGAATACACTGGCGGGCGGCGCCACTCGGTCGCACATGTTGAGCCATCTGGTGGGGGGAAAGGGAAACTCCCCGCGCCCTCTCCCTCCAGACGCCGAGTAGCGGGGAGCCGCTTTGGGGGCGCGCCTGCGTCGGCGTGGCCCCGCGCACTACTTTTTCCAATCACTCCCCAAATTCTCTTTCTCCCTTTTCCCGTGTCATTTCTCCCTCCCCGAGCGGCAAGTTGGCGTTTCCCTTCCCTGCCCTTTCGGAGTGCTGTTTTTACTGCGGCGTTCGCTGTGATCGGCGGCGCACGATACATTTTGGGGAAGCTGCGATTTGCATAGCCTGACCCGGCTTGTGAAAATAAACATCAGACATAACGGATGAGGCCGCTGTGTGGGTGGGGAAGTTGCCGCCAGACTAGGGAGCGACGGAGGTCACCGGGTCTGGGGGACTCTGGCGCCCTATGCGATCGGTCAAAGTTTACGCTGTTGGGTAATCGCTGTGAACGAATTCTCCGTGATCAGCATATCTCGTTTTGGTTTTTGAGTCTGCGTGCTTACTATGAACGCTATAATAAATGAAATCAGAGAAACGTACAGCTGTTGCCGCTAGTAGCTGTTGCCGCTTCGAGCCAGTATTTCATGCACATTCCTTATTCTGAGAATTCAAGAGATGAATTAAAAGTACGAGCCAATCGAATTTTATGATCGGATTATTTATTTATTTATTTATTTATTTATTTATTTATTTATTTATTTATTTATTTATTTATTTATACAGGTACCTACATCGGCCTCATGGGCATTATTGTAGGGGGAGAACACGCAAAGGAAAATAGTACAGTTGATGTAACAATGAAAATGTTTGCGCGTAAAAGGCTGTATGGTTGAAACAACAAAGTGTTGATTTACACTTTCATAAATAAGGCATCACATTGTAAATACGAAGCAAAAACGCAAAAAGAGAAGAGTGCTATCGGTTAGACAGGGCAATAAAAAAATACAAGTACGGAACGCATCAAAATAATACAGTAATGATTAGTTCCAAAAAAATGTGCAAATTTCTAACAAAAGATGAGGGATGCGCAGAGACAATTTCCTCTGGCAAGCCGTTCCACTCATGCGTGGTTCTTAGAAAAAAAAGGCGTATTTGAATACGTTCATCCTGGACGGGTATTCACGCAGTTTTGAAGAATGGTCAGGACGGGGTGACACATAGGTAGATTGTCTTATATACTCTTCCTTGTCGATGCCTGTTCTGTTCATGAACGTGCTGTAAAATAGGGACAGTTTTGGGTATTTTCGCCGGTCTACTAGCAGAGGCCATTGTAATCCTGAACGAATGTCGGCTGATCTTACGGTGAAGTTTTAATTGCTTGCCACAAAGCATGCTGCTCGTGTTTGTACAGGCTCTAGGGCTTCTATATTTGCTTTTGTTGAGGAGTCCCAGGCAGTGCAAGCATATTCTAATATGGGACGCACATTGGACACCTATACTGTTTCTTTCCACTTAGTTGGTGCCTGTCTAAAATTGCACCTAAAAAATTAGCACGCGACTAGCCTTTAATGTTAAGTAATGAATATGAGCATTCCAAGACAGGTTGCCAGAAAAAATTATCCCTAGATATTTATATTCTGTCGCAACAGGCAAGGCAGCTCCGGCCATGACCTAATTTGAAATCCGAGGCTGTTTTCTTGTTCGTAAATCTCACCAATTTACACTTCGACAGATTTAATGTCATTCTCCATGAATTACACAAAGAAACTACAGAATTCAGGTCATTGTGAAATTGAACGGTGTCCGCTTCACAGGTAATCTTACCGTAAATGCAGCAATCATCAGCGTACAAACAAACACGGCTAGAGATATTCTCGGAGATATCATTTATAAAAATGAGAATAAGCCGGCGCCCTAAAACAGACCCTTGCGGCACTCTTGACAATACACCGACGCTTGATGAGCACACACCGTCAAGAATCACGCACTGCTGTCTTTCAGAAAGGTACGCTTCGATACACAAGAGAAGGACATTTGGTATGCCAAGACAACGAAAATTTTGCAACAACACATGTGACACGGAATCAAATGCCTTCTGGAAATCCAGAAATATGCAGTCAACCTGAAGGCATAAGTTAATAGAAGCTGCAATGTCGTGCGTAAACTCCACCAGTTGTGTATCGCACGAAAAACCCGCCGTGAAACCGTGTTGCAATGGGGAAAAGAGTTATTATTTTGTAGATGATTCATTAAGTTTGTGCAAATGATATGTTCGAGTGTCTTGCAGCACACGCTTGTCAAAGAAATAGGCCTGTAGTTACACTTCTTTGTTTTATCCCCGCTTTTATGTACTGGAGTTACGTTGGCATTTTCCAGTCAGCTCGTAAAACGCATTGTTCAAGCGACGTTTTGCAAATGAGTGTCAAAAAAGAAGGCGATAGACATTGCGCAGTTTTTCAAGACGAAGTTTTGCAAGATATACAATCAGGACCAGGAGCAGAGTGAATATTTATTTTTTTCAACAAGAGCATGACGCCGCGTTCGGAAATTTATATCTCGTTAATTTGCGGGAGCGCGCCAACATTCTCGCATACACTACGAGTGTTAACTGCCTGCGAGAACACAGGCTGAAAGTATGTAATAAAACCTTCAGCTTTGGCTTCCGTGTTAGACTCGTAAAATTTATCCCGACCATGATGTCAGGAATAGTGGATCTAGAATTATTCCATTTTTCCGTTATTTCAACCCTTTCTCAGGGTTGCTTTTAAGTTTCTCGCCTAGATCGCAAAGGTACATTTCTTGTGCTCTGCGAATAGCTTTTGTCACCATTTTGCCTATCTCCTTAATTTTTGAAAGCACCGCAGGATTAGGCACGCGGCAATACATACTTTCGATACAACGGATTCTTTCTATTTATCTATGATCGGAGTTCCCTACTGAGCCATGGCTGATCATTGCGTGACTTGGCCGAAATGATACGCGAAGGATTGAAAGTTTGGGTCAAGGAAAATATCTTTGTTTTGAAGAAATTCCACTGTGCATTCATGTCTAACGATAAACTATTTGAACTCAGGAAAAAATACATCTAGTTCGCGCGACAGTGATGTGTAGTCGCCTTTTTCATAAAATAACACTTTGCGGGGTGCCTCAGCGCGGCGGTTTTTAGCACTACAAGACATTTTAGTGACAACAACGGCATGGTCGCTGATGGATTGTGACAACAGAGGATACAGGATGCGGTTCACTGCAGAAAAATAAATCAAGTACGTTTTCACTGTCACCACCTATTCCTGTTGGCATTTCCACAAATTGAAATAATGAGGGGGCATTAATCATCTCCCTAAAGACAGGATATAGAAAAGACGTTGTGCTTAACACGGGTTTAAAGGACTTCCATTCTACATTGGGGAAGTTAAAATCACCTCCGAGAATTAAGTGCGTTGTTGGCCAACCTAATAAAACAATGCTCAACTTTAAGAGATGGTGGGCCGTTCTTAAACAGGGTGGCCTATAAAAGGAGCCAATGGCAACGGGAGAACCATTTTGTAGCAACATTTTCACCAGACAGTTTCGCACGAGTCGGTTTCGACGCTTATAGAATTGCTAGCTATGCTATCATGAACGAGAACAAATACACCACCACCATGGCAATTACGGTCTTTCCTATATACGGTATAGCCAGAGGGAAACATTTCACTGCCGCTGATTGTGTTTTCGAGCCATGATTCTGTACCAGTGACTACGTGCGGATTTGTTAATTCTGTCAACGAAGTGAATGCTGTAGTTTTATTTTTGAGGCTTTTGCAGTTTACTGCAATACAGACGTGTTTGCTGGATGATGTCTTTTTATGGTAAGCTGCATTCGGTAGTGGCTATGGAGTATTCCTGGTCACGGTGTCGGTTTCAGCGTTATATACAAAGGTTTGGTTGCCTATTTTTAGTTCATTAAATCGCAACTTGTAGTCTGCTCCACGGTCTTTGGCGTGCTGAATCAGCTTCTTCCTTCCCAGTCGAACTTTACTGGAATAATCCTCCCTTAACGCAAACTCAGTTCCTTTCAGCTTTGCGGCAACAGAAAGTACGCGTTCTCTTATGTTTTCCTTGCTGACAGGAAGCTACTGCGTGACGTAAATCTCGAGATGACACATCATGAATAAGTCTATGGGTATCGGTTTCTTTGAGGACTCACTTCTTGGCGGCAACTCGTCTGCTCGTGCGCATATTTTGGTCGGGTGTGTTTGCGGCGCTGCAGGGATATGTCACTCCTGGTGTTGACCTGCGCATGTAGGCCCAGGATCTTTATTCTAAGGCTTGTAGTTATGGCCTGGCTGTCGGGGACAATTGGAATGTTGCCCTTGATGGATCGTTTCGCCCGAGGGCAGACGACAAGACGCCGCAAATTGTAGTCGCACGCTGTAGGCCACAGTATTGAGAATAACGGTGTATCCCATCCGTTGCTGTCGGAGCGTCTCGGATTTCTCCAAGAGAATCCGTCCCCATCTATAAGGTGTGCAATGGTGTGCAGAGCGTAGCCAGATTAAGTATGTCGGCCAACCTTTCAGGGACGTTCAGGAAGGGCAGGTTGAATAGTAACGGAGAGAGCACCAACCCCTAAGAAACATTTTCTAAGAAAACTGCGCGCAAACTACACGCAGCTTTTCTTCTTAAATAAGCAACATCACCAAGCCGCAACAAAATGCTGTACGGAACCTTTAGGGGTGCCGCCGACACGAAGTCGGGTGCCATCGGTTGTAATTGTGCCTGTCTTGTGTGCGGCCGTACGATCGGATATGCAGACTCGGATGTATGCATAAGGCATTATCCCGCAGTTAGTAAGGATAACGGAACCTGAATACTATTTTGAGTAACGTTGTCAAAGGCCCCCTTGAGGTCGAAGGCCAAAATGTCTATTGGAGTACTTTGGGTGGCCTGTTTAAGGACCAGTTCTTTAAGCAGCAGGAGTATGTACTCTGTGCTGAGGTGAGGCCTAGCTGAAGCCTAACGTGGACGTGGGCATGAATTCAGTGCCATCTATATGTTTCCATAACAACCCAATGACAATTGATTCAATCACCTTTTCCACGCAAGACGTAAGATTTGCCCCGTTTGTGAATAAATCACATCTCTGCTGCTTTCTATAAGTGCGGCACGGTTAGTGTTAAGGTGTTTCAAGAGAGGGGCAGAGAATCGTCCCCCGTATTATTCAAAAGTTCATATATTTATCCTTTTACGTGCACAAAGCTAGCTCTTGCCCCCTCCCCATGCAAAGGTGCCACATTAGAGCTGTACTACCGCACTCGGATACTGCTTTGGCGACCCGGTTTAACATCCCATATAAATCCAAATGTGTTCGCTATTTTCTCTTTATAGCGGCGGCCATTTTGCTTCCATTCGTGTTGACGACGACGGCTACCACTTTTCGCGTTTCGTGAGACATATAGGGCCTCAATAAATAGACACAGTCTCAATATATTAACGCAGCCAACTTCCACGTAGGCCACCTGCACTCACATCCCGGAATGTAGATGTATGACAGTGACGAAGATGTGATGCAATACTGCATTGCTTTGAGTGAGGCGTTTCGAGCATGGTCATTCTTGTGCTTAGAAACTTGAGAAAATCTGCCTCCACAGCCTCCCATAAATACCTGAAACTAGGCGAAATCGGAAGCTAAACGCTTAAGGCGTCACTTGATGTACGGAGAGCCTCCTTTGCCGACCGGTCTCTATCGCTCCAGACCACAGGGTAACCACATATGAAACCGCATGGCCGTATATCAAGCGACGCCTTCGAGTATTCGTTTTCTGGGTGCTTGAAAAATATTGCTGATGTTTCACGCAGCGAGCATCCTAACGAGAAAGGCTAAGATCAGGGAAAGTTTATTGCAGAGCTCTTGCATAGCGTAGAACCGCCCCTGAACGGTACCCGGTATAAAACCAGCACCACGGCGCATGCGTGGAGGGGTAGACCTGGCTGCGCGCATGCGTGGTTCTCCCGACTGTGTACCCAGAGTGATACCATGACCATTTCTGCGCTATGCTATAACTGTTTATTCTATAGCACGGCTACGGAACCAAGCGCAAATGGTTAATCTGCAGAATGGCCGAATGCATGCGGACGGAAGCACTTGGGGCTCCTGCGCAAGCGGTCTAGCTGACACGGTGACTAAACGCTAGACGTGCAGTTAGAACCCCTCACCAAAACTTATTAGCAAAGTGTGTCAGGTTCTATAGCTCGGTTACAAGCAGTTACTGCGGCTATTATTGGCTCCACAAAAACATTTTTCCCTTGTCAATAATTTATTGTGCAGCAGAGTTAACCATAAATTAGGCTATTTAAACTACAGCCACCTAAAATATTATTCCGAAGAATGTAACCAAGTTTTTATAGCTTCAGCCTGGTATGCGGAACACCACGCACACGCTAAGCGTCCTCTCATCCTGCAAGCTTTCCATTGCCTTTTCACCGGACGCTCCGTCCATATAATTGACGAATGCACCGTGCCTGTCGTGCGGGAACTGAAGAACGAGACCGCACAAAGACGGATAGTGGCATAAATCGGTAGGGGTGGCCCGTCGGTGACCTTGGCTCCAAGCTGATGGCGATGCTGGTGTCTTCAAAGACGCGTTTGTACTCTCTGATGTGTACCAGTGGGACCGGTTGCCGAAATCTCGGTTAATAAGACCAGGGGAGGAATCCAGGGCCCGGCTGTTGGGCTTGACGAGGTCCATTCCAAAGCATTGGCGAGATGTTATGTTGATCCAGGGAGTAACGTCAGGGGGGCCCACCCGTGATGTTTGGTGTAGCGTCCTCGCTGCAAGTATCGTTTTCTTCGGCCAAGTGAACTGATGTTGACGAGACGACTGCGGAACGAAGTTGATGGAAGCAAGCACTGGGTTGGTTCTGGTGATTATGATGATACTGCGTTCTGGCTCGTGCAACTTCTTTATCATTCGCATTCAGCAAATATGATAATCCATTCTTTCATAAATGCGAGCCTGGAGCCAATTACAGCAGAAGATTGAATGTCTTCACGCTGACCAATTACGCTGAGTTTGAAACTTGGACGATGTTATTCTCCCTCCTTTCAACGGAAAGTCCTGGACGCGTTACATGACTATCTTCTGAAAGATTACAGCCCCCCTTATGCGTACAGTCCTCGCTACATCCAATGCCCCTATATATGACGCTATCTGTTTTTTTCTCCTTCCCTCTGCTACCCTTTTTACTAATCATCTATCTTGTCCCCATTACCCTTCCTGCAGAGTAGCATGTCGACGTACGCATGATGGCAAACCCCTCTGCATTTCCTTTTTCAATAAAGAACTTCTTCCTCACAAGCCTGAAACTTTCGATCCAGCTATGCAGAACGTTGATTAAAGCGAGGTGACAGGTTGTACCTGGCATTTAAATAAACCCAAATGATACCAAATCACCCATATTCGCACAAAATGCTTTCACGTGATTATAGAGAACATTTTTATGTTAACAAAGTGCCAGTGACGTTTCACCGTCTGAACGCAGGGCAGGTTACGCGCACGCGTGCCGAAAGCGTTGTGTATGACTTGATTACACGTTTTTAATGCACTTTTGCAACCATGAAATATCGTTAAAAAGCACTATACATTTGTAGGCAGGGCCGGCCGTCGCAAAACAAGGCGGGCCGCCAGCGCCAACAAATGCTGCACGGCGCCTGTGGCCAACAGGCCAAGGCCGCGGAGAAAGGAGACGCAGACACCATGCTGTAGTTCGAGCCTGGAAGACAATTTCGTTCTCTTCTTCCTCTAACCACGTAACAGCATGCCGATAACGATGTTGCTGTTTCGGATGCTGCTACAGATGGCAGCTCCCTTCTAGAGCACAGGTTGAAGTGAGAGATCAAAAGTGTTGAAAATCGACATCAGCTATATACACAACTGCATAAATACGTTAACTATGTGCAAGTGAGATGAAAGAAGAAAGTGCTATAAATCTGCACAAATATGTACAAACGATGTCCTTGTCAGTGGAGATCGGTATGTCCAATGCTCATGCCCAGTCGGGGTCTTTGCAGCACCGGTAGCCACAGGGCGAGTTCCGGAAGTCTGGGCTGGGAGTGCGGCAGAAGTCGGGTTGCTTGACGGATTATGCTGTTACGCGAATTCCGGAGGCCGTAGTGCATAAGTGTGAACAGGGACTCTCACATGAGTTGGAGGGAAAATGATGATGCGGGTACGCACTCGAGAGTCGGCACGTGGATGGAGAAGACTGGGTTTGAGATGGTGCCGATGTCGAACGTGGATTCGTTTTGAAGCAGATAGGGACATGGTGATTGAGTGACGGCACGGTGGTCGACCATGGTGTCGACACCACGCACGGCGCTTGGTACGTCGTGCCATCTCAGAGCCAAAGCGAATGCCTTCTTCGTGCCACAGGGCTCAAGGATTTCGGCGAACCTCGCATGGGCAACGTGTGGCTGAGACGCTGGGCATTGGAGACCACGCTGGCCGATGCGAAAAAAAATGGCGCAATCTCTACGCTGGCTTCTAGCAGTTGAAGAGGAATTGGGGTCAGGATCGCCAGAGGCACACGAAAGTGCTTCAGGTAAGGGAACTGGAGCTGAGCAATGCAAATGTGTTGGTTCGTTTGGCGGTTCAAGGAGTCCGGGAATTGTCAGAGACACTGTGGAGTCCACAGCAAAAGTGGACAAGGGCTGTGCAGTTTCAGGAGCAGAAGCTGAAGATGGGTGAGCGCGAAATGAATGATGCATGGTTGTGTCAAGGAGACGCTCGTGGGAGTATCACTTCCGTGCAGTGGAATAGGCGTCTCTATTTTGGCCTGGACAGAAGGAGTCTCGAGGTTCTTACAAGTCATGGTGATTGGCAGCGACTGAGAGGACGCGAGAGCAGGCGTCTTTAAGGACGCTGCAGGAATTTGGTCCCAATGGTGCCGCGCGGGGTTGGGTAAATACCTCGCACGGGAGAGCCTGGCACGTGATGCTGTGCCGTGTGGCTTGGCTAAAGAAGCCGCGGATGTAAAAATGGCTCTCCATGAGCGCGAACCACAGCTCCGGGTCCTTGGGGTTGAAAGGCGGCATGGGAGGAAATGCAGAACATGGCGGCTCGATAGAGAAACCGTGCTGATAGCCCGGCAGCGAAGTCATGATGATTGCGTTGAGTTCGGCGTCTCCCGGTCTCCAATTTTGTAGGCAGGGCCGGCCGTCGCGTAACGAGGAGGGCCACTCACGCCCACAAATGCTGCACAGCACCTACGGCCGACGGGTCAGGGACGCGGAGAAAGGAGACGCAGACACAGGGCTGGAGTCCGAGCCTGGAAGACTACTTCGTTTTCTTCTTCCTCCAACCACAAAACAGCATACCGATAATGATGGTGCTGTCGCGGATGCTGTTACACATTCCTCCTTAGAAAGCGTTGTTCAATACCCCTCCGCGGGTATATTCCTCTCTCTTTGTGTAACACTTTCTTAGGCTTAGAAGAACGCATACGGGATACAGAGTACAGTCCGAGATTTCTTGTCGTCGAGCCTCGTAATGCTTACGATGTAATTGGTTCGCTCATTAATGGGTTGCATAGTATGTGCTGCAGCAGCGTCTCGAGTAACCAGCTCTGCAGCCGCATACCTTCCTGTTTATGAAGCGTTGCTTAACACTCCTATAGGAGGGTACGGACGTCAGTACGTATTATCAGGATAGGTTGTAGCTGGGTTATTTATCGGTACGTTCATAGATTGACCAGCACTAAGATTGTACAGAGTGGAACGTTCAAACAGGGCGCCCGTTTTGGTTACGCGAGACTGTATCCTGTCTTAGCGCTGTTCAGTTTATGCAGTGTTATGCATGTGTCAATTTCGTAAAGAACAGCATCGACATTCGGGCATGCACCGGAGCTTCGGAGCTTACGCCTAATGTATTGCTTCTTAATCCCGCACATATGCATATTCCAAGAGCCCAATTACACTCTATGGAAAGCGTACGGACCGTCTCCTATACGCATCCTAATACCTTCCCTTACGGGCAGCACAAAGAGTCATCACCAAGACCACCCTCGTCATTTCTGGAACAATCAAGACTTGGTCAACATGGATTGCCGAAAATTTCGCCGTTGCATTCGCCCTCATTCACACGAAGAACCCCATCATCATCATAGATTCTCAAGCTGCCTGCAGAAGCTTTTTAGCGGGAAGGGTGACCCACTCCGCTTTGAAGCTACTTTTTCAACATCAACCCTGCCGGAAAGTCAATCTCATCTGGACTCCTGGCCATTCCTCACTGATTGGCAATAACTTTGCTCACCAGCAAGTCTGCGCCCTGTCCATCGAGGATACTGAAGAGACCGCATCGTCCTTTCCTTTTGTTACTTTCTAAGATCCTACTAAATACCTTGGAAAGCCACGACAGCACTTCCCTCCCCCCCATCCTAAACGCTAAAAAATTACCCCACCTTCCCGCGAGGGGAACCCTGTGGAGATGCGACGCATCTTGGGGGTTCACTTGGTGTTTCCGTTGGGTTGATTCTCTACTTGCGTGAAACGTGTGAGGAACGCGTATGAGGTATTCTTTATTTAACACGCGGCGTAATGTTAACGATGACGGCCTTGTGGTCGCTGAAGTGTACGGGTAGCGGATGGTGACGTAACGGGACCACCGTGCAATTTGCAGCGATCACTGTTATCACAGTGATCGGTGCTTGTTACGGTTGCGCGGGCGATAGCAGAATTGATTGATTGATTGATTGGTTGTAGGGTTTAACGCGCCAACGCAACGCACGCGATGAGGCGCGCCGTAGTGGAGGGCTCCGGATTAATTTCGACCACCTGGGGATCTTTAACGTGCGCCGAAATCTCGTACACACGGGCGTTTTTGCTTTTCGCCTCCATCAGAAAAGCGGCCGCCGCGGCCGGGAATCGAACCCGCGACCTCGTGCTCAGCAGCGCAACGCCTTAGCCACTGAGCCACCGCGGCGGGTCGATAGCAGAATTGTTAGGCTTCATTCAACGCATCGATGGAAATCGGAACGCCGGTGCTGGAACGACCGCGGCTATGACGCAACGTGGCGCGGCTATGACGCAACACAATCCAACACAATCCACTTTAATCCAATCCAAATCCGATCCAATCCAAGCCAAGCCAAGCCAAGCCAAGCGAAGCCAAGCCAACGCAATCGAATCCAATCCAATGCCCCTCGCGAGAGAGTGTTCGCTATCGGAGAGGAGAGGGGGTGAGCGGCGGAGAGCACAGCTCGCGCGGCGAGGAGAATGGGGGAGGGGTGTGGACGGACAACAACAACGCCGTATGGAGGGACAAGGCGAGTGAATGAGATGCAGTCGCATCTAAAAGGAGAAGAATCACTACTTCTCCGACTGCGAAGCAATACCTTCCCTCACCCATGGTCCACCTCCATTGTATGTTCCCAATATAATCTCCTGCCGAATGCAAGTTCTGTTTACAACCAGAGACTCTTCCTCATATCATAATAAAGTGCAAAAACACCCCTACCTCCCCCCTCTTCCATCCCCCTCTCCACCCTGAGCGGTGGGAGAACGTGGTGACCAACAGAGATATGGCAGCCCAGACACTTTTTGCCTCCAGAGCGAAGACTGCCCGCTCATCATGTGGCTTCTTGGAATAGGGAACATTCCCACTTCACCGGCCCAATAAAACGTTTTTTGCTACTTTACTACTACTTTCCGTATTGGATCATAGGTCTCGCAAAAAAACTACTCTGAAGCGTGGGGCGTAAAGAATAACATATGTGGACATGTAAACTACGAAAGCTTGTACTAGCGGAAGCATGTCAGGGACAAGCTTCTTCAGCTGGACTACATAACAAGTCTGAAAAGCTTATAGAGGACTATTTCGCAAAGCGCAGACATCGACTGGCCACACCGCTGTTTTCAACGACCTCCGAAGCAGGTTGTGCCTGTCCATCCAGGGAGTCTGCAGGATCAGGGAATGGCCGATTTCTCTACAGTGCTAAGTCTGTGTAGAATAAGCACCAGTGCAGCGCACGTGCCAAAAAATGCGCATCGGCACTTCAGTCAGGGAAGACGGAGTACTATAGCCCTAATCCTTGAGAAAATGCACAGAAAAACAAATAAGACTGCTTTCACAGACGCGGCGGATTATGCCTAAATGGGAGACATGACGCCTGTGTTAACGACTACTTCCAAACGCCCAACGATATCGCTCTTTCCAGACCAATCACTCCCCAGGAGGAGGAAGAGGCGAATCCTTGTAGCTGTCTAAATGGTCAAATATTAAAAACGACTTTGAAGATGTTTTTTCAGTGGCCACGGGAAATGAGATGAACTTGGGGTGGAAGCCAGCCCACACGTCGCTCAGCGGCACCGTCATGACCCATGCTACGACCCGATTTCTGGCCGACCAAAACCGGCAAAACGACTGGGTGTGGATGACGCTTCCTCTAATTACGTATTATGGCGTCACACAGCACTATAAGTTGGAAAGACGTATGTACCTTATTTCCCACGCCCCGCTAAGTGAGGTGCACGTGCGCGTGCTTAGGCTCCAGCAGACTAATACGTACCACATCCTACTAAACTTCGCACAACCTTGCCCATGCATCCTTCGCACAACCTTTCCGTAATGCCATCCCCTTTGTTGGCATTACGGACCACCATGTACCTTCTTTCGCATAATGAGGTGGCAGCAAGATCCAACGAAGCCCTGGAATAGGGCTCCGTCTACCTAATTGCTTCTACGCCCATCTAATTTTGTTCTCTGTCTCCTTCGGTGTGGTACCCGTAGATCCACGTCCAGTGAATAGAGTTGGTATACTTCACGTTGGTATCTTCACGTTGGGTACGGGTGGACGACGTTAAACCTCAAAGCTTGTCGGTAGGCCTAATCTTGGGCCGTCGCATAAGCACGCCGCCCCATCCCTCAACTGCGTATCAACTTTTGTGCAAGAGACTTGTGAAGGGAAAAATCGGGAAATCGACAACGGGAGTGTTGAGAGAGAAAGGGGGGGAAACACTTTATTCGTATCGGACCCTGTTAGGCGGGGCGGGTGGCCAGCAGCCGCAGCTGCTCAGCGACCTTATGTACCCAGCACCACCTAGGAATTACAGACTGCCCTGTAGTATACGAAACGCAACACGGTACCCGGACCGGGTAGAATTCAGTACAAGTTCAGAAATATCTCGGATGAGGACTACGCCTGCCTTGCAGTATTCATGAATGAAGTCTGGGAGCAAAGACAGATCCAGATTGTGTGAAACCCGGCTCGGGTCATGCTCATGCCTAAACCAGAAAGAATTCGATCTACACAATTTGAGACACACATTCTTGACATCCTGTCTAAGCAAGCTAATGGAAGAGGTCATCCTAATTAAGCTCACCAATTACGCCGAGGACGCAGACGCACTTCCACACACACTCATATGCTAAAGAGAGAGGATCTCGGCGCAGGACTGCCTTCTCCAGCTCAAGAAGGATACACTGGACTGCCCAGCGCTGCTCAAATCCGAGCGGTCCTGGCCTTAGACCATTCGAATGCCTTTGATAATGTCTCGCATGACTTAATACTGGCCAACTTGCAAAAAGCAAGCTCCGGTCCGAAATTGTACAACAATGTGCTTAAGTTTTTACGTGACCGGAAGACCGCACTGGGACCACTCCAATCCGGTGCAAAGGAAGCTTCCAAGCGTGGCACACCTCAGGATTCCTAACTATCGCCCCTGCTTTTTAACATCCCGACGAAAACCTACCAGCGTAGCTGAACAACATGGATTCTATCCCCATATAGACAACGAGAGGCTCCCCAGCACAACTTGGAGAATCAAAACAGACATGAGCCGTAGTGGTGGAGCGCATCGCGAGCAGCGGTGTTTCGCCTCTACCGCTGAAAAATCAGAGCTTCTTGTTGTAACTCTACCCAGCACCAAAATATGACCATGGTTCTCCAAAGAAGTGTAAAAAAGGCAAATCCCAGCTTGCTTGCCATGCCTAGTACGTGTAGTCCAAAAATGCTTAGTCTCCCCAAGGCGTGGCTTTGCGCTACATTAAAAGTGTCCCGTTCTAACTATCGTTAACGTGCCTTTCTGTCACGGCAACGCGTCCCAAAACGATATCTTTGGAAGGTACTGCCAACGCTTATTAAAGCAATTACATTGTATACATTCATGGAAATGTAGAAAGTTGGGTTACTCAGAGACAAAGAAACCGGGCGAGACACTGTCAGTGTCTGCAGACTTTTTATTTCATTACTTAATATCACTATATCGCAGACATCCTCTTCGCGCGATGCGGGGCGTTCAGTTTTGGTGCCTTTCGGCAGGCTTGGCGTGTTGGTGGTGGCCGTGCTTTGGGTGATGAGCCGCCTGGTGATGCAGCGGAGGGTGGTGACTGTGGTGATGCCTTCCAAAGCTCGCCCTGATTTCCTCAGGCACGGGCCCTGCAGGTCACACGGCGGAAGGGAGTACATAAAAAGGTTCATACGTTTATTTAGGATGTACTGAGTTCGTACACCTACACGTCCGACATGTAAGAGCTTAAAACATGTGCGGAAAGCAACGCGTTTCCGTCTGTGCCTTTAGTCCCAGTCTCCTCTCGCTCAGACGAGAAACAAAGGTTTTTTCAATTTAAAACTGGTCTTGTAGCCTTTATGCGTGTTCCTGACCACTGCTGGGCCGCCCTCCAAAGTGGGAAAACGCGCACTTGAACATGTCGCTCTCACTCAGATGTGTTTGGCCCTTTAGTCACCATATTCATACACAACAAAATAAACTTAAGATATACACTAGGTAGGGGATTAGTGCTTTTAGAAGTAATATGCGCCAAGCACACTCATTTACTAGCTCCCACCGAGGCGCCCACATAAACCGACGCCAGCGAGAAGACAAGTATTTTAGAGAGAGAACATCAGTGGTTTCATTTGTGGTAGTAATAACGTAAAATAAGGTATGAGAAAATGCGGCCTAGCGTTTGTACATTAATTACTTTCCCACAGACTTTCATGTTCGTTGACCATATGACGCTTTATGCCCATTCTATGGCTTAATAAATTTTGATCAGTGTAAGCGGGCTATTTTTTCTTTAGCCTATTTCTGGGGACAGGCAAAGTGGTGTCCAGGAAACTACCCCGGAGATATTACGCCTACCCCAAGGGTACTTATTTAGCAACACGACGGGGCCCAGACAACACGTGAAAGCTTAATTTATCCAAACAATGGCACCTCCTCGGTCGCTGTTTTTTATAAAGAATGCTCACTCATTCCACCCTTAAAGGAACAAACCATTTATCCTGAAGCGAAAAAGCTATCCCAAGGGCTCCTTGAGCCAGCCCCTTTAACGTACAGAACTTTTTGGAAGCAATCAAACTGCTACAGAAGAACATAGACGAAGCAGCTGAACTACAGGGACGACCGATGCAGTCCGGAGACGAGGCAACGCAATCACTCCAGGTGCTCGACGCCTAAATCCCGTTAGCAGCGTGCTTTCGCTTTCTCTCGCGAGGGTTAGAGGAGTGTTTATACTCCCTTCCTCGCCATGCAGCAAACGCACACATGAACACATGCTCACGCACACGCGCATGGACGGCCTCACACAAATAAATAACGGTAACGTAAAAATAACTACGACAACGGAAAGACGGCCCGCTGAAATTGCATCGGATTACCAAGACATCCCCGGGATCAAGGAGAACATAGAAAATCGTGCAATTTCCAGTAAGGCCGTGTAGCGAACGAAGTTATGTTGCCATGACAACGATATTAGGCCGAAGAAGGCCTATAACAAACAAAGATAAAGGTCACATATGTACGCGCTTTGTGCATGCCGGTGTGAGTTGTAACGCACCATTGCGGAAGGTCACGTGTTTCAGCGCTCATGAAATGCTAGTGAACATATTTATTGCAGCGTGAAACAAAAATTTGGAGCATCCACTTCCGAGTCATACAAAAACAGCGATTAGGGCAATAAAAAGAAAAATATCTGAAATATTTAAAATCATAAAAATTGACTTAGCGGTTTTCCCTATCAGAAATCTTCCATAGTGACTTATTAGCGTGATTTAATTCTAGATCACTTGCGCTACCATCGGAAATTGTCAAATTTCTTTGATCATGCTTCAAAACTTTCATCGCCTTTCCACTGAGTATCTGCACTCATTACAGTGACTTTCCCAGAAATTTAGGCCGCTTCCCCGCTTTGTATTAAAGCTTTCGCCGTTTCCATCCCAGAAGTACTGGTGCCTTGCAAGAAAAAAATAAATAGATCAATAATTGTCTAATAAACGGCAACTTTAGCGCCATGTTTCTATCGGAAAACACGAGATAAATCGTCCACTTGACTTATGCGCAAAACATGCCATTGCGAAGTAACAGCGTGTGTCCGCATTTCCAGTTTTTATTATAATAACAGGGGTAATTTATATGCGATTTAAACTGACCCCGCGGATTTATATACGATACACAAGTAAACTGGGTCAGTGTTGAACGCAGAAATACTGATTAAGACATAGGTATTACTTTGAGCGTCGTGCCTCTGATCCCAACTTAGATTATCGTATGCAGTAGTTGAAGACCATCTCCTCTGTTACCCCATGCTGCGGGCACAGCGTGCAAAAGGCTTCAAAGGAAGTAACTCTGCGGGAGACCCCCCGCGAAGACGGAATAGCGCGCAGTTAGAGTGTACGCACCGTGAATGCCCCTGGCGTGCTCGGCCCGGCCGATGAGCTCCTGCAGTTCGAGGCTGCGATGCTGCAGGCGCAGCAGGATGTCCCGGAAGTCGTCGAAGTCTGCCACCATCCGGTGCAGCGTGTGCTCCTTGCAGAAGCCGGCGAACACTTCGGCCAGCTCCTCACGACCTGCGCACACGCACACAAAAGGAATCAGGGAACTTGACGTTAGAGGACTTCGTTGCTGTCTAGTTGGCGCAAGATAGCCAAAGGGGTGAGAAAATCGAGGACGGAGACCAGAGACAGTCAGGACCAGCGCAGGCTGTCTTTCGTCCTGTCTCTCTCTCTTCTCTTCGTCTTCGGTTCTCGCGCAGTTTTGTTTCTTTGTGAAGATGGAAACGTCTGGAGCATACTGGTTTATTGCGGAGAATGGTTCGCTATGTTTCCTGTGGAAAGCAATGAGTCATTTGGCGCGGAGACGCCACACGCAGAAGGAAGTGCCCGTGACATTCTGTGTAAACACCCCGCTGGGTGCTCTAACGTCGGGGAGAAACGTGTTGTGGTTGGCTAAACGCGTGTGAGGTGCAAGCACGATCGTTTGTCGTAGCTCGTCAATAGGGTGGAAACGGGCTTTCTTTGACTATACAGTGGCGGTTCCAAAAACAACTGTTTTTGGAACCGCCAGCAAATAATCAGAACACAAGATAGGGGACGCGGACAGGCGCTACTTGAGGCCCAACCACATGCACGCGTAAAACCGACGTACTCGCGCAACGATGTAAATGGGCGTGAGTGCGTAAAGAACCGGCGTACTCCGGCGCATGCCACATGCATTGCAATGCGATTGTTACGCCTAAGTCAGAGCCCGCCAGACATTCACGCAAACTTTCGGGCGCGTGGTGTTGACGTAGACTTCTGGCGGTGATGTTATCTGGCGGTCAGGTCGCATAACAAGACAGCAAATTGATAACAAGTTAACTTTACCATCAATTATGCGATAAAACCAAGTAATTTGGCAAATACGGAGAGCAAAGAACCGGAAAAAACACGCGAAGCAACGAGCAACTATGGGAGCAAGGCAGTTCACGCCAAATGTAGCGGAGGGTTTTGTGCTGGCCAGGTAAGCATACTAATCCTTGACGTTTTTTTTTGTTTTTTTTTATACCCCAGAACTGTTTTAGCTGTTTCTGTATTAAATATATGTACTTTTGTGAGAATAAGCATCATTTGTTTTGAGTTAAAATGTAGTTGAACTGGCTACCACGTAGTATTAGCTCTATCACCACAGAGCTGAGTGCGGGGTATCGAGCCTTACTGCGCGGCGCATTGGTTTACGCGTGCGTTGCGGCGATATGTGCTTACTCGCCCTTTCCGACGTCGTCGGTCGGCGTAAAGGAAGCTGCGTATCTGGCCGCAGGCGGACGTCGTTGCGCGAGTACGTCGGTTTTACGCGTGCATGTGGTTGGGCCTTTACAACTGTTTATGCGAAACCACTGCCGTACAAGCCTCTGTGTGTCTATGTCCCTTTTCTTGTATTCTGTTTATTGGCGCTAACAATCATGTTTTGAACTGTAACCAATACGGACATCAACAAGTTTTTTTTTTTAATAATGGTGTTTTTGCGGCTGTAAGGTGTTTAACTGGGGAATGGCTTTGCAGACTGGATTCTCCGCCATGTTGCTGCCTTGTATTTCTGGCAGACAGGGTATTAGGTTACGACAAAGAAAAACAGTCTCGACCAAGTGTTCTGACGGCGAGAAATAACATCACAGCACTGGCGTGCCGAATAATGAGGGCTTCGTGTAAGCCCAAAATTTTACGTCACAAACAGAAAGCAGTTGAAATATGCAATGATTGTTGGTTTAGTATGATACAAGAATGAGAAATAGGTGCAAGAACGGAGGCGGAAAACAGACGCAAACAAGCTCTATAATAACAGAAACAACACTACGTACACGTTTACGTATTTCACGCAGTAAACTTTCAAGAACGAACCCATTACCACAAGGCTGCGGAGCCTAATTTTATAAAAATTTGCATTTTATTCGACATGGCTAGGCGATGCTGAGCTCATTCGAGAGCCCCATTTTGTGATGGAACGCGAAACGCAAACATTATGTTTCGTTTTCCGTGGGCTGGCAAAAGGAGTATCGTAATGTGACTCTAAATATCCGTTCCCAAGTAAGCGCGAAATTCGCGAGAATAATGGGAATGTCATACCCATCCGGGTATTTTATTTGTGGCAACAGCTATAAACTGCGGTATAAGGAATATGCACCTAAAGAAGAAAGCTGTTACATTATGACTTTTGTGGAACCGAGTTCTCCATGAGCGTGTAAAATTGAGATCAGGCAGCCAAACAATCGCTGCACTGTGAACATCCTAGAGTGAAAATTGGGTGATGTTGGGGACCGAGTGTACTCTTATTTTCACACATTAGTCGAGAAGTCGAGACATTTCCCTGTTTTTTTTTTTGTTTTTTCTATAACAGTATTATCCCACGGCATCCATTGCAGCAATGCCGCATAACTAATCTCGTTCGATTCTTAGAAACGGGCTTCACTTGTGTCAGGTACCCAAGGAGGTCCCGGGCTTCAGTAGCTTGGTTGACTCAGCTATGCAGTGGTGGATCCTTCCTTACTGCTTGGCTCCTTCAACACGCTTTTAAATGATAACCATGACAAACCTAAACCGTTCGTATTTAGGTTAATGGGGCAAGAGCAATTATAGCCAGATTTGCTGCTGTCATTTGGAAAACCTACGAACCGCGTCAAGTCATGTACATGTTCACCGAGCCATAATCCACTTTAAGACCATTAACCCTATCTTCCACCCATATATTTCTCAACTGCTACTGCGCCATGTTTTACCATGCCTTTATGTTGCTAAGTAGGCCTTCGTGCCAAAGTGAATTTTCTGTTGTCATTGGGGGCGTCTTTTGCGAAAGCTTTCATATGCAGGAGCTGCTTTCGCGGGCTAATGTTGTACGGGCTAATGTTGGCTTGTGTGCGGTACTTACGGGCTAGTGTGCGGTACTCACGTGAGTGTGGGGCGCACAGGCACTTCTGGCACTTGCTGGCTTCGGTGAAGTACGGCTGACATCCTGCCCCGCACACCATTTCCGGACAGACGTCCGGACACTCGCACACCAGGCAGCCGTGCTCGGCCTGGCGGTACTTGCAGTATGGCTCGCACACCGGAGTGACGCACTGCACCGGCGGGGGTGCTGCATGCCGGACGGGAGGCGTTCGAAGTCAAAGGCGGCATAGAGGCAACGTCGTCTGCACCCCTTGCCGGATTAAATTGCTCGTGAGCATGTCGCTTTTTCAGCTTTAGGAAGATGGAAACATTCAAAAGAATGGAGATCATGGCTTACTGTCTGTCAGCTAGGTTCTTCCGGCTGGACGGCAGCCACACTCGACTGCCAGAATGGCAAACAGAAAGACTTAAGACATCTAAATATCCCCTCCATGTATTGTCATGCCCCTATTTATCCTATACTGGCCTTCTCTGACCCAATAAAAGACTTCACAACTACATGGGGCAGTTGTCTTCTGGACCTAGCACCAAAGCGCTAGGCAGTGTCCAACACGCAAGTGCATCACAGCTACAGCGTCTAATGGACTCACGCGGAAGCTGTCTGGGATGGGCGGCCTCGGTGCGGTTTGCGGCGGCGGCTGCCGTTTGGTTGGTTTGCTTGTCCTGCTTGCGCGAATCCCTGCGGCCCGTGGTCTTCTGGTCGTCGCGCCTGGTTCGGCTCCCCCTCGTCGTCTCCTTGCTCTCCTTGCTATCTGCGAACGCACATTGCCAAAGGACCGCATTCCAATGCCTCTGCCGGGATGTAGTTCTTGGAACAGGTAGTTTTTTTTAATTCAAAGTAGAACGTCCTTACTCTGACGTAATCTTCGCGGTTACTTGATCGCTTCGTAGAAACTAGAACACTACTGAACATCAACAAATACAAATGAGCGCGAATGTTTATCCTCATCGCGCGTGCTCTAGTTGAAGGCCGTAAAAAACTACTTATTCAAAAAAGTTGTCATAGTACGTCGCTGCGCAGCCACCAATGTTTGAGAGCTCCAGAAAAAAGGGAGAAGGCCACATGCGAAACGCTAAGTAATGTGGTAAATAGCTGGCGCTAACATGTTGGTCGCACGTTAAAGTCGCATATCGAAGCTGAGTTGCTCGAATTCAGTCTAAACTTTCTTTCAGATGAAAAGTATCTATTTGCATATTCGCCTTATGTCAGCCTAGTGGTTTATAAAGGCAGGGTCGTGTAACTTTATTAACGCGCCCGGGGATAGTACATAGCTCCTTACCAGACTCGTTGCTTTCTTCGGAGCTCTCTTTCTTTGCTCCTGTGTGTCTTTTCGTTACCGCCTTGCCAGTTTTAGTCTTGTTTCCCTTCTTCTTCGGTGTCGGTTCTGTGAGGTGAAATAAAATTACAGCATAATTAAAATGACTGGACGTTTCATACGACGATATATGTATCTGGAAACAGCGAATACAGTAAAAACCCGTTGATTCGTATTTTACGGGACCAGAACGAATGTCTGAATTGACCCTGTGTCCGAATTATCGCGAGTAGGGTCATAACAACTGAAACATACTTTCAACATCACCAAACATAACACGACTACACAGGCGATCCGAACCCCGAAATGGGTTAGCCATTCTCCTTTGCTGAAATCGAGGTGGCAGCGTACAACCTCACCCGCAACACCACCCCGCGTCGAGACAAAATCCCCACTAAACTACTGTGAAACTTCGACCATGCTGTCTTTGAAAATTTCCTAAACTATGCTTCAAGAGTGCTGGCTGGCAGGTTCCTTGCCCCCGCAGTGAGAACACGCAGATGTCACTCTGATCCCCAAATCCGGCAAACCATCGAACTGCAAGAATGTATGGCCTATTTCTCTGACTTCATGTGTCGGCACAATTTCAAACCATACTTCGAATAATGTTTGACAAAACGTGGTTACCCGCTCAAAGGTACTCTGCAACACTGCTGATAAACGCTTTCACTCTTTCCTTTGCGCCTGGAAGCATTGTCAAAACTGTAGTTATTGCCAGCGCGGAGCGCCACCATGTGATTTGCTCGTCGCAGCAGATACGCCTTCCGTTTCTCCTTTGCTTTTTGTAGATTTCTTTCTAAAGTGGCTGTCGAATGCGTTCGTTGGTGCAGCCGAAGCAAAACTGATCAACAGCTGCTACATCGCTGTAAGGACGTAATTCCAGCGGTCGAAGAACGCCGAAACCGGAAGAGAGAGAAAAATCTTCTGAGCAAGTTTTATGTTATCTGATGAGCATAGAGCAGTAATTTTCTGGGTGAGGTACTTTGCGGCCTCCTATTCTAAGTACTGGATGTGTTTGTTGAGTACGTTCTGAATGCATTCAGGATTTTAAAAAAAGTTATCTGATGTATTGCACTGGCTTAGTAACGGCTAGTAGGCCCGGACCGATCTCCTCTGCAGAGCCGCTACACCACGGCAATGCCAAAAGACTCTTGTTCCATCGAGCGAAAGAGTAGGCACAGAGGAGGACATAAGAAAAGGGCTCGCAGACCCAGTGGGACCCTTGTGAACGTGTGTTGGCTTGCCAACATGGGTTTCAGTTCACGTTCGCATACAAACTTCTGGTGTCCGGAGACCGTGAAAAGCAGGTGTTGCAAGTACCCGTGTATAGTGGAAAGCTTCACTGGTGATTCATGAGTACCTTGTGCGGGACAGTTGATCGAGGACGTTCGTACGCATCGGCCGCAGAGCTGGGGGTCGGGGTTGGGACCTGGCCGTCGCCACTAAATAGGGTACTTCCTGTCTCCTACAGTTGGGGCCCAGTTAGCGGACCCTATGGGTGAGCGGTAACCCGTGGCAGGGACCGCGCATTTGGCAATTGGCACTGTCTGATGCCCTCGCTGAGCAATCAGTCTTGGAAGAGAGTCAGACAAAAGGACTGGAGCAAAATTGCTTCCCTCATTCCCACCCTTTTCCCATAACCCATCCCGATGTCCAAGTTCCCGTTCCCAGCAACCCACCCTTTCCGGCTTTTTCCTAGGGGGGACAGGAGGGGTCCCCCCGGGCTCGTCCCCCTGGCGGTGGGTCGCAAGAAAGTCTTTCCCGTTAATTTCTCTCCACCTTCATGTGGACAAAATTCTCTTTGCCGGTTGGCCCTATTTTTGTATTGTTGCAATTGGTATAACCGGTTGTACTTCGTGTGGTACCGGGGAGCTATTGAAAGCTCCATTTACTCATGTCCCTTTAATACAGGGTCAGGTAGGTGTAAGGTAGAAGGTTTGGCCGAACGCACTTGTGTGGCGCCGAAGTTAACTACTGTTTAGAATTTTCCGCAACGGCACCAACGTCGACTGTGCTTATAGTGCCGTACGGTCCGGGAGTTTCGAATCTTTTTAAGCTTTGTAACACTTTCAAAAGACAAAGCCTGCAAGCCGCTCTTGGGTATGCAGTCGTTCGGTATACATTGAGGCATCAAATTTTCCTCACGATATCCCGTAACGAACCATTCCTCCGTTCACCACTCAATGAGTCCAGCCGAGTAACCAATGTTGTGTAGTCCACAAGAATAGTCTCCAATTAGCGCGCGCGCGGCTATATCTCGAGCAGGGTCACCTCGTTGCGGCGGAAATCCCGTCTTTCTGTTGTAAGAGCAGGGTGCTCGTGCTCACCTGGAGTGCAGACGCAGCGCGGGCAGCCCTGGTCTCCGGGCACCAGCTGGCATCCCTTGCCGTCGCACTTGGGCGGAACGCAATCGGCCGGGGGAGGCCGCTCGCCCGCGCCTCCGCCGCTTGCGACTGTGTGGGCAAAGAGCGCGGAAAACATCGCCAAGAGGAACACTCCATCAATACCGCCTAGTATGCAAGTGAAATGAATTATGCATGTCCGGCTCGTCGGGTGAAACTAATTCGATCACCCAACTTTGGGAAGCTTTTCTTCTTAGAACATTGGTGTAAAAATCCAGAACTCTTTCCCGTGTACTTGTCCCTTCGTCTACCAGGCGATTCAGCGCAATACGTAAGTTCATAATGTGCCCATGTGCATTCAGGCGCCACAATAAGAAGGATGGCGACGAGGCATGCGACTACGAAAGAGAGTTAAATGGGGGGGTGCTTTGTCAGAGTGCTCCTTTATCTGAACAAAAGACCTCTGTGCCAAGATAGCATGACCACATCAATTCACACGATAAAATTTTACAAGCACACAAGCACTCAGCACGCGGCAAGTGGCCTGCTATTCTGGTAATTTTGAAATGAACAGGGGCGGCTGTTCAGGAAGCGGCCCTTAAAAGTTCTTGAATAGCTGGTTATAATAACGCACTCTAGCACAAACTGGCGGATATCGCACGCGACGTCGTCTTTCACAGGATGCGATTGCTCTAAATTTACTTGCGTGCAGGAACTACATGTCGCCACTCAAATTCGCCATACACGGCTGAATTGAAACGCTAGATAACGAGATACATAACTTCGGGGGGAATAGCGTGAATCGACATTCGTTTACACAATTTATGTGCGGGTATGTGCTCTTCGCGATGGCGGCCGAGAATTCTTCTTCGTGATGATAAGCAGGTTCTGAACGGTTGTTTACAAAGAGGTAGGTTTCCCTATGTGGAAAATCCGGGCTTCACAGGTGGGAATGTGTCGGGCAGTTATTAAAATGTGCACTCTATAGTTTTTACGATTCGTATATATAGTAAGCCAGTTAAACCATCTGACATACGATGGTATACAAATTTGTAATAGTCAATTTGAAATTAAAAGAAAATACATGTTTAGAATATAATCTTGCTTGTTGGTGTCAGTGGTGTCGTTATCGCCGAAGTCGTTATAAGCGCCGCCCTGTCGCTGCAAGGCCAGGTTACATCACCACTCGCTGTATACGCACTCCGTAAGCCCTCGCTTAATTCTTGCAGAAACATTTGCATTTCGCTTTTACGTTAAAAGGCTGTACAGTAGACTCCCGTTAATATGAGCTCAAAAGGACCGTAAAAATTTGTGCGTATTATCAGAAATTTGTCTTAAACGCAGGTTTTTTGCATTTTGTACGTTACAAGAGAGCAAAAATGTTGTTCGTCTTAACCATAGTGGTCGTCTTGATCGAGCTCCTCTTAACGGGAGTCCACTGTATTTTCAAAAATTTTATGGTTTCAACGGCGCGGTATTTTACGGTACGGTACGATAACAGTAAAACAGTTTTTTTACTAATGACGCAATAAATCGAAGTTTAAAATAAGTTTCTACTCGCTGCTTAATGTCAACAATGAACTACAACTACGTTACTACTGGGAAACAAAACTTTACATTTCGTGCTTGCTCCTAATGAATTGTTCGCAGTGCTTTCTTCAAAATATTCAAAGCGATTTGCCACACGATGGGAGGGGCCAGTTTATAGAGTGTCACTGCTATAAAGCTTTACGAACGAGCTGTCGGGCGTTGAGGCCACGCAGTGCAGCTCTCGCACTCACCCAGGTGCTGCACGGCGCCGTCTTGGTGGCGGACCTGCTCCTGCAGGTGGTGCACGTGCTGGGCGAGGGGGTCTGCCTGCCTGAACACCATGTCGAGCAGCGCGTGGGGGCAGTGTCGTTCGCCATAGTTCAGGAGGGTCAACTTGGCTGTGGGGAGGGCGAGTAAGAAGGCTGTAAGTGTTACGTAGAGAAATTGTTCTGGACTTGGTGGCAATCACGTTGCTACAAATACGCAACACCAACCTGAGTGTTGCCAACCTGCATTGGGTGTTGCAATTTCCGCACTGGAGGGCCCTTATATGTACACTGGAACTCTGGCCCTGACACTCCCGCTAGCGCAGGGCTTTATGCGCGCGGCTTATTAAGCAATCGGCGTTTCTGTTAAATCGTGAAACTACACAATCCATGATTGCCCAATAGTGAAAGCCCACTTCCCGCCGCGCCGAAACAAGTGAGAGGCACAGCATATTTTGTTCCAATCTGTATAGCCCAAGATGAATTATTCTCGCAACCCAAACTCTGATTATGCTCAGAATCCAAAAGTATTATGCTCTCAATTACCTCTTGATTGACTTCTTCGATATTTTAGTAACGCACAATTTCCTTTCTAAGCAATTCAGGCCCCTATGAGCGACGCAGCTGAGGTGCACGCACGCACCCGTGATGGCTGGGCAGAGACACCAGGGGCAGCGGTGAGTAGGCTTGACCGTCTCCTTCTCGCACTCCGGAGGGCACGTCAGCTCGGGGCAGGGCCGATCCTGCCCGGCACCTGCGCACAAAGGAAGCGGTGAATGCGACGCATGGGACCACAGTACAAATGGAAAAAGGCAGGAACACGTTTATTTTCAAGTATCGGTTCCTATGGTATAGCAGATAACTGAACCAATGTGTCGGACACCTGCACTGACCACCACGCTGAACGTATCAAGCTTTATTCTGAATGCACTAAACTCAGGAGACTTCGAACGCTTCGCCCCCCCCCCCCCCGCCTACATCCATTCGGTCGCATTCAGCGTGAAATATCAAACCAGACTCTTTATCTCTAAAAATTCCTACAAGGGTTCGGATATGATCAGAAGGCGGACGATTGTTGCATTTTTGTGCATGGCTGACCCCGCGCAAGGCCCTGTTCTAATTTTTTAACTCGAAACCAATTCATAGGCATCAATTCAACCCTCACACACAGCTTATCCCTGTCCCCAGCGCTCCTGTTCCGCAGAAGGCCAATTTTCCGCTCTACTGTTGGTTTCTCTTCTTGGTTTCGTTTTGTGTTCCGCTCTCGGCTGAATTTTCCCTGCTTTAATGTTTTATACTCCTCACACAAAATGAAATCTTTGTATACTATTTAAACTTCATTTTTGCCCTAGTACCCACAAAGGTAAAAATATCATGCCTGTTCGTCCAGCTGCGTATTAAAAGTACCCAAGCCTGTTTATGTCATAGAGGTAACAGAAAAGAAAAGTCAAAAGAACGGCCACATAGTAAACATTAAGAAAACACAGAATAACCAGCAAGGAAGAAATTATTTTTATGATGCCCTTTTCGCAATAATATCCCTCAGGCAATTCAACAAGGCGTAATATCGCATATCAGCTTTTAGGGCAAGTGCTTTCCGAGCCCCCTGGTAAGCCATGCGGTGTTGCCACTTTAATTAAGGTTCTGTTTAGTCACCTGAATTACCAGAATCTTACTCCCAAATAACGCGACTTTCACAGTCCCAGGAAATATGGGGACATTGTAGATACGAGTGATTGAATACCCGTTTTTATTACTGAATTAGAATCCCTCATTCTTGGCGAAAAGGAAATAGGCCCTTGTGTGCGAGATTTCGGCGCGCGTTAAAGATCTCTGGGTGGTCAAAGTAAATCCGGAGCCCTCCACTAAATGGCGCGCCTCATCGCCTGCGTTTCGTTGGCGCGTTAAACCATACAATCAATCAATCAGAATCCCTCATTCATCAGTACTGCCATAAAATGAGGCAAATTGTATACCTAAATGACGCTATGAAGAGATTGTACCACTTCCCTTCACACGCCTCGTCGGAATAACATTGATGCCAGTTTTGTGCAAACTTCGATCAAATTCGCCACATGTTGAGGCGAACAGAAGATGGCTTTTGCGAACCAAACATGGAGTGCGACACCTCGAACTTGCGCGGTTGGCTAATGCCGATTGCATGAGGCGATTATTGAAACAGTGTTGAGGGTTTGCAGCTTCAGCTCATTGTTTTTCAGATAAATAACATTATTTTGTGGCCGTAAATGGATTAACACAGTGAAATAAAGTTTAAAAATCATGTTCGCACGCCGACGCTATACCAGAGTCTTACATGTGAAGCCATGCTTGCAGAGAAGTGTCTTCCGACTTTCAGAAAAAGCAAGGGCAGAACATCGTACTGCCCATATACTGCAGGGTCTAGATAGGGAACCTAAACTGACGCCATGATAAGCACTTGCAAGAAAGGCGACTGCAACCTTTTACAGACTGTGTCAGTGGGGAACGGAGCAGGCGAGTGTAGAGAGCCTTCACTGCTTCCGTATATATAAAGCCAGATTCATTCTTGCAAAGTTAAGCGTATCACGTGTCATTCGTCTATATTCGCACACTCATTCATTCAGCGCACAATAACAGAATTGAGTAACCTACCGCAGCACATTGCCACAGAAGCTAACACAGCAAAATTCTAAGACTTCCTAAGAAATTAAATGGCTGAATTCTGTTTTTGCTTGTTCCTCCTTTTGGCTTTGTAGTTATGTGTTGAACAGTTCTTATTGCTTATATTTTCTAAATTTGTAATTGGCGATTTTGTTACACCTATTCTTGTTTTGTTTGTTTGGTGTTCTTGTATGCGCATACTCCAGTTATGTAATACTCTCCTACGGAGAGTCTTTAGGGGTACCTGATTAAAAAATAATAAATAAATAAATAAATAAATAAATAAATAAATAAATAAATAAATAAATAAATGGCCGTGTATCTGCTCCTTTCGTTGAAATGTCAACGGAAGACGATAGTCGACTGGCGCCCCTGCCAAGTACATGCCTCCCTTCTCTTTCCGCTCACCTCTCATGCTGTTCCTCTTCCGTCTCGTTCCTCTCAAGATAACACGCCACGGGTTTGCTCAAGTCAATTTAAATTTACCGCGTTCTACTGCTCCAAGTTGTGTTCCTCGATGCCAGCGCTGCCGTGCGGCGGAGACCCGCTGGAATCAAGGCACCTTACAACAACGTTTAGACGACCACGTTGCCCTATTCCACGAGCGTTTCAAGCGGAACATGGAGCATAGCTAGCGGAACCTTTCGTTGCTGCCGCCGTTTGAGTTTTTAATGGCGCCAGGAGCCCGGGCAACAGCAGACGATGGTTTTCTGTAGTTGATGTAGCGTTTCATTTGCTATCACAAAAAACCAGCATCCATAATTTTTTTAATAAAGGTCCACTGCAAATACCACGTACGTATTGATTTTTCTGGCTCATATTTACGTAATGTGGTGTTCTTGTTCAACAATGTCGACAAGTATGAACATTGACAACGGACTGCGACGTTTAGATTTGGCTGTAAGTATATAAGACTATTGCACAGGTTCTGTTTTACTTTGGCCGGGTGGCTGAATCGAGTCACAGACAGACGCAGACAGACAGACATGCAGACAGACCAAAATTTGTGCATTTAAGTAGCCCAAGAAAGACTATCGTCTTTAATAAATAAAACATTGTTGCTGCTGTTTATATGTTGGCGTGGCGTTGTATATGCACACCCATGCAGTCTTGTACGATTCTCACCATTGCACACGCACTCAGGACACCTGTGCGCGGTGGCGTTCGTCTCCTCGTGACAGCCCGGTCCGCAAACGAGCAGCGGGCAGTCGGCGGGCCGGCAGTCGCACTCCAGGCAGCCGTCGGCGCCTACCTTGGTCCTGCAATCCTTGCTGGCACACTGTGGTACCGGGCAGTCCCTGGGGGCCTTGGTCGTCTTCCCTGCTGTTCAGAAGGGGTCAGCAGTTAGTCGGTTCTCACGGTAATAACTCGTTGCCGAGAGCACATCGCGCTGCCCTTAAAAGGACTCCGCAACACCTCCGATAAACGCTTTCACCCTTTCATTCGCGTCTGGAAGCACAGCGAAAGCTGTAGTTGTCGACAGCACGGAGCGGTACTGCGTGATTTTCTCGCCGCAGCCGATACGCCTTCCATTTCTGCTTTGCTTTTCTGGCTTTCTTTTTAAAGTGCCTATGGAATGCGTTCATAACTGCAACTGACAGAAATCCGGCCAATAGCCGCTACACCGCTTTTATGACGTAATTCCAGCGGCCGAAAAACGGCATTTCCGGGAAAGAGAGAAAAATCTTTCGAGCAAGTTTTGGCTGAGGTGCTCTGCGACTCCCTAATCTAAATACTGGATGTGTTTGTTTCTTAAACCAACGCACCCGCCAGCTTATAATTTTAAAAAAAACCTGTAGAGTTAATTTTGATCACCCTGCATATATCACCGTAAAGCCATCTTTTTAATAACATAAGTACTCGCGGAAGGGAGCACTAATGACTGTGAACAACATTTGAAAGTCCCGTCCTCACCCAAAAGCAAATTCATGCTTTTATATCAAGAAAAACTGGACTTTCACCAAGAAAAATATTGATTCTGTTGGATACTTTTTTTGTTTGTTTCAAAGTTACAGTAAGGAAGCTATCTGCTGCTCAAACGCGGATATGCTTAATTATTGGAAGTGGAGAGACGTGGGTTCCGGCTTCAAGCAAATTTGTCTACTCACTTGGTCCATCCCCGTTTTTTTACTCGGGGTGCGCGGGATGAACTAAGCGTCACTGTTTGTTCTTCGGCCCTTTTAGAGAAATTAGATTGTCGATACACGACAATGCTTAAAACAAGAAATATAATTTGTCCGCCTCAGGAAAAAACGTATGTACATTCAAAGGCAATAATTGGAACAGCTATTCGTTACTGCAGGCCACGTTTTTCGGCAAAGTTGTTTTTTAAGAAGTTAATACAACCCCGGAAGGTGGTTCTGAAATTGGAGGGATTGCCGCAAGCGCATATCCCGAGAGAAAACGGGCCGCATGGTTGAGATATTTGCTCAAATTTCTTAGCCCGCTGCTACCTACTTGTAATATATTACACGCGCGCCCTTTGCGAACAAAATTTGGGACATGTAGCTTGTGGCCTTTACTGACCCACGTAAAAAAAGCCGAAGCATAATAGTTTCGGAATCACAACGAGCGTTTGTGTGCGAACTCGAATGCGGACGCTTTCTATCTGGATTTAAAAATATAGGGAAAGAGAAAGTAGTGCTAGGCCCAATCTAAAATCCTCTCAAAGCAGAGCGTCTATGATAAAGCAGATCCTAATGCCGTTTTTTTTTATTGAATGAGTTCAAAACATACACTTGAAACAACGTAGTTGCATTCTCTTGCGTTGCGGTATTCCGTACAGAAATTTTAACTAGCGACTCATTGAATTTATTTACGAAGGACTTGCTCCTAGGTGAGTTGGTGCCAACTTTGTGACATGGTTGTAGCGCTAAACATGGACGAACACAACAAAAATGACAGCTTGTCCTGACCTCTTTCTTGTGTTAGTTCATTTATAGCGCTAAAACCATGTCGCAAAATATGCAAGTTATGTGTGAGTTCTAACAGCTATTCTTAAGCTGTATCACATTAATGTATGCGAATTTATTTAATGTTGAAACGTTAAAAGGAGCGCAAGTCAAATCGCATTCATCTAGTCACGGGTGACCAGGACATAAATTAACAGTATACAAGTGTTGGTTTCAAACCCAACGTGTCCGAGCAGAAAAACTTGCTGTGATCGCACCACGGCGACCTCGAAAACGCAAAACGGATGCGCACGAGAACTGTGGTAGAACAGATAGTCGGAAACACCTTGTACACCGTCAAACGCAGTTTAGTAACCAAGAATTAAAACCCTCTCATCCTGAGTCCGACAACCATGATGTATGTCGCGACGTGCTTAAAACGGAATTACCCCTGAAGTGATGTTGACAACTACATCGTTCCCACGTGCAAACCCATTTCTTGTCTACCAGAACGAACCACTTCATAGTCTTAGCACAACTCTGAGAAATATGCTATAGCCTTCATTTGCATATCTCATACCAGTGACTCTCGTTATTTTAATGTACATGAAACTCTAGGTTAGTGCAACCACGGTAAACAAAGAGACAAATAACAAAAAGTGCAAATTAGCCTAGACACAATAAAATACAATTTTCGTTTACCAGTTTGTCTATTTTTCGCAATTTTGGTGGTTTTCTGGGTTCCTGATACCTTGCTCCCACAGAAAAGAGCTAGGAAATTATACAGCTCAGAGACATTTCAACCCGGCCAATTTAGGAGAGAAAAAAATGCATCGTAACAATTTAAGCGTGGCACCAGCAGTATTCCTCCTTTATTTTATTCCAGTGCTATTCCCGACGTATAATGAATGGAACACACGAGTGCCACCATGGTCTGCAGTGACCGGTAGGAAGTTTGGTATACCCAAATGGATGTTATTCTTCTCCGTAAGCCACTTGTGCTAAAAGGTGAAGAATCCTAGCTAACTAAATAAAAATATTTTGTTGTTTAATTGCAACTGTATCCGCCATGCAAAGATAGCGGTGCAATGGGGTATAATCATTTCAAACTGCGAGAAATTTCAGCATGTCAAAATGAAACGACATGTACAAAAGTTCCATCTTCTCGTTACGGGGAAGACCATGACCACTGAATGTATTTTCTTATTTCTTTTTCTTTTTCAAGATGGTGGTAAAACTTTGCCTTTTGTACTCACCGTCATCCGCAGAGACGAAAGTTGCTAGGCAGACGAGAAGAAACGCGCATAGGGCGCGCGTTCTGACGGGTCCCATGGCGGCTGCGGCGGCGGTTGAGCTACGGCGTAAATAGGACGCTAGTGTTCTCGAGCAAGGAGGCCGCCGTTACGGCGCGGCCAGCTCAGTGGTGCCTTATCGCCTGGCAGACTGCAGCGGCGTCAGAATCCGCGGTTGGCCACGAGACGCTGTTGACCTTTGAGCTTGATGTCTCGCCGCAGACAGTACACGCGGTGTCAGGAACCTGAATCTCCCCGTGATCTTGCAAACTGCTTCGCTTTTTTTTTATGTTTCACTCTTACCCACTCCTATCCTATCTTAGACTTGCGACGTATCTTCGCTTCAGGCTCTCAATAGAGGATACATTTGGCGCCAAACTCGTACTTGCGAAAGTAAATCTCGTGTGTTCCATTTCTTACGTAAAGTTCTTCTCTCGAAGCACTTGATTGCTCCATGATTATGACCTTAGATTTGTGCGCTGTCCAGCGAAACGACAGTCTTGGAGATATTTAAGGAATACTGTGATCTATGTGTCTATCCCTTAGTATTTGTTGTTCGGGTAGTAGTAGGACAAATCATAAATATTGGCGTAAAAATAAATCCCGACGAAAAATGAACGTAGGAAATGAAAAACGCCCGAAAACGCATGCACTTCCAAATGAGTATACCTGAAATCGAGGGTTGGACGGAAACCCGTCTGTTCAGGAAAAAACATGACAATAAAAACTGGCACTGACCAAGAATGTTTAAAATCCAAAAAAGACGTTTCGGCTCCCGTACGGGTGCCTTGTTCACAATCTAAACAAGGCACCCTTGTTCACAAACATTCTTGGTCAGTGCCAGTTTTTATTGTCATGAGCATACCTGGAGGAAAGTAATACATAGAGACTAACGAAACAAATACAATGAAGCAAACTTGAATGCCAGCTCATTGTTACAAAGCATGAGAGAATGTTATTGAGTATGCCATGAGAAAGTGCCCTAATTCTTTTTTTCCAAAGACATCGGCGGCATGCTTACACGTCGCAGGGATTAGTCTGCCGTTTATGCCTCTTCCACAATTTCTCGCCGATCAGCATCACTAAACAAAACAGCACAACTTTCAAAATTTCGCTTACACCCGTACTCCTGCCAATGCAATACTTTCAGGGCCTATAATTAGCTTTCCCCGCCTTGTTGCCATGTCTTCTCCAGGGGCGCTTGAGGTCTCACCCAGTATGATCTGCATAAAGCTTACGTCATGCAAGTGAGACTGTCTACACTAATCCTTGTGCTTACACACTACTCCTTGTGTCTACTCCTTGTGTCTACACACTGATAACGATGCTTAATGCAACAATGCTTCTTTACCCCGCTTATCATACTCGTTACGATGCAGATAGTGGAAATCTATTCTGGAGGAGACTAGGGGTGGGAGATTGCTCGAGTAACCTTCCAATGAATCAATTAATGCTTTTGTCACCTTTATTTTTGAACTGGTTAATCGGTTGAATTCATGTGAGCACCAAAAAGTGCCATGTTCATATTATGCACAAGCATGCCGAGGATCGTACTCGTGGTTACACAACCTGCCCTACGTCACAACAGCAAACGATGCAAGCATGCTTACAGATCACAGTGATGAAAACCGCAAGGTAATAGCCAAGACATATCGAACAATGGACATTGTAATGCAAATACAAGGACCTATTCAAGGAACAATAATCTTCAAACGGGATAAACTGACTGACGTAAGTAAACTACGGTTGGTCGGCGCCCCTTCAGAGGACATAGGTAACTTCTGATGTTCCTGACTCCAGAAATAGTGTGAATGACAACAAACACGGCAATCAGCGTCGCGGCCGCATCAGCACGAGGATGATGATCAGCTTACCTCATCTGGAATGTCTGTGGGCAGACCTAGAAGCATACTGATGCCTGAAAATGTTAACAAACTGCCATGCCAGCGGAGCAGCGCGAACTCGCTGGGAATGCCTGAAATTACTCAAGCTTCATCATGTCGCGGCCACGTCACAGTGTACATGAACACCCGTCAAACAGGAAAAATTTCTTTACTTTTTTCATTTGTGGTTGTAGCCAATGCACCCAATTAATCGGTGAATGAACCGATTAAAGCCTGTCAATAAATCGCAGTAAATTAATCGCAGACCGAATAACTTGAACCCATTTACGCGCAAGGCTTAAAGTGTCAAAATGTCAAACGTGCAAAGTGTCCAAATTTTGACACTTTGATCCTGCCTAGATGCATCAAACCTCCCTCATAATCTCATTCTAGCAGCTGGAGACGTCCCTCGCTAAAAATGTAGAACATAACGATTAAGACAATTCAAATTAATTTATTTCATGACACCAGGTGTCATGTGGAAGCATCGAAAAACGCGATTTCGCGAATTGACAACGGCCGCACCAAGCAGTCTATCCGAGTAGCTGTCCTTTTTTCTATTTCCATTCTATTGCAAACAACCTATAAGATTTCTGACAGCGTGTTTCGGCGCTTGTGTGCATCTGCCCTGTCCAGTATTCATTAGAGGCTGCGTTCAATATTTTTGGAAAAATCGCGGTTACCAACTTCCGTTAACCGGGACCTGATGCAATTCACATACCATGCAGACGGTGCGGATATTATAAACAGCTGCTTTGAGAAGCTTTTGAGCACATCTTGACCGCAGTATTGGTCACCGCTTTGTACCAGCTCTGTGGCGGAAATTACAGGAAAGCTTCAAGCGGCCGATAACATCAAGGATGCTGAGCTTCTGTGCAGGCTGCGACGATTTTTGATATCCGTACACCTGATGTTTCCAAAATTTGTACTGTGGTCGCAACTTACAAAGTGGGGTCGCCCTGGAAATGCTGAGAAAAGCCTAGCCGTAGCTCAATGCAGTACTTTCCAAAGCAAAAAAAAAAAAACAATTCCTTCCTATAGAGAGTTCAGAGAAGGGCGAAAGCTTTCTGAAATCAAATTTGCATTAAAAGTGCGTCAAAAAATTCGCTAGATGGGCGTCCAACGTTAGCTGAAAACGCGTCCAATCCATCGTCAAGCCTTCAAACTTGACCTAAATCGCAAACGATGGACGAACCCATGCGATGATTTTTCGCGCACTAAGTAAACGCATCTACGAATGATCTGAACGCATACTGATACGTGATTTGTGAGATAAAGGTATACTATTGTACTCCTTCTTCACGATCGATGCATGTATTCTCTAATCTAAAACCGTTCCTTTTTCGCGATTTTCGAGTTACCGTTTTGACACAATGGACACCCGGTTTCACGCACTCGCCGTGTGTCGAGAGATCTTATCAGAGCTTTTCGGTCTACCAACCGCCTAATGGGGAATTGCATCAGTTTTCTGACACGACATCATCGGTCCCACTAAGAAAGCTTTCGCTTTAAAAGAATTTGAAGCCATTCCACTGTTTGAGGGTGAATGACCAGCAAAGCTGTTTAAAATGCACATCCGAAACATTGTTAGAGAATGTGCACGTATTTGTTTTTCTCGCCATTCGGCAATAGTAATGATGACTTTGTACTTTTAATGAAACTTGTAAGGACTGGAGCTTCACACTACCAGGCAAACATGCAGAGTTTCGTCCCCCTCTCCCCGTGGAAGCCCTTGTCTGGACCGCAGACGGGAATTTCACAAAGTTTGCCATCTCACTCTTAACTACCTAACCATGACTGGTAAATGAAATTCGCCGCAATTATATCGGGGTTCTATCAGCCAATTGTCATATAATTCTTACTGGGAAAGTTTTCACAAAACAAGAATTGTAGCTGTTTTTATCTGGCCATTGGCGATGAAGGCGGCTCTTAGCGCAAAGTGTTTATGCACATATGTTTATTTCAAGATTCATTCGGAAAATCCAGGGCCGACATATGTGAGAAAAAAAATGTTCTTTCCAGATGCCGAAAAAACACGCTCTAGTTCACCACAAATTTGTCATCTTCATCATAGGTAATTTCACAGTGCCCTCCACACCTTCAAAACACTTCGGATGCCTTCGGAATTCAGGACATTGCTTCTAGTTCTTCTCGGGTAGCGCAATACATTTTCTGCAGAAAGGCAGTCTGAAGCGCATGCACAGACACTATCTGTCGGGTTGATGCATTCTGGGGTTCCCGAAACACCCTTTTCACTGCCACCTTGGACGCAGGGGACCTAATTTGATGTCTCCATTTTTAAAGCTCTGCTTATAAAACAAAAACAACTGAATGTGGCAGATATCATGGGTCCAAAGTGTACATCCTTGGATCGCGTTCTTTGTATACGAACCAAAAAATGTCTAAATGATGCTAAGGGATGTATCTTCAAGCCATTTTTTTAAATACTTTGATATAATAGCACCGCTATTCCAGGGAACGTGGCACACAATTGGCATGACAATAAATGCAGTTCCCTTGTAAGTACCAAGCTCCTTGTAGCACTCTCTCCGGCTTTTTCTTTAATTGCGAGGGTTTTTTCGCAATGCAAAATCAAAATTTTTCTGACTTTCTTTCCCTGACAATGCGCCGTGGCTAAAATGTTTAATTGCTCCACCCTTCAAACACCAAAATGAATAGAAAATATTTTGAGGGTCACTTCTTCGGCTGCTCGCTATTAAGCTTACAACGTGTACACTGGATTACAAAACTGAAAAAGAAAAATACTCTACTGGACTAAAAGTAATTCACGCGGCTGGCTCGTTATGGCCTTGCCAGCTTGAACTGCTCGTGTGTGTTGGTAAATCAGTTTGTTCCCATGCACTATCAATGAAATTTGTCATATTTTGGTGATGCACTATTGTCGTCAACTTAAGTATTCTTTTCGCATCCGAGGCACTCACCGAAACAAAGTTTAAAAAACTTACCACGCTTCTGCAAACAGTTTTGCCGTTGATAACTGCGGCCTTACTCTAAAAGTGCTGGCACTGCAAAAACTGAGGAGCCCCATTCCCCGCCAGCAAAAAAAGAAAAAAATCTCCCTTGGCCATTACGCGACAGAGGATATCTAGTTTTGCACATTTCCGACAACGTACAAGGATCCCATATCGTCCTTCCGCTTTCGTTATTCAAGGGCGAATAAAAACGAAAAAAAAACCTACGGCGATTATGAGGAGCCTGCCCCTGGTTGTCTGCTTTTAAGCAACGGGGATGATAAGCTGAATAAGTGAGGTTTTATGTTACCCGGAGAGCGTTTTGGTTTCAGGAGTACTAAAATGAAAAGAAAATGACAAGAAACGGTGAAGTTCAAACTGCGTCATGCACTACTCGCGCACACTTCGGGCAAGTGAGGTGCCGAGTATATTGGCTATTTACGGAACAAAGTGAACAAGCATAAAGAAAGATGAGGGAAGGGCAGAAACGAGCGCGAAATCTTTGACATAAACGTTACAGGGAGAGCTTCAGGCATCACTGCACCAGACATCAAAACTGAATGTAGTAACATGGTACACGGTATTACATCTGAAGCGAAGGCTGCATGCTATGCACATTTAAACGCAAAAATTTTTAAAACGTTTAAAAAAAGGACATGCGCTAGTTCATTACGTTACATGTTGCAGCTGTTCATGTGCCCGCAGCTCCCCTAAGTTTATAGTGGGCAAAATACTAGAACCTAGGTTAAAGAACAATTTAGCTTTAATGCTAACTTGTAATGGGCCGATATTGCTATACATTCGCGAGATATAACCTTGCAGTTAAATTATACATCCGGAAATTGAAGCCCAGGAGCGTGCCCGAATTACTGATAGCTTTGAAATGCCTCCAGAAAGAGCCATTCCGGCAGTCAATCTCAGACGTCAGTAAAAACGGGCGCTCCGTATATGAACGATACCTTTTCCTGGAAATGAAAATCTAATGGCAGATTTTCATGGTGATGCTAATAATGATATGATATAATAATGACCCCATGGCAGATGGACAGTATTTTGTAAATAAATAAATGATAATGATGATAGTTAGTCCAAACGGCACAATTGCCCCAAAGACGGCCCTGGGTAAGTATGACGCCAGACAAAAATTGGAAGGTCTTAATCATTGGATACATCACCGTACAGCTCGTGTAAATAAAAGAACTCAGGCTTGAAATATAGTTCACTTCCCCTTCCCCACACACACACAGACGCGCATGCACATGCGTACATATACGCGCACACGCACACATGCGTGTGTGCAAAACGCTAAACCAGAGACCTCAGTCCGGGGCCATTTCTGCAAGGTACCTGACTGCGTCATACTGTCATATTTTCGCTTATTTGCGCGTATGTCTCAACGCTATGTATTGAAACAGCATCATATACGTTTAGGCTAGAAGCAAGCTTTCTTCTGACCTACCCGCTTTTTCACACCTCACTCCCTCTTTTATTCCGGTGGTCATCCTTAATCATAACTAAAACAAATCTCATAAATCTTGCATAAATGTATGGGGTTCGTTGTGGTTCACCTTCAACGGGCTATGGAATATGGCTCGCAGAATCTACGCAGCTGAGGCATGCTTTTGTGTTGTTTCTGGCATTTTACTCGATAGTGTGGGTGGATTTGGTGTGGCCCTTCAAACCATGCTTTTTAACACAAAATGAGTGACAATTTCTTGCCTGGCTTCCCAATGTTGAGCACGGGTTGCTAACTGGGGCAAACTCCGCAGACATGAACTTGTGAATTTCGAACCTTGGTGTTGCTGGAGATATATACACCGAAGACATCACAATCTGCATTTAGTTTATACGTCACACTCATCCCCACAGTGGGTGACATTGTCATTTTGCGAGCCAAGGGTGCACATTGTATAATTATGTGGTTTAACGCGCCGAAGGTATACCTGGGCTTTGAGTCGCCCCGTAGTGGAGGGCTCCGGAATTATTTCGACCACCAGGGGATCTTTAATAATGGATGCCCAAATTTTGACGCACAGGGGTTTTCTCTTTTCACCTCCATCAGAAAAGCGACTGCCGCGCCAGGAAATTGAATCCGCGTCCTTGCGCTCAGCAGCACGACGCCTTAACCACTGAGCCACAGTGAACAGTCAAAGGCGTACAGTATCTTGGGAAAGTTTAGTACATGACCTACCTGCAGCCGTCAGTTTATGTGAATCATTAGAGTACCACAGTCCAAAATTTTCCAACACACTTTGGATGGACCAGTCTTTGCCTCATTTGGAGACATTAATCACGGCCTTCAGCGAGATGTTGTGCAACATCAGAGAGATGTTCTGCGAGTGTTAAGCTTATACAGGACCTGTGTACAGTGTTTAGTGATGTGCTTCATTACACTGTGTTTCAAACTCATCCCCTATGAACTGGATGAACCACGTCTTGCCTGGCTTGCTTACATTCATATTTCAGTCACCGATGACTATCAACGGAGGGCGTCACGCCTGCTTATTGATCCCCTGGTCGCTTTCACACAGTATACCCCATCGATCAAATTGCCCTTGCTGTTTTCTTTGTCACGCGAAGGCCCGCAGGTCTTCAGGAAACCTCACTCCCGTGGCTTACCAACAACGACCTATGAATGCAAATAGAATGCTAGAAAATCCTGCCATCATAGCTATATACAGCTTTTCTGGACAAATATAGTGCCTGTCAGCTTTATTTACTCTGTTTCCGCATCGACGCTGCCCAGACGCGACTTGCACGATTTTAAAACGCGGAATTGCTTGGAGGTTTCTAAATTTTATCGATAAGTGAGGTACTTCGCTGTGAAAAATTTATGTAGGTAAGCACACGCACACAGTGTATGGGCCTTTGTGCGCGTGTGTTGGCGCGCCTGTGCGACCTACAGCTACAGTTGTTGAAAGGCGGCTCAGTGATTATGGCAATTATCCATGGACGATATAAGAAACAGTATTTACTTGAAAGAAAACAGAGGTATACCAAGAAGTATGAGGTAATAAATTTCGGGGGCCAGAAATTAATTACGAGAGCGCAAGATAACAGTCGAAAGTCCTCGTGGGAGACATTCATGTCGCAGTGAACATGAAGATGTTACTGCTGCGGTTATGACGACGACGAGAACGAGGATGATGATGGCGCAGTCGTAAAGTTTTCGTTTGAGGTACTGTCACCTGGCGGTGATCGTAACACTTTAAAGCATGTCGCTAATGGTGGCGATGGGCGACTGAATTGCAGCGCGTTCATTTAATAATGAAATTGCGCCCTGTTGTGGGACTCTGTATTACCACGCGTATTTTTTGGTGCTAAGTGTTCTTTATTTTTGTCGCACTTCTTAAGCGAGTCGATGCAGTTACGCTTTTGGTTTCTTTGGCAACCCGGCTTTCCTCTTGTTTTATTTCCCGGGATGTCCATCTTGCGTCTCCTTTCTGCGGTGTTGTGAAGTGGTGCTGTCGTCTGCCTTACCTTTACAGAAGCGTGCCCCTTCGTTTTGGTGACAGATGCGCCCCGTGTCATCGGCATCTCTGCAGAACAATTCCGTTCATCCATTCTGGAAATTTATTCGAGGTTGCGCCCCCCTCAACAAGAAACTGTTTCACCTGGGCGCTTCGGGGGTACACAGAAAGTACTACATAATCTAAAGTCCTCAGCGTTGGTATGTACCGTTATTTTCATGTCAATGTGGGCTTGAGCAGAAAGAGAGAGAGAAAGAGAGAGAAAAGGGGATCTTTATTTGGCAGAGAGGTTTGCAGGTGTTTACAATCGCCTGCATGCTCATCTGCTGTGGATGGGGGATGGAGGTATTTACGGCCCAAGGAAGAGCTGGGCAGGAAAAAAATCCCGGTCCATCTCCACTAACGCGAACTGTGGGGATGGGAGAAGCATGCAGTGTGCGCCGGTGTTTCCCATAGAACAGTCGCTGCTAATGGGCAATGAGGGACACAAGACGATTTTGTTTCAATTGCAATGTGTACTATCGTGATAAATTGAAATACGAACAAATCAAATACGAACAGGACGCGCGTGACTTTCAGTACGTGCCGCGCGTCCTGGCGACGGCCCGCGTATACGCAGAGCGAACAAGTGACCAGAGTTTGTGTCACACGTTGGTATGGAAACACCGTCGTTCGACGTGTGGGCATTTTGGTTTGTCTTCCCACCGCGTTCCGCGCCTGCTCACGCAAGCGTTATCTGACTTTGGTGCTGCGATGAGGGGAAATGGCGCACGCAGCTATATTCGATCCTTTATTTTTTATTTCATGCTGAGCGCCCAACAGACGATAGAAATACGACGCCCTTTCCATATCAAGGTTGGTCACGGACTCTCGTAATGTGTTCGCACTGCGCATACGCGGCCTGTCGCCAGGATGCGCGAAATGTACTGAAAGCCACGCGCTCCGTTCGTATTTCAATTTATCACGATAGCACATTTATTATATACAATCAGGAATCGCGTAGCTAATCCAAGTCAATATGCAAAATGTATTTCTTGGGTTCTTCTCCGTCGTCCTAATGCTCCTGGTGTTGAAGAGGCTCCTGCGCTTACAAGTCATAGATCGGGCCGAGTTCAGGTAGAGGTATGCAGCTGTGCTGTAAAAGTTTTTTGTCTTAGAAGCACGAAGCTTTCGAGCGCGAGGCGTTCGAAATCTAGTGTCCCACTGTGTTCTTTTAGTACGCGTTTTTGCTCACGGAGACTAAACGTTCTAGCGCTAGCCGCTGGAAAACGAGTGTCCCGGTGTTTTAGTACCGTGACTACACGAGACGACGACAAGGGACGCCGACATCCCGACCCTAAAAACTGGTATGGACTTAGCGTGCGATGAAGGACTTACACGCATTTGTCTTTGTTCTAAGCTTGGGCCGCATAATTTACATTTCCGAAATTAGGCCGATGTCATCCAAATAAGAGAACAAACTATGGAGAGCTTGGCGCTGTTTCGAGGGACAAGTCCATGGGCCAACAAATAATTTTGATAGTAATTAGTCTTTTTTTTTTAGGCGTTCGTTGTCTTCAAGGAATTGTGATCTCGGTTCCTTGTAGGCAGCACATTCTAATAAATATATGTTCAACGGTTTCATCACAAGAACAATTATCGCATGAAGAATTTGGCAGGAAAGCCTCCAGACAGACTAAATAACGAGTTGGCCTTCCCGTTTTCAATTTATCCCTGCTAAAGGGATGCACTTGGTCTGCTTGCGCGCATGGGTCTGGAACAACAACGGCACACTGTTTTAAATCGAAGCTTCCTATGCCTCACTAAAGGAGTCGATGCCCGAGCAAAGCAAACGCAGTGCAGGAAGGTGAACTCTAGGCAATGGGTTCACAAAACGATGATGATGATAATTGGTTTCCACAAAGGCACATCAAGCGCCTCAAGAAAAAAACGCTTCCCAGGGTCGGAATCGAACCTCGGTTCCTCGTGTTATAAATCCAAGGTGTGCCCGATTGTGCCATTCCGACACGGTCGAAGCAATTTGAATTTTGGACTTCGACTTTGACTCAGGTTGCATGAGAGAAAGCTTCTCGTTTTAACAATCAAATCCTTCTTTTGGGCTTTCATTTTTTTGCCATTTTGAGTGGCTGTTTCCAATTCTCTCACACATTAGTCGTTTTGCGTGCGTATAGATTCTGCGGACTACTTGGATTACGAAAAGTACAAGGGGAGCCCGGGGTCACGGCGTTAGCCCGCCTCTCGAGCACGTGGAAAAACACAGAAGTGCCTAATCACCTGTCTTTAAGCTCACCTTGCAGGTGATTCGCACAAGGATCCTTTTAGAAGGATCCTTCAAAAAGGTTTTCTCGGCAACTTTAAAGCCTCGGCACCACTAGCAACAACAACTGCGGCCATCATGCCATTTTGTACCGCGCGTAGCATAGAAAGAAAGCCGTGCGCCGTAGTTTCTCAGTGGCGTTACCAGTGCTTGATAAAGAAGTTTGACATGGTTCATACAAGCGAGACTCACTCTTCGTCCACGCCAGCAAAAGCCGCTTTCAGCTTAATCTTCTTCGGTGTTCGACACGTGCTGTAGCTTTATCAGCTTAGCTGACGACGTTGGCGCCAGGAGTCACAGCGCGCGGTATTTACGCGAAGTTCGCTTGACCAACGAGGAACAAACGCTTTTCGCAGCGTCCACAAAGCGTGAAGTTGTTTTTGTTCCACCCACGGGCAATGGAGCCAACTGACGGCTGCCGAACAGTGCAAATGTCTGCGTGCAACGTTCGCTGTACATGAACCTTTCGTGAAAACACGGGAAGGGGAATGCACTTTCTTTCTACGAGAACCGCGGCCTGTTCCGTGTTGCGACAAGCTTTTTCCCCGCGCTAGCGGTTGAGTCAGCGAGGCAAGCGGATAGATAAAAGTGTGAAACTTGAGAAACTCGGACAGGCTCAGGCGTCTTGGTGTCGAAGACGAGAGCCCCGGCGGCTTTTTCCTACACATAGGCTTTATACTTCTTGCTCTTAGCAAGCCTTGCTACATGATAACGTTGACGGAAAGGCAAAAAAAATAATGCGATAAACAGTAAAGAAACGGGAAGGACGGATTGGGCAGAAACGTCAGCGGCGCGGACGTTTTGCGTTGTATCTGCACGCCACTCGACACAATTGGCGGGAAAAGTGGCGCGGCTAACGTGCTTCCCGCCGGATGCAGCTCCGCCATCCTGGCCAAGTAGCCGCTCCTGAATGACTCGCTTTCGTCGCACTTGAGGTAGACGCTGCTCTCGAGGGCTGCGCTAATCGGTGACGATCGATTACGAAGTGGGACAGTTGGTCTCTTTTGTTTACCCGTCCAGAGAACTTTTGAGCTGTTATCTGGAAATACAAAACTGCTCTCGCTATAGAAATTCTACGGGCAAAAAAATTGGAGTTGTTCTGGAGCAGTTCTGAGCAACCAAACTGACGAATATAAAAGCCTTACGTGTTCTGTATAATCTGAAATGAAGGACAAGAAAGCATGAAAATTATATGAAAGAAAAGGTCAACTCAACAAGTATCAGTTGAGCAGCAGACAGGCACTTCGGGCCTTCTACTTTGTTCACCTGAAGGATGTTAATGACAAACTATTAGCTATTAGCGCCCGGTAATTGGCATTAACTTCTGATGGTAAATATGAGTTCATTGGTTTACTCAAGCAGTTATCGCTCCTTCTTGGCATTCCAGTTGGGGAATTGGGGCTGACTGCTTGATTAACGCACGGTACGAATTCGGATGTGCTACAAAAATTATACAATCTCAAACGGGTTTCACAATGCTTGGTACTAGGATTTAGAAGCAAACAATCATATGCACAGATATACGGAATACCAAGATGGAACGTTCAGGGTGATTAATATATTCCAGCGATTCCGCACTAAAACTCGCCCAGCGTGAGTGGTATAAAATGACTCCACTTTTTTTTATTTGCATCTATTCAAAAGGCCTAATATGGCGGGAAGAGCAACCTCATTTTTCTGTGCTAATGTGCTAGGTTTGGATCCACGCGCAAGGCAGGATGGCCGGCACATCGCGCGGCGCCAGTTTCTTATCTGTGAGAAAGAAAAAAAACACGGACGGTTGGGGGGGGGGGGGGGTCATTTTCTTTTCTGGCCTATTTAAAATACTTTCGTCATTAAAAACGAATTAAAAATCAGTCGATAACTAAGGCAAATGTATTTATGCCTTCAAGAAATACAATACACAGGTTTAGGCTGCCTACAAAAGGCCGCTAATGTCACTCTGTACATTAAAACTAGGCCTGGCTATTTGATGGTTGTGTGACATTTCGCAATTTCAATTATTAATGAAAAAATGTAACCGAAATGCTACCTAATTGGTTGCCTCAAGAACACATACGCAAACACCATTTGGAGAATGAATCCACAATATTCCAAACTTTTAAGAGGAAATTCTTTAAAAAATGTGTCTTTTTATGGCAGAGGAATTTCAAGGAATTTTATTATTTTGAGTTTTATTCTTCCCGATAAGGACCATAACCGCTACAACGATTAAGGTCATGACTACTGTTTGATTTTTCTCATCTCTGTGACCTCGGCGAATTTAGGTGTCAACCAATGCTGTGACTAGCTGCATACATTGCAAGGTTGCACGATGGAAATGGCCGGTTTCAACAAGCTGTAACAGAAGTAGTGCTAAATGTACACTAACTTTTCGAAACATAAGTTGCGTGAAGTTGTTTCTTTACAAGAACTCAATATACGGCATCTTGGTGTAGTTTCCAAACTGCTTCTACAGCCTCGCCGGGAAAGTTCATGAATTTGCCCCATAAATTCTAAAGCTCTCAGTGCCGACAGATTTCACAGAAAAAAGAGTAACTCTGCAAGGGCGCTGTTTTAGTGAAAACTTTCCTTAAGACATTGATGAATTCAAACTTTCAGACTTTCAGTGATCGCTCCAATCTTAAGTGACTTTTAGTGCAGCATAGAAACGCAGCGAGCTTTATATAACCTACACTAGTCCTCTAGTTTCTTCACTCGTTCTCAAAGTCACTGAAAGGCTGCATGATGTCCCTGAGTATGCGTTTGGCGGCCTTGCTGCTGAGCTGCGGAAGCTTGTCTACTTTCTCGATGACGCAGCAAGCCACGCGAGGTCCGGAGTCGCCGGCAGACACGCTGGCCGGGTTGTCCTTGTTCCTACCCAGATCATCCATGCGGGCGTGGATCTGCGAATATCGTATTACGTTGCGCGATATGCACTTTTTGCTACTGCATAGGCACATGCATAACCGCTTTTGGCACAGGACAGTGCTGGTACTTCGTACACGAACTCTCAATTAAGAATCACGTAAGCGGACATCTCCCTAATCACTGCTCGGCGTGCACGTGTAAGCCACTCTGTAAGCCCCTCTTCAAGCAATTTAAGATATTGTGTAGGTGCAAGGATAGCCAAGCATGAGAGATTCGCGAGGCCTACCATATCAGGAAAAAGGGAAATGTCTGTGTCAGCGATACGTCAATTGTTCGGCACAACAGTTAGATGATGGTTATCGACGACCGTTTGTGAAAATGCTCACCTCAAGTTGTTGCAGATTTTTTGCGTGTGCGAAATGATATGCCCGTCTGTATTTATGTGTGTTTTGTTAGTTGCAAATCTGCGGCTGTCCTTGTGTACCTCCCTCTATGTGGCGTATTCCTTAGCGCAGTTTACACCTTTTGAGAATATGCACCAACTCGCCCAACAAGTCCTTCTAAACTACTTCGTGATGTCCGATTGTTAAGAACGTGCCATGAGCGCTGGTAACAGACTCTTGCGCAAGCTATGATTAATGCGATGACGAGTGTGCAGACGTAACTAACGTATTCTCTGTCATAACTTTTGACTTTCGTACTTTTTACTTATGACTTAACCCCTTTATTTCCGGCATTCAAGGTTAGCCCGTATGGGCGAGAAGTTATCCTGTTTTTCTTCGCCTGTCTGGGCAGGGTCCTGGTTTTGTAGGCTGTTAGCAAATACAACCTGCATAAATAACATTCGTTGAGGTTGCAGGAAGCCCACTGTAAATCCTACCGATCCACTCATTTTTAAACACTTTCTGCGAACAATGTGGCACTTCCGGCGCTTGGATTGTTTGTCCGCTTGCTTGAGCTGCTTAGTCACTGCTGCTTTGTGTTCACGCGATATCAGTTGAGCACACAGAAATATGAGTTGTGCACTATGCTATAGCTAAATAGATAAAACTTAATGATGTGCTATAGCTAGAGAGCCGAAACTCAGTTTTGACGCATCTGCATTTTATGCAAATCACATTCGTTTAATTTTCAACTACTCTAAATATCTCGCGTTTGCGCCAATGTTTTCACGCCGTTACAATTGGAGTGTAAGTTTGCTGTGAGCTTGATTTCATGTTTAGGATGTCATCCTACGAAGTTCCACAGTGATGAAAATCATCTGGTGTGAGTCAACATGTGGCAGCTTTTGACGCCTACTTCGACCAGTTACGCAACTGTTTCTGAGAAGTTATCCCGCTAAGTTGTCGCATAATGTCACAGCTTGCTGTGTGAAAAACATCGCTTTTATGAAACGGTTTTTCTAGACTCCAGGTAACAGCAACCTTGACATAAATGACCGAGTATGATTATCCTGCTAACGCAATTCACTCGGCACAAGGCTGATCCCAGCACTCAGTGCGATTTCATTCAGGCATCCATTAAACTGTGAATATATTTTAAATACTCCTTTTTTCGCGCACAATTAACAATTGGAGTAAACTAACTGAATCTACTGTAACTAATCTTCGCTCTCTTGAGCAATTGAATTTTTAATGGTATTATAGTGTGCCTTCGATGTTTTTCTGTATGTGCGTTCAATCTATTTTCGTCACATGTGCTACGTCAATTGTATATAGCAAATTGTGTTTGATTCCCTTCCTACTTGGTTCCTTCAATGGGATTGAGTATTTCACGAATAGATAAAATAAATAAATAAACATAAACACTATAGTATGCTCTGCCAACAAAAGTCGATCACAGTGTCTCAACCGGAGGCCGTATACGCGCTGAGCCATTGTAAGGGGTTTCGACTTGTGGTGTGAATTGCAATAATAGGCTACGCACGTGATCGCCACTCTAACCCAAGCGCCTTTGCAATAACACATTGTACTTACATTGATAGAACGGCCTACAATAGACCACGGTCCAGTGAGCGATGCCAAGGTGTCTGTGAAGATTACGTTCGTCTCGCCGTGTTTGTCGCAGGCAATGTTCCCAAAGTCACCAACATGCCTGCACAGAGAGAGGGAGAAAAAATCTGCTTAGGGTATAGCTCTAGGTTTACCAATGCTTCTAACAAAGCACAGCCATGAATTTGACAGATAAATGCAGAAAAAATTGTGAGTTGATCTTTTCTTGTGGAAACCGTCGAGTGCTGAAAGTTGGGAAATGAACCACCAAAGCCGAGCGATCCAGCAACCAACGAAGCTTGCAATTGAACGACGAAGGTGGTATTTTTTGTGTGGTGTGCAGCGGTAGCTTCATTCATTCTTGGCCCATCACGCACGTGGATATGTGGCATGTGCAAGGAATTTCCTTTTTCGCGTCACCCCGAGTACTAGGGACCCCGAACAATGCAGGGGGTGGGACTGGCGATCCCGCGGACCCCGAGTCCCCTAAGGGGCCATGAAGACAAAATTCAAACTTGGGTCATTAAAAAGACTATTTTGTCCTGGTAATAACAGTATTAATTGTCCCGAACTTCAAAGAAATAATGGAGATATTAAGGAAAACATGTAAAGCAGTGGCGACTACCCAGCCACTTTCCGACACATTTCTATGACGTCACCGATTTTTGTTTGTGCGAATGGCAGTCGCTGATCTACCCCACCGCTTAGACCCATCACTGGGCAATTGTAGTGGGCCTCCAGTTCCGTTCGATCGCATCACTCTAACGCTAACGAGCAGTTCACGTGCTCATAAAAATGTTTTAGTGCTCGCCAATATGGCGTCACTCCTACCCATTACACGTCACTGCAGTGCGAAATCTGGGCGTTTTTTAATCCTTCCGGCGTTTTTATTTTCAGTTAGAAAATGTCTTTCGTGGATTGAATGGAGCTGAGTGAGATACTGAATACTTGTTCTTTCAAACTAAACAAAGTCGATCTTGATGAATTCATAGCGCAAAAAAATGAGGACAGAGAGAGAACACCTCGTCCTCGTCCTGTCCTCGTCCTTTTTGCGCTATGAATTCATCAAGATCGCCACACCAACTTGCCCAAGAATCCGTACTAGTAAACAAAGTCGGTTTTTGTCTTCATGGCCCCTTTAAGTCGTGTCCAGTCATGACCAACAGAACATAGGTGATGGGAAGAAGTTGCCAACGGGGGTGGGCGGCGCTATGGTCAAGCTCAGGCTGATGGGCTCCTTGTCTTTCTAGTACTGGCAGAGAGCTCTGGAACCTTGCTGAGAGCGAGAGTTTAGCTCAGTTGAACATTGAGCTCTTTCTCTTTATTTTCATACTGCATGGTGCTCTCGAAACTCCTCCTTCAAAACGATCGTGCGCAAATGAGAGGCTGCAACAGAGCAATGTTCAGGCCTACCTTACGCATTGTTTTCATAAATCCGGACATGTTTCCGTGCTCTTCGATCATGCCATAAGCCAACGAAGTAACCATATAACCGGTGAATCTGTCTTCTCTACTGCTAAGTTTATCAATAGTGTGTCGGTAAAATCTTCGAAGCAAAATACTAACATCTGGAGACTCGCTTTCTGAAATTCAAAAGCGTAAAAGCAGGCCAGTCACGTTCTCTAGTTAGGAAACCAAGCTAGGCGACCTTAAAGTTACTGTAATCTTCCGCATAACCCCCAACAGTTGCCAAGGTGTCATCTCTGAAACAAGATTGGAATTGTAACTACGAGCACAGGAGAGTTGCAGCTACTAACACTGGCAGGTGTTTTATTTCCGTAAACACTGACAGTATTTTTACAACCACTGACAAATGCTGCATATTTAAGGTATGGGCTCAACTTGTCCACGCACTCATTCAAAGAAAACTTGGAATGATTGCTGGATAGGGCTAAAATAATTGTTTACCGTACAGTAATTTGACTGACGAGATCGGAAACATTTCCTGCGAATATGCATGAAACGAATTCAACACAAAGTTGTCTTGATTGCCCTTTAAGCTCAAAAACATTTAATTGTGGTTATTGTGATGATGTCCAAATCGATTACATCTACGGTGGCCCGAGAATGCTACCTTTGCACATAAAATCATACCAAAACGCAGTAAATTAGGTTTGCCTATCATGAGATCCCTCCGCCACTAGTGTAAATGATCTTAGATGTGGACCACTTCCGAATCGAAACCTTTATTTTAGGGAAGCAAAAACTGAATGTAGCACAAAGAGTAGAGTGTGGCTCCTGTTAGATTTCTTTGCCTTACAATGGTCAGCCTTCAGTGGCATTTCTCGATTCATATAGAACGATTAAACATCCCTGTCAGCTCATAGAAAACTTCTCTCACTACCTTAGCGGAAGAGAGTTGCAACGAGTATTCTGGTGACGTCATACATCCGCAAGTGGCGTCGTCTCACCTGACGGTGGCCTTTCGGTCTCCGTGCGTGCTGTTCGCGGGGTTGAAGTGTGGTCCCGTAGACTGGCAGCCTTCAGTGAGGTTTCCCAGCTCGTGCACATGCATCCCGTGCATAAAGGCACGGTGATCACGCGCACTGTCGTTCACCTTCAGTCCCGTCACGTGCACGTGGACGTTTAGGTCTCGAGTGCCTTTCTGCGGGTTTTTAAAACAGCGAGACATGCCATCGGTAGGAGAACTGAAACGAGAAGACTTCATTCGGACAAACATGGTGACATTCTTTAGAAACGCTCTTACCACGTGCGACCGCAAATCTACCTGGCACGCTTGTCCCATTGCACACTTAAAATGCAAATGGTTTGTTCTCGGGATGGTTGTAGAAGGATATACAACCGCGAGAATTGCAGAGAAGACTCTTCAAAATTTGGTGGGATTATCCCGCCGAAGCCACATCTGGGCTCTAAGGCGCGCCGCAGTGGAGGCCTCCGGATGAATTTTAACGTGCGCCTATATGTCGACACACGGGTTTTCCGCTTTTAACCTTCATCTGAAAAGCGGCCACCATGGCGGGTCAGAGAATCCGTTTAACAAGTGCATTTCGTCATCAACTCGAAACATATTTTGTTGTCACCGTGTTCTAAAAAGATAGGATCCACAATGCTTCCTTGGGAAAACTTGCTCAGTGCACTGCTTCTGAGATAGCTTTTAAGCCTGAAATCGATTTCCTTGTGCTGCTAAGATGTGTAAGACAATGCACTGATGCACTGCCTTGCCGTGGCTTTCGAAAGCGTAAACGGTTTAACCCGGTACATTTGTGCTATGCAATTATATTCCTAACGTTTCCAGCTGTCAGAGGCCCTAGGCTTAACTGAAGGAGGGAGACGCGTGCGTGGTGGGAGTGATGTTGTGGGGTGGTTTAACGACCAAAAACTCATGTGCCTTACTACTCCGTGAGGGTGGATTACTAGCGAAGCTAGCTGTTCAGCACACTCAATGCGTGCTGCAGACTTTTGATCACAGGTACGGACTTATTCATGGTGAACTATCAGATATGACAAGTAAATGGAGTTCGGACTAATGATGATATCGGCAAATTGTAATAATCTTTCTTTTTCTCGAGAAAGGTTTGTTAATGCAACAGTTACAGCTGCTTTCTGCGCCCATACTCATCCAATTATTGTCCATGTATTGACAGCAGACTGGAATTTTGTAACATTTACGACTTCCCTGCGAACTCATTATGACCAATAAATGAAACTAGCAGCAAATAGTTGTTTTAGCGACCAAAATTGATATAATTGTATTGGCTAAAGTTTTGATAAAACGAAGGTTACAGCCGTTCTCGGCGGGGAACTCGTGTTAAAGTTGGCTTTCCGGCAAGGCGTTTTTTTTCTCGCGTCTACAAACAGTTCCCAGAACCCTGGCGATATAAAGCTTCTCTTTAAATACTGAATATGTGTTCCCGAGGATGTTCATGAACAACGGTACAGTGCCTGTTCGCGTTCGCCCATAGACCCACCTGCTGCCACAGACTGATGAGTCCTTGCACGGGTTGTTGGAGCTCCTCGGCGATAGCTTTGTTGGACTGAAGTTTGCAGATGGCCAGGTCATATTCGGTTTCCGACACTGCGTGCGGAAAAAATTGCGTTTAGAGGCTTTTTGTTTCAGGTGACAGTGACGTACTTTCAACCTTCTGGATACTTTACCACCCCCCACCTCCCATAGATCGGAAAGTTCCTGTAAGTTCATTCGTTGTCCATCGTCGGCCCGCAAAGCGACATGGTAACAGCGATGGTTACGGCTTCATGATAGGACAGGAGTTGGGAAAGACATTAATGGAACTATTGAGCACATTTGCTCCTTAGCACTCATGTCACCTTGATTCTTCCGTGTCCCTCCCGCTTGCGCTTATCTTCAAATGAACACCTCGAAGGTATCAATGCACACTCCCTATAAAACAGCGGCTTCCATAATGGTTCGCGTGTAGTAGGTGATACAGCAAAAAACTAAAGGAAGACTCAGAAATCGTCCTTTTCACACACCCTTTCTAACCTGGTAGGCGTAGCCTCTCTTCATATTGTCTGCTGTCTCCATAACACCTGCTGCCAGATCATCATTTGATATTGTGATTAAAACTAAGTTAGAATAAAGTGTGCTACTCGTTTACTTTCTAAATCGATCCTTCCTGACTCTCAGCTTTCAAGAAATTCTAGCTGCTCAAAAGTTTTGAAAATACAACATTGGAGCTTTTTTTCAATCAGATGAGAAGCCCATCGTAGGAAACGTTCCTTGTTATGTACTACAATTGCATTCTTTAATTGCCTAACTACATATGCTTACAATTGAGCTAACAGAATAAACATCGCGTATTTTATTTATTCAAAAGAAAGGCCGAAACACCCCCCATAAGATTTTTTAGCTTAGGCGATCTGGCAACAACTTCCGAAATAAAGCGGAAACTTCCTAAGTTCATCATATTCTTTTCGTTTAGCACTCGCCTTCTACGTTTGTCATCATCGTGTATCTACGCCTGCGTTCAATGCGCGCATCTTCAGGTACAACATGTCTTGCGCGGCCGCACGTAAAATTCTCTTCTGCTTTATTGGAAGCAACAAGGCACAACATACTTCAAATACCACACGTTTTACCACGCCCAATCGAAAAAGTGTGCAGCTGAACTCAACGCCGGTGCATAATTTCTGCAATGCTTCCTCTAGCCACTTATTTGTAGACTGAAATGCGGCGTAGAAAACATGTCTGTAATTTTGCTACATGCTTTTGACAACCCAGGTTACTATCTTTCTGTTTTTTTCTGTAAATTTGGCTTGCTTCTTTATTTGTATAATAATGATATTCAATTTACGCATCGTTCGTAGCTAGGAGCTGTTTGCAGTCTGCCTTTGCAGATGCACTTACCAACAATAGCTTCTACAGCAGTATATTACTCTGGGTCCTATTCGCCCACATTTGTTTTCCTCGTGATGGTTCCTACCGCTTAAGATAGCCATAAAAAATTCAGCTCAATTATACTTATTCTGCATACACTTCTTATCAAGCTGCCCAGTCTTATACATGTGTCTGTAGACCATGAAATTCAATAAAAATTGTGTGCTGAGTGCTGGGCACATTCTGCTAGCACCGCTTTGATCAGTACTCTTAAACTTGGAAATTCAGATAACGTTTACTACAAATAAGTGCCAACAGACGTTGGAGGTGTTGTTAGAAGAAAGGAAATGTTCCGATGTTATTACAGGGGAAAAAATGTTTCCACACCCAGGTAATTCATGCTTGAGGCATTTAAAATTGAGAGATTTGTTTTTCAAATTCCGGTTTTAAATTCGATAGTACATTTTACCTATATGTACGTGCTCTACACGGCGGCGAAATACATTGGTGATAATACCAGGAATGGAGCGGCGTGGGAAAGAACGGACGTGTAGACAGAATGTGAGGTAAGGAAAGAGAGGCCAGCGGAACCCCTCCCGTGGAGGGGACTATGGTTCATGACTGCGAGTGAGCAAATCCACAAGACTCTAAACCATGAAGGTTTCGTCTCAAAGCTTCCGGAATAAAAGTCATTCCTTTATAACTTATTTCGCACTGCGCAAGACACCCATTATTTTATCACTTTTTTCGTACTGTGTGACTCATTTCGTTCCGCCAACTTACGCTTTATCTCCTTCTGGTGGTCCCTCTGAAGCAGGCGGTTGTGATCACGGTTCGATGCATGGTGCTGCGACGCTGTACCGCTGTGTTGGTGGTGGGTTTTGTTGTGGTGGCTGTGAGGAGGTTTGTGTTGGTGGTGATGGTGGCTCTGATGGTGGTGCTTCTGGTGGTGATAGCGGTGCGGTTCGACCATTTCATCGCTGTCGCTGGCATCATCTTCGTTGCTGTTTTTGCTGGGAAGCACTGCCCCGAGGGTGTTGCTGACCCCGCGCCGGGAAGTCTCCGGCACAGCCAGGACACCAGATCCTGCATGATGGCTTTTTGGCATAACGTCGTCGCCAGCAGCCATCGTAACTGCAGCATGACATTCTTTTTGGTATTTTGTATCATACTTAGCTGGACCTAAGGCTTTTATATATCTCAGCGATGCTAAAAGACGGAGAAGTCTTTTTTTAAGCTGTGAGGCCTTATCAGTTGAATGATGGTAAGCGGGCTCTTTCAATCCCGGTTATCGTGACCCAGCTTATAACGAAGTCTGGCTTGTACACACAAAAATGGCATGACTGGTACACTGGGCACCAGGGCTGTAAAACTTCGTCCTCCATGAACCCCGCTTAAAATGTACTTACCCTATGATTGAAAGTGATTTTCTTTACAAAGAGCTCCACAATGTTTACTAGCTCATTTGAAACCCATCAATATTATAGGTGCTGTTTCCAACACAAATTTGGTCCATTTACCTATGCTCTTGTACTTACTTTAATTTGTCAGAACGTGCTTCACCAGGTAAAATGGTACGGGATATGTCCGGCATGTCGCGTATGCGAGCTCTCACGATGTATCTAATTACACAAGTACGCGCATATACAGTCATTACGGAGCATTGTACCTTGGGAAAGATCAGAGCTGTTTCTGTTTACTGCAGCTACGGCAGCCCAAAAAAAGGTTTTGCTACATAATACGCATGTACTGCGAAAAATTATAATCAGCAAAAATAATAAATGATACGAAGAAGAATCAGTTTCTTCGTAGTAGTAGCTCTAGTAGCAGTGGTGTAGTAGTTGTAACGAATCTGCTCTAGAACTAACAACAATATTAGTAGAAGTAGAAGTAAAGTAGCATCCACAACAAGTAATTGTAATTTGAGGGGTAGTAATAGGAGGTCGGGTACTGCTGCGATAATAGTAGCAATATAGCAATGCTAGTGGTGGGGAAAAGTAGTGACGGGTAGGTGTAGCACACCGAAGTGATTGTAGTGCAGTAGCACCAGTGCCATTAGTAAGGATAGTTACCGTGGAAATCGCAGGTGTAGCTAGGGTAGCAGAGGTATTAAATTGGTGAAGGAATGGTAGTTGTAGTGAGCAGTAGTTGCGGTAACCAGCAATTGTTACAGCAATGGTGGCATAGCTCCAGCAGTCCGGGTAGTTGCTTTAGCCGTTGTTGAAGTAGCAGCAGCGGCTGTACTGCTAGTAGCTAAAAACCAATTGTGCTAGTTATAGCCGAAAGGTATTGGTAACCCCTGCCCCATCAATAATGGGGGGGGGGGGGTGGAATAAATACGAATGTAAGTAGCCGCCGCAACATTCATCGAAATAGGGAACATAGTTGTATTCCTTGAGAAAGTTTTATAAATGCAGCACCAATGACAGTTGTGGTATTAATCCTGGTGGCCGTCACAAAAGGGTGGCACCAAAAGCGCTGGCCCTGGGGTTAGTGGGAGAAGTAGTGAGAGGTGACGTAGTGTTATGGAGTAGAGGATAAAGAGCATATGCATTCAAGTTGGAATGATAGTAGTGCCCTACCAGTTCTACCGGCAGTGTAGCAGTTGAAGCTGAAGCAGAAGGGGATGTAGTTTAGGAAGTAGCGTGGGTTACGAGCGATAAGGTAGCAATAGTAACACTGTAAATAGTAACTGTAACAGCAGCAATAGTGTTAGTAGTAGTAGTAGTAGTAGTAGTAGTAGTAGTAGTAGTAGTAGTAGTAGTAGTAGTAGTAGTAGTAGTAGTAGTTGTTGTAGTAGTAGTAGTAGTAGTAGTAGTCCTATCAGTAGTTGTAATAATAATAGCAGACGAGTAGTAGACATAATTTTATTGTCGGCTGTCGGACTTTGTTGATATCAAGTTTTAGATTTGCGTGGCCTTCCAGGGATTCCACCCACCTCTTATTTTTTCGTAGGTCAGAAAATTCTCGAGCTACCTAGGAACTACACCCAGGAAAGGTACATCTAACACGCGACTCAAAAAGGCCTGAAAACCTTTATATCCTTGCGATTAATGTAGCTTTGGAGTGCTAGAAGGTCCCACGGGATATTCGGGGTCCTCTTGGCGTAGTAGTAGGCAGTGGGGTTCCGTCTTACGTCTCACTACCGCGAAGAGCTCAATGGGGCATCGTATTGTAGTCCGGTACTCCGCATGATAGAGAGGAGTGAAGTTTTAACCGGCGATTCATCAGTTATTCGCGTATAGTAAAAACAGGAATGATGGTCATTATTCTGATTCCTCTCCACACTGGATCAGGTTCGTCCTTTTTCGCCTCCTCTTTAACCTTGGGAAGGTAGCTTTGAGGAAATTAATGACGGCTTCGCTTCTCATGGGTAAATGAGGGCGGTGCCATCTATTCCCTCCCTCAATTAATGTGAGGGTTATAAGCAGGATTATGATCCCGCTAATAACCTGGAAGTAAGCAGTAATTTTTAAGTACCCTACAAGACACTTAGTAGCGCGAGGAAAGGCTATAACTTCAAATAGTTATATCGTTTGTCGGCGTACCGCGCCGCGGAGCTTGGTGGGTTCCTGTTCGTTTGTGCGTCTGGATAGTGGCAGTCACCAATCGTTTCCACCGAAAAGCGTCCATCCTTCTTCGGGCCTTACTCTGCCCTTCTACGTAACCGACCCTTAATATCGTAAAAGCCGGGAACTGCGACCAGGAGAGTTTAGTGTCGGACAAGTTGACCCACATGATTGATTCACAAGTTGACCCACACGCAGGAACGCGATTACACGAAGACCGAACAGCGCTACACACAGGGCGACCTCTGGGTTGAGTGCACGCGCCTCTCAGGTCCTCTTTGTCTTGTCGCGTTGTTACAATAACGTTATCAGCTCGGACGATGTTCGCTGAAGACGGCAGGGGGAAGTGCTGCTCTTTTTGTCGTTATTTGGATTATGCCGCCCGTGAATGCCTTTGCACTTTTGCAGGCCACTACGCATCTTTTAAAGTGGTTCTACTACCTAACCATGAGGACTATCTTTTGCTGTAGAACTTCCGTATATGTGAAAGCAGGAACTTTCTCATTAAGATCTATTCTCACATTCTACAAGCGAAAGTCTCCTGACGTTGACCAAAACGACCATACAATTTAGGTGCAATAAACATGCTCACTTACCTTGTCCGGTTAGGTGGTCTCTCAACAATCTTTGCTGAAGCATTACTGCGGGTTACGAGCAACGAGAGAGTAGCTGGAGTATTAGTGTACAGCAACAAACAGTGCTTACACAAGAGAATGTGAATTTCGAAGCGGGACCTTTTGCGTTGATGTTAGTTTTGCTAGGCGAAGGACACGAAGACGAGAGAGATTAGTTGGAGCGAGACAAAGCAGGAGCAGCATTTGTTTATTCCGTAGTTCGTGCGCATGCGCATGCACCATCCTCTCCCTTTAGCCACGTCACACGCCGACAATTCGGGGTCATCATGCTTGTGGCATCGCATCGCCATCGATGTTAGTAACACTCAAGCGGAGGCGCTGGCATGCTCCGCAGTAGCGGTATCGGCTGCGCCGGCTGCCTTTGGCGCCGCTGGCGCGTCCGGTGAGTTACCGGCAGGGGCGCCTCCGGGATGATGATGGTGAGGGTGCTCAGCCGGGGGAAGGAGCCGGTGCAGCCGGAGGCCGTTCTCGTGAGTTAATAGGTGCAGGTGATGCAGCTGCTCTTCAACCTCGGCAAGGCGCCGCAGAGCCTCCCGCAGCAGGGGGGTGAAGCACGGCACGTCCATCTCGGGGCGGCCGTGTGGAGCCGGGACTGCCGAGAAAGGGAAAAATTTTGAGGACGCTTAAACTTCTCCTTTTTAAACGGACAGACAACCAATTTTTTTCGAGCATATTTTCTCTATCCCAAATGAAACCGCATCACATAAAACACGTTAACCCGAAACGTTTTGCTGATTGCGCCCTACAACTTGTGAATTTTTAGATCTACCAGCCGTACGTGTTCCGCCAAAAGGAATGGGGGCAACCATGACACTGAGCCGTGCGGAAACATACTTTTAACTGCACGTGAGGTACATATACGTATTTAAAAACTTGCCCCCGTCTAAAACGACAATAATGTGCAATCTTTCCTATTCCTTTAAGCGACCCGCCGCGGTGGCTCAGTGGCTAAAGCGTTGTGCTGCTGAGCACGAGGACGCGGGTTCGATTCCCGGCCGCGGTGGCCGCTTTTATGGTGTAGGAGAAAAGCAAAATCGCCCGTGTGTACGAGATTTCGTAGCACGTTAGAGATCCCCAGGTGGTCAAAATTAATCCGGAGCCCTCAACTACGGCGCGCCTCATCATCTGCGTTGCGTCGGCGCGTTTTAAACACTACAATCAATCAAAATCAATATTCCTTTAAGCAGTTTCTGAATCATGCGTTGAAACCGAGTTGGTTGTTTGGACACGTAATGTGGCGTCACGTTTCGACACTACATGGCGCCACCTGTCATACTCCAGAAATTTAAGTGCTACATTCAAATTATTTCCGCCTATTTATTTATAATATTCATTGCGGTTACCCCAGCATATAAAATGCTGACTTTAATATGAGCCAGAGGACATGCACTGCGTAAAAATCGGTTGTCTGCCCCTTTAACCGCAGAACGGCGCGGCGTCCTCGAGCACCGTTCGCAGTTCCCACGAGCGCTGAAAACTTTCCGCTCCCGCTCCTGCGCGATCTGTTGCGGTTGCGCCTTACCATACCGGGGATCTAGTGGGCGCCGCAAGTTGGAGCGAGGGGATGTTTTCCTCATGGTGAACGCCGATGGCAACACCAGCTTTTCTGCGACATGGGACCTTTAACGACACGCAATAAAAGTGCGACGGCTTCGCCTGAACATGCAGAGATTAAGAAAAGAATTAACTTGTGGGGAGGGAATGACGCAGCTTCTCAGGGAACACGTTGTTCCATCTTGGTGGAATAACGAACTAAGGATACTTATGGGTGTGGAAAATATTTGGTATCCATTTAAGAGCGCTAGGATGGAGATGATTCTTCATGTAATAGATGGTCCATGCGTGACTACACAAAAAATCTCACTCCGCCTCGTTTGCTTGGTTTTAGTTAGCGTGCATGAAAAAACATCCTGATCTGCGCAACCAGAATCTGATACTTTGAGACTAACCCCGAGGTCCAACAACTCCAGTGAGATAACAGAAACGCTGGATGGCATGCGGTAATGAGACATTCATCGTTCGGCAGAGCCCGGCATAGTATTCAGGAAGCGTCAGAGGCACTAGTCTCCCTAAGTCGATATCTTTATGTAAAAAATTTCCCGCGTACCTGCAGCCCCTGCCATTAAGATTACCTTCTTTTGTCTGCCTCTCACACCCTTCATGCTTTCTTCCTCCCTTCTCAGTCCACCGATGGTGACTGACGGCTGTGGAGGTTCGCTGAATTCAATTCGGTTTTCCCGCGTTCGCGCTTCTCGCGCACCATCTGATTGGACCATTCGTTCTTTAGTGCTTTGCGCAGCTTGTTGTAGTGCTCACTTCTATCTTACCTCCCTTTGGTACGGCTTTTCACCTTTTTTTGTTTTTTATCATGGCAACCATCTCAACATGTATTCTTAAGTAAAAGAAATCTGGTGGTTTGGTATACGCGCACGCACATTCGCACGCACACGCTCCACTTTGAGCGATATTGCGGCGCACGCTAAGGAACCCGAGGGAATTCAAATTAACGAGATGCCCTCCATCAAGGCACGCCTCCGGGTCGCTTAAGTCTTTTCAGTAACTCAAAGCGCCCCCCCCCCCCCCCCCTCTGTCGCATAATAACGAAGTTCACGCGATGTGAAACTGCGTTCGTTATAAGCGATACTTCGCTGAAAGTGGAAAATACTTACTAGCAATGTACACCAGAGGGTACCCCCGAACTTCGAAAAAAAAAAGCGATATTTCGAGTTTAGAGACTTCGTTATAGCGAGTTTTCCTATGTTTCCGGATGATGCAATAACTTCCCTCTGCTTCCTAAACACTTAACTCATTGCTATTTTAGCGCGCAAGCCACCTTCGAATTTGCAAGGTTGGTTGCTTGTCCGAGTGGGTATGACATGATTATACTTGAAAGAGCAAACTTACGATGGAGAAAACAGCAAGAAAATCAAAATGCTTTTCTTAAGAGAAGCATGATTAAAATGCTAAGCTGCTTCGACCGTGTGCTTTGATGTGCCTTTGCTTATCGTCATCATCGTTTTCTGAAACCCATTGTGTAAAGTTGACTTTCCTGCAGTGCGTTTTGGTGACGGAACGGTCGCCATCAGCTAGGCATAGAAAGCTTCTCTTTAAAATTTACCATTTCTTCCTACGGAAAGTTTAGAGAAGCGCGAAAGCTAAAAGGCCCTCCAAGCTTCGCTGAAAGTGCATCCTATCGATCGTCAAACCTTCCAAGACCCAAATGGCAAGCGATAAATGTACCCATGCGACGTTTTTTGCGCAGAAAGTAAACGCATCTACGAATGATATGAATGTATACCGAGATGCAGTTTATGAGATGAAGGTATACTATTGTAGTCTTTCTTCACGATCGATGCGTGTATTGTCTGACGTAGAACTGATCCTTTTTGGGGGGTTTCAAGTCACCGTTTTGACACAATGGAAGCCCTGTTCACGCAAAACGCCGCGTGTCCAGATATCTTATCAGAGCGTTTCGGTCGCCCAACCGGTGTATAGGTAAAATCATTAGCTTTTTGATACAAAGCCATCGATTTCACTAAGAAAGCCTTCGCTATAAAAACTGCTTGTGTCATCGTCCTATCACTGTCATCTCCGTCGCAAGTTCGGGCTTTCAATTCTATATAATTCTATAGAAATCATTCTATATAATTTTATCAGAATATCCAAGCTCGTTCACCTTCGCAGACACAGTTTGGGCAGCGTCCGCCGGGCAGCGGCTCTTCCTCGGCACGGCATCCCGGCGCGCAATTCAAAGCGGGGCAGGGCGTGCAGTCGCACACTGGGCAGTTGTTGGGACCCGTGTTTGTGAGCCGGCAGCTGCGGTCTGCGCACACGGGCTGCGCACATGGCGCCGACGTTGTCGCCGACGATGATGCAGGTTCCACTGCTCGAACGCCTGCAGCGGACGACGTAGGCGGGTACAAATTGACACATGCTCACGAGTATCCATCCGTAATGTGAGGTGCAACAATAAGGGCACTTGGCCAACAACCTAATTTAGGCTACACAAAAGAAATGGCACTGGAACCACAAATAAATCTGCAGGGTTCTGGACATATCAGTCAAGAGCGATTGTGGTAGCTAAGTGTACACTAACGCCTTTTCTCGCGGCACTTAACTCACCAGCATTGCTAAGTGGACTAATACTTTGTTTTATCTCGAAGTGGGCAATACAAATTGCCGTATTTAATCGATTCTAAGCACCTCCCTTTTTCCACGATCACGATTCCCAAACTGGGGGGGGGGGGGGGGGGGGTGCTTAGGTTCAAAAAATTTAAATTACCGCCACCCCCCCCCCCCGCCACTTCTTTTCGCGGTCGTATCTCGACGTAACGGGTGAAAGGAATAGTGTTTCAAAAGAAAAATAGGTACAGTCAGTGAACTTATAGGTACAGACAGTGAACATTAAAAAAAAATTGGTACAGACAGTGAACCCGCCCCTTACGTCTGATACTCACTCAGGCCCACTACAATTTGAGTCCGTTATGCCGCTTAGGCCCCTCCTCTAAGTATCCCCCAGCATGTCGTCTTCTGTTCCGTCGAAGTGGTTTGTAATTGAAAAATTCATAAAAGACTTGGCCACAACGTCAACTCGGGCTTGGTTCCACGCGTCTTCTTGCAATGGTTGCCTAGAAAAAGGGGTGCTTAAATTCACATGCAAACTTTTTTTTTTCCAATATTCTTACTGAAAGTAAGGGAGGGTGCTTAGAATCGGGGGGTGCTTAGAAGCGGAAAAAATTCAGTATATTCCACCCGCAGCTCAGAACCATGCACTTCATTCTAATTTGAACTTCGCCCTTTGTTTCCCAGGCAGATTTGACCAGTGAAAAAACACATTTTTGCGATTTAAATTTTTTAGGCGGTCTAAAGGAATGTACAAGAACTTATTGGTCGTACGTTTTCACTTGCATAAAGAAAACAACGTACACAATGTGTACGTTACAAGTAACGAGTTTCTATCTGTGAAACTTGTCAACAAGAAATACTTCACTACGAACACAACAAAACAGAGGCACGGTTCAAAATGAAAGTGTCGGCATAAGTCAGTGGAAATGGGAGACGCTGCTGTCCAGCTCCGGCTTTTGCGACCTATTCCTGCTGGTTAAGAGAGCGGTAGCATCCAGGACGGCGCATGGCTACCTGCAAGAACACTGCACTCCCAAAATACTCTGCTAAATAAAGGTATCGCTCTCTTTCTCTCTCTCTCTCTCTCTCTCTTTCTCAAAAAAAAAAAAAAAACCTTGGGCTGAACCGCAGAGTGATATGGCAGCAAACCCTGCGCGGGCACCGGTACCCGAGCGCCCGAGTAGAATCCCGGATGACAGTCCCAACGGTAGCATACGTGGACGCGTGAGCTATCAGTCGGTTATTTCAACATTGGAGCCACCAATTGCAGCATGCACTTTACAAACATAATATTTTATAATGGTCTGCAGTAATGTAAACAAATTTTGTCCGAAAGGTGTAGCAATTTCGTGAAAATTCGCCAATAAAAACACGCACGCATCCTAAGGCTGACTTGTGAAGAACGTCTTAACTGGACTGCGCTGCCGGTGCTTACTTAATAGCTACCGTCACGCCTAAATCGTTAGTCAAAATTGTAATGTGCCGCAAATATTTGAAAAGCATTTGAATACATTGCACGATCTACAAGTTTAAATTGCGGTAATATTCTTCGGCCATAAACATGTCCGCTGGGATCTATAATTCAACAATATATACATGTAACCTCGCAAAACATTTTTGGGTTATTCACTTCAGTAAGCACTTTGTGCAGAACCTATGTGGCCGTTTTGAGCACGAATTTATCAAAAATCATTTCGCAGATGGTTCATGGTTTCTTTCGTGGTTCATTATTCTTTCAAATTCATGTTTTTTTCTCTCGTTTTTAAACGGCAGCTGCATGTTACTCTCATGTTTATGTTGCATTTTTTATGGGCCCCACCATACAATGAAATTTAACGGAAGGACTTTGACGTCTGGCAAAAAAAGATCGCTTGATCCGGTAAAAAATTAGAACACAGACAAGTCCTCTTCCAAAAAAATGGCGAGGAACGAGTGTTTACCGACATCAAAATTCTTTGACAGCTCCTGATGTTAAAAGCCTTTTGCAATTGCTGATAATACAAAGTCGAATAAGGCACGGGACAGAGCATGGACTGTGTCGTGTTCGCTTCATGTTTATGTTTTCCTCGTTCTTGCGCGGTATTAAAGATGAATGACGCTAGTATACGCTTTTTTGTACTGGCGGTTTGCAAATCGCACGTCTAAATTTTTATTAGTCGATTGGTAGGCTCACAAGTTTCAAATGCACAGCATGCGAAAAGAATTCCTAGTGCTCGTTCCGCTGGTCATTTCTACGTAAATCTCATCTTAGATCTTAGTTTTCGGATCAGTAATCTTTTTTTTTTCCCTACCCAAAAGTGAAAAGCTAGAGTTGAGTGAAATACAGCCGGAAATAAAGCCTTGTTTTTTTCTAACACAAACTCGTACAAAACGTCTAATTATGCTCCTTACGCAAGCTGCCTGGGAGCAGGCTCCAGCAAAATGGTCATAAGATGTGATTACTTATGCTTGCCGCAAATAGAGCTGTCTGTGTGCAAAGACAGCTGCGTGCGAAGCCAAGTGCATGTAAAAGCAAGAACAGCTATGTACAAAAAATGAATTCCATTCTAGGACTACGCACTCGTTCGACGAGCGATTAAGATCCAAGGACCGATATTTATGTGTTCATCTTTTCTGGTCGCGGTTAGGTAATTTACCGCCTATTCTATTATGTAATGATAGTTGGCTCGATAATGTTTATTACAGGATGCGTTGAGCGTTACGCATTACCATGTACGAAAACGACCGATGAACCGACGAACGGGGTTGATATTTGCGTACAATTATTCTGCAGCACACTTGGTGGCAATAATAATGGGATTGGTGACACCAGATAAATTATGTATACCTATGATTACTGAAAATTTTATTAATAATTGGGGAGTCAATTATCAATTTTGTAAAACTTATTAACCGTGTGTCCTTCAGAATATAAGTTTTATGCCATGCCCGATGACGTTTCCGATGAAGCCCTCCTGCCTGAATCTACAATACAAAATCGACTCCGAAATTAGTGTTCCCTGAATTCTAATCATATTCTGTTTTTGTAATTATTTATTCTGACCCAGCAAGGAATGCCTCAAAAATAAATTCATATGAATGTTCGTTTATACTACGTGTGTTACCTGGTGGTGACGTTACAAGAGCATCCCACATAGCCCTATAACCACACTGCAAATTACTCCCTGTCACTTTACGAGTACCGCGAAACTTCTTTATAGGAAGGCAGATGTTTTCGTTGTTGCTTAGCAAAAAAATCACCGTGCTCCCAACACTAAGTGTGAATGCAAACTCAACATACAGCGAAACGTTAGAGGCAAGGAAGTTCGCAAGTCTGGCTTCTTCACATAACATCTCCAGCCAACTGACGTTTCGACGCCTGCTCGTAGCGGTTGTTCAGCATGGACGGAACATTTGTCGGATGTTTCATTAGCACCCATCGTCATCAATCATCATTCATCGTTAATCATCATTGGCCGGGGGTATGTGATGAGGATGTACAAAAACGAATTACAGCCTGCACTTTTCTATTTCTATTTCTGTTTCTATTTCTAGGGGGCTGTTAAGGCGGCAAACCTCTGCAAATAAGCTATCTTCTTCTGAAGGGAATTCAAATGCATGGCACTGGATAATGTACAGCAGTATAGTCGCTGCGAGCGACTTCAACAAAAGTGACACAGAATGTGCAACTTTTTATTTCTACTGACATCCGAAGTCGACAACTACCATAACGTTACACTGTGTTTGCCCTAACTGCAATATAAAGTTCCTACGGGGTTGAAATATTGTATTCGGACTACAAAGTTATTTAGCTCTTCAAGCGTACTGCCAAAGCAGACTTGGCAAGCAAGCCTTAGCAGTCCTTCCTTTCATCCTTGCTTTAAAATTCTAACAAAAGCCAAAACCTTCTCGTGAGATTTCAGCACATTTCATTTCATCTAGAAAATCTTTATTTGTGCATCGTGATTCTGTATAGACGCGTTCAAGTTCACGGATCTGTAGTACATCACTTGTTCAGTTAAGACGCAAACTGTGCGACATTTCTCACCTTGGTGCACAAGGAAAATGATGGGTAACTTGACCTAGTCAGTGCAAGAAATTCGGCCGAAAGCGTCTGAGGCCAAATATGCACAATATATAAGTTATTTGGTCGTTTGTTCTACGTACATGCAGTTCCATGAGCGCATTATCGCAGACAGTGCAAAGAAAACGCACGATGTCTATCCAGCTAGATACATTTGGTGAACGAACCTTGAACACTGCCATACCCAATAGTAGTTTATCCTGCTTGCGGTAAACAATTATGGCTCTTTCCGCGAAAATATCTCGGTATAGTTCGAATTCTGTCACTGCAGATCTCGCTTTTTGCTTTGTTTAGTCTATTGGAAATCGATAGCAAAACTAAGTGTCCAGAAATTCCAGACAAGATTTCATTGGCAAGAGCGCTTACCTGCCACCAACGTGAACAGTATCGCAACGGTAAGCGCGCCGAGCGAGATGTGATGCCTTCGAAGATCCATGATGGTTGCAAAGTTAGGCTGCAGACCTTCCTCTGACGCGGACCTTGGAGAAAGACTGGCCGCGTCCCAAAGACGCGCGCTTGACTCGACTCGGTGCTCTCGTAACGACGAGGGTCGCTGGCGTCTCAACCGCGGCGCCTATCTGGCTCTCCACTGTACGATAACACGTAATCGGGGAAAGCGACCGATCCGCTTACGCAGTGGCGGTGTCTGGTCTCTTTCTTTTGCATTCCCCCAATCAGCAATCGTACTCTTCTCCTTCTCTCTTTTTTCCCCAATAACACTCGCCGTCAGGCGTTGACGTTGCTTCAGTCAACAAAACTTCCTCAGCTTGTTGATTGTCTCATAGATGGCGACTGATGCCAATGTATAGTCCGTGAAGCCTACATCGACGGCACCATGGATTCGAAGCGTCTCAAAAACGTGATGGAATCCTTCAGGATTTCTGTGCCGGGTGGCTGGATCTGCTGAGAAGGTTCGACTCACTTGACACAAAGCAATTTTACAGCGAAGCTGTTAGCCTCTTGTTGGAGATGTTTTTCGTGTCTCTCCCTGTACGGAAGCGAGGTGGAAGTGAATAGAATGAACATTATACAGGCGCTCCCGTGGCCCTGGCTGGAACAAGAAAACAAAACAAAAAAACCATGAAGACAACGAACGCGACACAGCCACTCACATGCGGCTCATGTTCCAAGGGGCCGCCTCCCCAGTGGTCTGCCGGCACAAGACCATGTGAACATCTGAAACACGGTAGGTTCAAATCTACGCCCGGGACACGCGCACAGCCATTCGCCGATTGCGTGGGCGTAGCCGGTCACCATCGCAGCATCAGGCGCAGCACGGAAAGGGAACGGGAGACGGAGGGCACAGGACGAGTAGCGGGGCACCTCCCAAGTAGCCTGGGCGAGATGATCATCATCTGCCATGCCAGGTAGCTTCAAGGGTGTTTGGAAAGTATCTCTGATGGTTAGTGCAAGGGCTCTTGCAGGCTGTTATGTACACGCTACAGTAACAGCTCGTTGATTCGTACCGCATGGGGATGCCACGTGAGTTCGAAATAATGAAAGTTCGTACTAACCAAAGTTAAGTAGAAAAGAGTACAATGCGATTTTGGAGCAGTAGAGCATGTCAGCAACTGAATGTTTAAAAAAGGCCGCGATTGAAGCCTGCCTTTTATTTTTGAAGGTGAAAGCCAGCAATGTTTGCTCTAACGAGCGAATGTAGCGGAAGGTCTCCTTTTCGCGTACTTTATAACTGAAGAAGAGACGGGCTGCATTCCATCCGGTCCTTACTTCCGAGCGATGACCACATTGACGCTTCGTCGGCCACCTCCTCGTGGTCACTGGCAGCGACAGGTTCTACGCTTCCGACTTCACAGATAATGCCATCTGTCAGCACGCCCCAAACCCTGAACTCCTGTCCACATCTACGTAACCTGTAAATAACATCCTTCCAAAGCGTCTGCTATGAGGCTTTTAGATTGCTTTCTAACGGATTTAACTTCTCTCTCCATCGTTCTCTTCTTTCGGGAAGCGACGCCACCTCCTGTATAGGCAGCGGGGCCATTTTTCAGGCCATGCTCCAGGCCCCAAGCTTCCTGCGCTGTAACGCGTAGTTCGAATTATCCGTGGCGGAGGCTCCTCGCGTTGGATTTAACAGACTTTTCAATTCACAGGCTTTGAAGAGATTTGCCCGGACCAAATCACACAGTTAGGATCACCCATAAATTCGGATTATTGAACGAATTAACGAGCTTTCACTGTATATAGTTATTGAATGGCGTTAGTCCCAACAGCTTCTCTGACCATGTACTTCTGTAGGACAGGATGGCTCCTCAATTGTTTCAACAGAATTACGAAAAACTAGAAGTTATCCACACACGAATTCCGAACCTGCTTCAAGGCGATTCAGAAATTCGAGCGGCAAAATAAAAGCCAAGTTCTTGCTTTTTCGTTCTTAAAAGGACACTAACGTGATTTGTAAACACTGCGAGACTACTTGTGCAGAAGCCTTGAGTACATAGGACATGTTTCGACCACTTTGGGTCCGTTTGCGCGAGTTGATTTCATAGGAAAATCAATTCGAAAGTTCTGTTCTCCCTTCTGCATCCTCCTTTCCGATTTCCTTCGACATTTTCTGTGACGCGAACTATTTCGGATTGGCTTGATTGCGCCGACTGCAGGACTCCCGAGCCACCGACAGGTTTTCGGAAGCAAAACGCGATGTGGAAACTGAGCCCCGACAAGATTGCGCCTTTAGGTATGTGGTTCCATTCTGCTAGCACGCAGGGCGTGCTAAAGGGGCCATGAAAACGAAATATAAGCTTGTTGAAGTCGAAATGTTTGGTGTTTTATAGTGACCCCAGCGCTTGACCCGCAGCGAACGATGTTTCATTCACCGGGAAATTAAACATTTTAAGCCGAAATTATACTTATCCCGCTAAATCGTGTGTTTCGCGACGCCAGCGATGATTTATTCAGAGAAAGTACCCAACACTAAAGTTTGTATGTTGGCTGCTCCGAATGGCGAATGGAATATAAAATAATGGATGACTTTATTGTAGGAGGAGGCCAATAGGCCCTGTTGGGGGACATGGAAAAAAAGGGTTGGGGAAGATGGTTCATAGAAAGTCTTCACTGCACTGTGAGGGTTAACTTAGCACGGTATGCCCAGTTGAAGTTGTGGCGAGGACACTCTAATACAGGGTGTCGAACCGGAATTTTTTCGGGTTCGGTTCGGGTTCGGGTTCAAGCCTTTCGGGTTCGGTTCGGGTTCGGTTCCGGAGCACCATTCAGTTCCGGTTCGAACCGGTTCGAACCGTTTAAAACGGGTTCAAACGGGTTCGGAAGAAAAAAATGCGGGCGTGTTTTTTTTGTTAATTTTTTGTGATCAGTATTAGTTTCTTGTCAAGCTTCGTTGTGCAAATGTTTTGTTTTGGCCAAATTAAAGCGATCCTGCAACACTTTCATCAACTTTTTTCTAAATCTTCAAAGCTTGCAGAACGTGGTCAACCTAGACATCGAGTACTAAGATTAGGGGGTCGCCAAAAATTACTGCTCTGTCCACATCAAATAACTTAGAAACTTGCTTAAAATATTTTTCTCTGTTTCCCAGTCTTGGCGTTCTTCTACCGCTGTAGTGACGTCATTACAGTGGTGTAGCGGCTATTTTCCGGCTTTCCTTAAGTTGCGACAATAAAAAGAAAGCCACAAAAGCGAACCAGAAACTGAACGTGTATCTGCTGTGACGAGCAAATTACCTGACTGCTGCCCTGTATTATAGCTATAGCTTTCGCAGTGCTTGCAGATGCGCAGAAAAGAGTGAAAGAATTGATCGAAAGTGTTGAAGAGATTCTTTAACAGTACAATCTACTGCAAAATGTTTTCTATGGTAGGTTCACGATTACAACTTTAACTGAAGCGAAATAAAAAATTCGCTGGGACACTTAAGGCGCCTATTTGTATGAATTCGAACGCATTACTCTTTATGGCCACAGGTGTATTTTTATTACTTAAATTTTGTTCCTTTTTATTTATTTTATTTTTTTCTTGGCTTATAACACTGCAGTTTTATACCCGCAGTTGTTTTCTTGAGGAGACAAAAAATATTACTGGACGATTGCGATACTCGCTAATGCGAAATTTGATTGCAGCGCGAACTGTAGTCTTCTCAGCAACGGCGCATAGGTGCTGTGTCTCAAAAGCGATCGCGTCATCAGCAAATGCACGACGGCGTGCGGGCTACTCTGCCGTTATCTCGTTAGGCGTCGTCGCCTTGAAGCACGTCTCGCGCGGTCTCGGAGTTCCGCCCTCCCGCTTATACTTTCGTCATACTGTCATCCTCCGATTTCCTGCTCGCTCTATCTTCGGTGGCGTATTCGCTCTCTCGGTTGCAACGAGGCTGACGCTGAGGGACTACGCGAAATCACAGGGGCGGGCGCTTCAGGGCTGCGCTCTAACGCATGTCTCTATGTGCCGCCCGGTGTCCACTCCCTTCGCCGACCAGTGACGGGCCGCACATCGTCTCCAAATAACGCATCCTCGTCACAGTCTTCTGGAAGGCAAACATGTAGCCTCCTGGCCAGTGGGCAGCGCCCCGATGCCTCCGACGCCCCTCCACCCCCCCCCCCCCCCCCCCGCCTCCGGTGCATTCTCGCTGCAGGCTGCCAATTGCCATGTCCTACTAAGCAGACGACCCCGCCCGTCCACAATCGTTTTTTGGTGCGGCATTTTGCATCTGAGTACCCCCCCCCCTCCCCCAGGGCATCTCGTGACGGACCACCCCTCGTCCCCAAATCACACATCCTCTCAGGAATCGCCTGCCTGGCAAGCAGGCGGGCAGGTAGTTTACTGGCAAGCGGGCAGTCTTTTTGGCGTGCAGGGGAGCCTGCGCGCCCGCTATCTTTTTTTTTTAAATGCGAATGCATTTATTAGCCGGGGGTTGTCTTGCTCCGTTGGCCGGCATGCGCCTGCATTCCTCCAGCGCGAGCGCACGTGAGCGCGCGCCTCGTAGTTCTGCCTTCGTCGTCGTTGTCGTCGTAAATGCGAATGCATTTCTTAGTCGGGGGTTGTCGTGCTCCGTCGGCGTGCGCCCGCAGGTGTTATCTCTCCGCGCTTCTCCTCGCCCCTAGCAACAGCTGTGGCCGCCTAGCCCTCGCTCGAGACGCCGTTGCCGCGCAGCTGGACGCGGCTATGGAAAGTGTGCGCGTGCGCTCCAAACCCTCTGACCCCATAGTCTTGGTTGGCTACTTCAACGTTGACGTGCGCAAGAAGAGTGGCGAGTGGCTGGTCGAGTACATGCAGACCAGGCACTCTATGCATTGTCTCTCTGCCGGCTTCGACACGTGCCCCACTACCATTCACGGGAGTTGCATTGATCTGGTCTTTACGCGAAACTGTGACGCGCGTATGCTTCTCAAAGACCCTTTGACCGTGCACTTTAGCGATCACAAGGCAGTGATTGTGGCCGTCAGGTACAACGATAACACAAACAGGTGCTGATGAATAAATGATTACGTTCACACTCTCGTCATTAATTACGCCATTAGTCGCAACACACTCATCGGTGCACCCAATGCATTCGCATTTCTGCACGATTCCCTTCGGGGAGGTGCGGGGGAATTTTTTTATCCATCAAATGTCTACGCAGGCACGCGCTAACGCACCCCTATTTTCGCACAATGAAGCAACAAATTTTGCATGGTAAATAAATTGGTTGGTTTGCTACGCTTTTCATGTACCCTTGTTTCAATAGCGCTTCAGCTTTGTCACGAAATCATTAGTAGGGCTTTAGAAGTCAAAAACAGTCCGGCGTCGGCGTCAACATCCTACTGTAAAGCATGGCTGGTGGCGTTTAGAGTGATTTCCTTCTGCTAATCTTTTATCTGCTAACAGGGCTGTTACAAAGAAAGAACGGCTTTAATGACTCATTGGACGGCGTGTATAGGACGGGATTGGCTAGGGAACCACCGGAGATAGGAACTTGCTAATGTCACTTCAGCGACAGGTGACAGCGATTGGGGTCTAGGAAAGATAATAGCTTACTGAAGCCACAAGCAGAAGTAATGATCCCTCGTAGAGAGAGAAAATGTACTCTAATTAAATCGAGGAAAAGTTTCAGAGAGGCGTCCTCATTCGAGGGGTACGAGTCGACAGCCGTTTCCAACAAGTGCAGCTGATCTTCGAGGTCGGAGCTGGCCAAGGCTCTCTCCCAAATCTCTTTGAAAAGGTGGAGGTTGGGGGTATCTAGGGTAGACTTGTCGCAGCCGCCTACTATGTGTAAGAGGTTCTCTGGCTCTCCACAGAAGCGGCGAAGGGGAGAGAATAGTGTCCGGTCAAAGAGGAGAAGTCTGGTTGTGTGCGGGAAAGTGTTAACCAGCTGGGCGTGGAATAGTCTTTCCTGGTTAATCGGTAGAGATTTGTGCGTGGAGTGATGCGTTCTACGGGAGAGCATATATAGTGCTGAGTAATTTCCTGGTAGGTGACTACAGGATGCACGCGCTGGGCTCTGCTTCATCAGCGCTGGCTAAGCGGGTCAAGTCTAAAGCCACGAGGTTGGTGATCCTGTTTGCCGGTGATGCCAGTATGAGCTGGTGCCCGTACAATCCTGGCTGGTCTCGTTTGTGGTCTCTGCTTGTTCATTCGAAGTGTTGTGACATGCAATCGACCGTTGGCAAAGTTGCGCCACACCTGCTAGGAGTCTATGGGAGTTTTGGCGCCGCTTTGGCTAAGCGCACGTGCTATCGCCGCTTCCTCAGCTTTTAGGGGGCTGTGTTCGCGGGTTGGGATACTACACATGTGGAAGGCTGCACAACGGTAGCACAAAAAAGAGAAGGTATTGAAGAACGCTATCGGGTGTCTTTCGCATAAAACCAGTTGATCGTTCCTCAATTTTTCCTGATTAGTTGCTTCCTACATTCTTACCTAATATATACACACGTTTAGAAACCCATTTGGTGAATATAAGATATCCATTAGCAATTAGTTATTAACTTCAGTGCGAAATGTCAATCTTACGCGAGAAACAACCTAACAGCGCAATACGTGTATAAAGACCTTTTATAGCATTCAGGTCGTCGTCACATAACTTTCCGGCTATTTTGTGCGCAACTAAATTTCCTGATTGGTCGAGAACGAGAACGCTGCAAAATTTCAAAATGCCATAGACCCCAAAAATTTTATGTTTGGCCCGACCCTCCAATCCACCTTAACTGACCCGCTAATTCCCCTAATCCTAATTAATCGACACACCCGTCCAACTAATTCACATTAGCGCATTCACTCATCTCACTAACGCACCCCAGTCTACCCGCTAATCAGCATTAATCGACTTTAATCCATGCGCCCCTTAATTGTAAGGTTGAGCAGATACAAGATAACATGAAAATGCTATCGCATCTAGTTTAAAAGTGGAAATGAGAAGGCTCCGAATTTTTTTCACTTCTCATGTTCTCTTAGAGCAGTAACCAAAAAGACGAGACGGCACTGTACAAAAAAATAATTGTGATGTAGAGAACTGATGATGATGATGATTTGAGTTTAATGGCGCAAGGCTAACAAGGGCAAAGAGCGCCAAAGATCAGTTATTTGATGACAGATGTGCAATTAAGCACTAAATTGTCTCAGTAAGAACAAAAGTGAAGCGAATCCATGAAGATGGCTTGTGCATAGGGACAGGATGATTATGCATGATATGAAAGAAGCTGTAAATACTTGACGTCTGATAAAAAACTGAAAAACACGCTTGTTCGAAAGCATTGGGTTGTCGACCAATACGTAGAGAACTGTGAGTGTTTGTGTCTTAGTGCTGTTTGTATATAACTGCCCACTCAAACTAAAATAAGTGGAAGATATGAATTTATTGTTGATGGTGTCCCTGAAGACCTCCACAAGGGGAAATGGGTGCATTCGAATTAACAACACATTGAAAACTTCACACGATTTTAACACCATGTAGATAAAAACCATGACGAATATATTCATGACATGTCACCTCGGAGTATATAAATGTAAAAGATAATTGGGGATATGGGCAGTACTTAACGCAAACTGATAGTATACGGACAACTTCACATTAAATTGGGGGTTATAATAAGAAGAGAACCTTATGAGCCTAGGGAACTGCAGACTATGCAAAATATTTTGTGGTGCCGTCAGGTGAATGGTAAAAATATCTTCAGACCCAAGGTAAGGTACCGAAATGGAAAACTAGAAATTACAGTGTTGAGGCCCAGGAACCGGTTCGGAACGGTTCCTTCTATTCGTTCCGGTTCGGGTTCAGTTCCAAAATGGCGGAAAACATACGGTTCCGGTTTAGTTCCGGTTCCGGGCGAAAATTCGGGTTCGGTTCCGGTTTTCGGTTCGGTTCCTGTTCCGGTTCGACACCCTGCTCTAATACGACCATGATCGGGGTGTGCAATAGGCTCGTTCAGGAGCCACAAGGGTGTTTTTGGGGGGCCATCTAGAGAGTGGGTGAACGATCCGCCATCATACTACGCTATAGAGACCTGTTTTGAGACCGAATTCTGTAATTTTCTGTAAAATTTTGGGGTTGTTTCTGACATGTTGGACACGTTTTTCAGAAGAAACGGCGAAACAGTTTTTTGTTTCCTTGTTTACCGTTCGTTGTCTTTGACAGGGTGTATACCTGTCTTACTTTTATTGCAGTTGATAGTAATCGTTCGTAACAGATTGAGTATGCTCGACAAGTCAGTCAGTCAGTCAGTAAACTTTATTGATGGGACAGGGGAGGAGGGAAGGGTAAGGTGGGGCTAGAGAAGTGAGTGGAGCCCTCTTTCCAGGGCCCCAGTTTCAGCTGCCCCGATCTTCGCTCTCCGGATCAGCTCTCGCTGAGTCCCGAGGGCGGAGTTGGCCAGGGCTGCCTCCCATGACTCTAGTGTGTTCGTCCAAGCACTCATAATGAGTAGAACCACATATATGCTCGACAAACCGGGTGCTGTAAGTGGCAATGTCGCTTATTTCAGTTGGCCAAGGTCGTGTCCGACAAGCCCAACGCGCGCGGCGGCTGCGCAGCTTCGGCGGCATTGCTATGTTTACGTGTTCGTTTATAACTTCCATTGTTCACCCTGCCAACTGCTACAAAAAAGATGTGCACTAACTGTAAGCGCAAATACTTCTTTGTGCAAGCTTGTAATCCCTGCTTAATTTGTGTAGGACACTGTCGGGCTTAGCCATTCGCAACGAGCTGCCAATGATGCTTCGTAAGTTCAGTGTGGAGAAGTGGCTAGGATGTCGCATGCATATTCTGTTAGGGGCGAAGCTCCTCTTGCTCGGGCCCTGTCCCGTCTCTCGTTGCTGCCGTGTACATACCACTGATGACGATTGCGGCAGGATGCCCCTAGGGATTGGCCAACCAAAGATTGGACGAAAAGGTCAAAACGTTCAACGCATTCGTTGCTACCCAAGAGGTTGTCGTTCGTCGTCTGCGAGCTCAAGACACGTACCGGGGGTACGCGACACAAGATGCTCTGCAGAAGGCGATGGCCAAGGTGGCTAAAATGTCACACACCGAATTTGCCAACTTACCCATGGAGATTCTCATCGTCCCAAACAAGCCCTACATAATCACCACAAGCATCGACGTCGTCGACGGGTTTGTCAACGGAGCGGTGGGAACTCTCAAGCTTTGCGACCGCGGAGTGGTGGCCTTGACGCGGTGGTGCCCGGTTTCGATCCCACGACTCTCTGGTCGCGATGGGAGGTACGTGTTGCTCTTCCCAGTGCGCTACAAACCGAGACGCGAGTATGGCTACGAACGCGCCTTATGTCCTTCACTCATTCAGATGGTGCGCGCCGTCAAGAAGACGTATAACAACGTGTCGAGTCTTTATATGATGTGTGGGCGAATGTTTCCCGGTTTTACCGATAAGCATTTTAGCTTTGACACTCTCATCATCATTCACTTTGTGGAGATGGCGGGGTTTTTTATGCAGAAATGCATTATAGTCGGGGGTTGTCGTGCGTCCCTTGGCCGGCGTGCGCAGCGCGTCTGATGATGATTGTGGCATGATGCTCCTAGGGATTGGCCAACCAAACAATCCATCACGAGATAGCTTCGCGTTCAACCACCATCGTCATCTTCCCGTAGGGGAACCACTGAAGAAGAAGAAGGAGAAGACAAAGCTGCGAAGAGGAGGGGTGCGTGAGTTTTGGCTACCGTTATCCTCCTCGGCCGGCGCATCTTCCCGATCTGAACCCTGTCGAAGAGCGGCTCATCGCGCCTCGACTCCCCTTCATGAGCATCAGGCGGCTGACTCGAGGCAACGCGCAGTTTGGAATCAAGGTTGTGCGGTGCCTTCCTCGCATTGTACCCGAGGACGTTGCGTTCGACGTTCACATCAAGCGGAGGCTGATGAGTCCGGCAACGTACAAGCGCGGGTTGGTGAAGCGCGGCAACATCCTGGCTTGGCTCAAGCACCTGGAACACACCCCGTTGTATCGCGCCATCAACGTTCGGGTCGATTGGAGTCGGCTCGATCACTTCGATGACGGCGGCGAACGAGAGGAACCGCAGGAAGACGACGTCGATGATGCTGACGGTGAGTTCGAAACGATTCCCGACGACTTTGACGTGAACGATCCTCTGCAGTTGGCGGTTGCGCTCAACGCAGTCTCGAATGCGCTTCTCTATAACGAAGCGGAAATGACGGGTGTGGGAAAAGAAAAAAATAAATGATTACGCTCACACTCTCGCCTCTCTCTTCGCCATTAATCGCATCACACTCATCGGTGCACCCAATGCATTTCTGCATCCTCACAATCCCCCTCGGGGAGGTGCGGGGATTTTTTTTTTTTCTTATGTCGCTTATTTCACGTTAAAATTGGTGAACCGGACTGCATTATGTCTTCATGGTCCCTTTAAGCATAAGGCTTCAGAAGGACCTCAGCACCGCAAAAACAAATTATCTTTTTTTTTCTTACCAGGGCCAAACACGTGCAATGATGAAAAAGGGGAAGACCATTTTGCATATTTTTTTTATTTGGGTGATTTCGGGAGTGGAACGGCTCCTCTGTGTTTTCTTCTTTTTTCCTGTAAATTTGCATAAACAGGTCTGTCTACAATAGGTTAGTCACGGCACTAAGTCTTTGTTCCGTATATTTTCGCACTCTCTCAAACACGAGACTTTATTTTCCCTAGTCCGCCAGCCGGCAGGTCGTAGGTACGACCACACCCTGTAGATATAACTGTGCCGAAGCTAAAATAAAACATCCTCCCTGTCCACAATATCAGTAGACAGTGGACGCCGCGATATAGTACGTGGAGCTAAACACGAAAAACAAGACGTCAGCATGTATATTCATTATGTCAATTGGGGTGTTTGCGTAGAGTTCAGCCGATTCGGATACCGGCTGGGTTTTGCAAATACGGGAGAGGCTCTATGAAGCAGTTTTCGGGCTTTCAAACATATCTTTGTTCCTTGTACGAACGAAAGAATCTCACAGTTCCAACGCACCGACAAAAAAAAAGCATGCGGGTACATAAAACAATTAGGCCATGAAAATAAATTATCACCAGACGGTTTTCTAGGTGTCTCGAGTTACTAAGATTTGTCGGAGGGCTGCACAATCCCACCAATACGGTATTTCTGTCTTAGCCATTTCAAATATACATCGGCGCAAGTGTTATCGTACAATTAAATACACCAAGGACAAATAGCATCTTTGGGTGCTAAGTATTATCAATCAATAGCTGCATAAAACCTTGATGTACGCTCGTTTAATAAACGCATTACGTTGTGATCAGCGAAAACGTATTTCTCGCACGGCCCTGATCGATCTAACACATCGAGTTGTTAGCTTCATTGAGTCGAATAACCACGTAACTGTATATGTGGGCCTCTCAACGTCAATGCCGGTAACCTCAATATAGCTTTAGTTGGGGTTTATGTAGATAAACGAAACAAGTATAAATTGCGTCACTTTACTGCGGTATATATATCTTCTGAGATTCTAAAGCGCACGAATGATTTATGTTGTGCACGCACTTATAAAATCGCGGTACCTTAGTACCGCCTCATTCGTTAGCAGTAAAAGCGCGAACAATGCTTCGCTTCGTAGTTCAAGTATGTAGGGAAAACGATAGCGTTCGTGCCGCCATCAGTCCTTGAAAAATCGCTCGTTCGCTACCTGCTGCTCCAGGGTCTGCCTTTCCCGGATGATGGCGTACGCGGGGCCGTCGACGACAATCTCCATAACCAGGTTCCTCGAGGCAAAGTTCGAAGACAGGCAGCTTCCGTACGCTCCCGTCGTAAGGATGGCGAGCAGCGCGCCTTGTTCCATCATCGGCAAATAGCGCGCCACGCCGAAGGTTTCAGCCGGCCCGGTGCCGGGACCAACAACGTCGTAGCGCTGGGGCCTCTGCCCGACCCCTTCGCTGACGCTCCTGATCTCGTGGTAGGAGTCGTAGAGCGCCGGCGTCACCAGCTCGCTCAGGGAGGCGTCCACGATGAGGTAGTTCCTGCCGGCGGCCTTCTTGATGTACTCGACGCGTGTCAGGAGCAGGCCGGCGTCCAAGATGACGCAGCGTCCCGGTTCGCAGACGACGCGCAGACCACGCCTCTCGATGGGTTCGGCTATGCGTCGTATCCACGAGTCGAGACCCGGGACGTCGTCCGTGTGTCGGCGAGGAACGCCGATGCCCCCTCCAACGTCCACATGCTTCATGGTGACTCCCTTGCTGTCAAGCTTGTCTACCACGTCCATTATCTTCTCCAACGCCTCCAGGAAAGGCTCGAAGACGAGCACTTGGGACCCGAGGTGGTACTTGACTCCAAGCAGCTCCATGGAGCGGGACGCGAAGACCCTCATGCAGGCGCTCTCGGCCTCTCTAAGCGGAAAGCCGTACCTGGAGCCTGGCAGGGCCGTCGCCAAGTTGGGGTGGACATGGGCGTCAACCTCTGGGTTTATCCGTACTCCTACTGGAACGACTTTGTTGCCCTCACGACCGAGCTGCTCGATGCGCTCGAGCTCCTGCCAGGACTCGGCGTGAATGCAGTACACGTTGTTCGCGATGGCTTGTGAGATCAGTTCCTTCGTCTTGCCCACACCCGAGACCGTGATCTTTTGCGGGTCCGCTCCTAACTTGAGGACCTTCCGGAGCTCTTCGACGGTGCCCACGACGAATCCGGTGCCCAGCTGCTTGAATATGCTCAGGATGCCCAGGGACTGGTTGGCCCTGAGCGGGAAACACATGAGATGCTGGGAGGACTGAAGGCCCTGTTGAATCATGCGAACGTTCTTTTCTATTTTGCGCTTGGAGTAGACGTACAACGGCGTTCCGTACTGCTCCGCCAACATCTCTAAGGACACGTGGTCCAGGTACATCACGCCGTTCCGATAAGATTCCATGATCACAAATATTATCAGCGTCTCCTTGTGGGGATATCGCAACTTTGAATGGAGAGAAATTCTTGGGGCGTGAATGACGTGCCGGAGATCTTTGGCAACGCGATAGTTTCCGGCACGTAACTTGGTTGAAGCCGTTAGGTCGAGGTATGCTTTGGCCGTCCTCGAACTAATTCGCCCCTTTGCTCCCCGCAGAATGCTGCTTCATGTCTGGTCTGTGGCTGCGTGAAGCGTTGGAGACTCGCAGTGCCTTCCTATGTGCAGCGGTGCTCGCCTGGTTCTCGAACCTTCTGGTTGCTTCAGAGACCGATGCCAGAAGAAAGGCGGATGAACTGTAAAGGGCGCTCAGCGTCGGTGATATCTGCTTGGAAGCGATTCCGCCATCGTGCTCACGCAGCGACCACTACGGTTTCGTCTTCTTCGATGCTTTGTCGCGTGCATTTTCATGTTTCTACATGATGATGGCGTCCTCGATAAACCTGGAAGCAAATTTAGAAGATAATCGAACATTCGACGCTTCCGTGTGGCAGTGAAATCAAAGCGTTTGAAATTCAAAGAACTGCGAAGAACAAGGATGCCCGTAAACGAAGCGTGTCCCACTTAGTCGGGAAGGCGGGAGTAGAGAGGAGTAGGAAACTCCTCTTTTCTTTTGCTCCACGTGAAAACAAAGGCTACTTTTATACGCGGATCCACGCCTTGCGTTGGAACAGCACTTGTGGGCATAACCACAGATCGGTAGCCCATCACTAAGCGCCAACAGGCTAAAAAATCGGCCTGCGTATCTGCTCCTTTCGTTGCAAATGTCGACGAAAGACGATAGTCGTCTGGCGCCCCTGCAAAGTAAATGCTTCTCTTTTCTTTACCGTTCACCCCTCATACTGTTCCTCTCTCGTCTTGCTCCTCCAAAAATAAACACACTAGTGGTTTGCTAGAGTCACTTTAAATTTACCGCGTTCCACTGATCTAGGCCGGGTGGCTCGGTGCCAGCGCTGCCGTACGGCGGAGACGCGCGTGAATGGAGGCACCTTACTACAACATTTACACAACTATACGTTGCCCTGCTCCACGTGCGTTCCAAGCGGAACGTGGAACCTATATAGTGGAACCTTTCGTTACTGTTGCCGTTTGATTTCTTAAAATGCCGCCAAAAGCTATAGCAGCGCGGGCGACAACAGGCAAAGGAGTGAATTTTGTAGCGTGAGCTACAGTTGAACTCCTCGTTGAGTTCAACAATATCCCCACTTCTTTTCTCTTCCCTGCCTTCTTAATAAATCACCACCACCTACAGTGGCAGAGGTTAAGCAGTTTCGCGTGGCTCCTGGAGAGCCGTGCTGCGAAAGCGCGGCACGTGGCGGCCCGGTCCACTTTTTGATGAACATGCGACGGGTATGAACACTAATGCCTCCGGAATTAGACGGTTAGGTTTGGCGGTGGATATATAAACCTATTGTGCAGCATCTGATTCACTTCGGCCGAGCGGCTGATTCGAGTGGCAAACAGACAGACCAAAATTTTCGCGTTCGAGTAGCCCAAGAAAGACTGTCGTCTTTAAAAAAAGGCTCAGGAGTGCTCACGAACCGTTAGGTGCGGCTCATCAACGTTACATTGTCCCAAGGGTCAGGAGACAAACATCAACGTCGCAATGGCGATCCATCATAAGGTACCTCTCTTGCTGTAAACGGCTATAAGGATTGACAGAAATACATCTGGAATGTTCAAGGGATATATTGTCCCCTGTGCCTGCGCCTTTTCCAAACCTATCTTGATGTTCAGCGCTGTCAATACGGCAAAATTCAGCGCGCTGTTTTATATTAAAGAGTTTTAGCAGTCCGTCTGTTCCACCGTATACGTAGTTACCGTGTTGACCGGGACCCGTCTGGGCACTTGGGCATTCGTCGCGGTAGAGGGATTAGTTCCGCGGGCCTGCCTTCGCCATGTCCGCGCCTCCTCGTCCTTCCTCCTCGCCGTCCCGCGCGCGCAGGCGCAGACGGGTCCCGGTAAACCCGGTAACAACGTGACCAAAGGAACAGACGGACTGCTAAAGCTCTCTATTGTCAGCCGTGGCGAACGCCTGTCTAGTAGGCGGCTGCGGTCCAGTATATTGTAGGCACTATAGCTGCGGCGCGCCTTCCAGTTCCCGGCCACGGGACGACGGGGAGGCCGATGCTGACGCTGCATGGCGAAGCCGCGCGCCCTCCATGGGTGTCGCACGCTCCGTATACGTTGGGCTCTCTTAACGACACTACTGTTCCCTGCAGGACAATAGCCTGTATAGCACTGACGGTGCCATAGATGGTCTCTGTGCACTCATAAAATTTGATCTTGTCTCTCTACGTCTCTCTACCAAATTGCCTGCCGCTTTGGCTTTTTGCTGCTCAGCTGAGTGACGCGGAATCGACCCCGCTGCGGCGGCAATTTTTGCTGGTGGAGGAGAACGACAACGCCCGTGTGCCACGCCTTGCCTACGTTTTATTTTCTGTTTGAACTATAGGTATTTGGCTAAATCAATTAGTATATCGCGTAGACCCTATTTGCTGTATATTATCTGGCATGAACGTTTTTTGTGTGTTTTTTTTTTTTTTTGCCGAAGTTGTTCTGCTTTTGTTTTTTGCCTGTCCACTTTTCCACCTACGTCAGACAGAAGGGCAAACCTTTCTTTCTACATTCTTGAGGTTTCCACGGTTAGCTGAATGAATTGGTGACCGGTTAAGAGCACAAAGGATCATGGGTACGTCGTCTGCTCCCGCCACTTCCGGTTCGAGATCTCTTCATGCCTTCCTGTACGCCGGCGGCATCCACACGCGTGTGTGCGTGTTGTTTATTTGTCACAGAGTGCTCACCTTTTAAATAAGCCCTTAGTAGGATTAATCGTTGTTATTCATGAAATACGCGACGCATGAGCGTTTCTTTTTTTTTTTTTTTCGTAAGTGTAAACAGATGAACAACACGCACACATGCGCGTGAAAGCCGCCGGCGTACGGGAGACCAGGAGAGCTCTCGAGCCGGAAGTGGCGTTACTCCGCGGTAGCAGACAATGTACCCATGAGCCTTTGCGCTTTTTACCGGTCACCTATACGAGCCAAGGTCTGATCTCACATTACTATTTAACCATCGTTGTTTGTGTGATCTTGTAGGTCGCTGGTTTTCGTTCTCGGTTACTTCGCACGATTCTAATGTTTTAAGACGGAAGCCCTAGACGCCTTATCAAACGCGAGAAGTGACCATTGCCGTCATCCCTCAACATGAATGGTACCCAATGAGCGCCGCTGCAAGTACTAGTAAATCCACTTGGTGGGGCACACAAACCACAAAGAAATAAATAAGTAAACACGCGGGTTTGTGTGGATTTAAACGCGGATCATTATAGTAGGATAGAAGCGAATGCGCTAGCCCGGCCCCATGCATCAGAATGAAGAAGAATTAGCCTGATGCATGCCCCTTGATTGGTGAACGTGACGGAACGTAAGTAAAACACTAGTGCACGTGTAGGAGAGATCTGGCTGTGGGAAAGCTGCCGTATTAATTGCGGCCAGTCTGCCTGTTGGATTAGTTCCCGTCAAAAGACGAAGCAACGCAAGCGAAGAAAGAGACGCGAACACGATGTAGCAGTAAGGAAAGTTGTCTTCGATAATCGCAAGGCTGTCGCCTTCAAAGCGCCTAAGAAGTCTTAAGTTACCGATGAATTATTGTCGGTGTCCTTCCACCCTTCGTTATGTATATCGTGTGACGCATGACGATGTGGATTTTAATGAATGGCGGCTGGGGTATGATGGTTATAGGATGAAGCTTTTCTCCTTGAAACTGTTGGACACGAACACGCTGTCCTAACCGTATATGTATTTATATCTGCCCTGTGGGGTCGGGGCCCACTCTCTAGCCTGCATGCGCACGTCCTGTTGTCAAGAGCTGAGCGCATCCGCTGGGATTAGAGGTCGAAGATCCGACGCCTGGCGCCGAAAGCCCGACTATGCAGCTGTATCCATTCGGGAATTTACGATTCCAGCCTCTCGCTGTGCGTATACTGGGAAAACTATAGTCGCTCACCGACGCGGAACAAAATGAAACAAAAAAGCATTAAGATGATGCCTAAACCTTTTAGTGGCATTAGAGCATATTTTCGAACAAAGCAAAACGGAGTCACAATCTCCCGAGCTTCTAAAAAAACAGAAACGAGTAGCGCGTTCTGAGTGGTATCCCCGTAAAACCCTTCGCATATTCAATTGTTAGCAGCGGCGCACGCAGGATTTAATACGAGAGGGGGGGTCAAGAAAAAGGGAGAAGGGGAACATGATACGGGTAAAGTTTAAAAAAAAACGGGAAAAGACATAGCCAGCAATTTATTCAAATCAAAGAAAATATTCGGGACGCTGCCGTATTCGACGTCACTTTCTGACTGTTCATTTTTCTTCTTGGGAAATCGGGGAAATTGCAAAATGGCTCATCGTCGAGGTGAGAGCATACATCGAAGCCGTTGGTGCATATAGATTGCGACACAAAGATCATCTTCCGTTTTCTCCCCGTTACACAACCCCCCCCCCCCCCGCCCCCCTCTCCGGAATCGAGAACTTCATAGGGGGGGTGGCATTCCCTACGGCCGGGTAGGTATATAGCTGTGCATCTGTTACACGTTATATCCCCCTCTCTGATTTTCCTCCCCGAAGATGTTACTTGCCTTTTATTATATGGTGTGTTACATATCTTTGAACCTTAAGGCTTCGGTTAGGCGAACATTTCCTACCCATGAATTGGGGAATATCGTCACATTCCCACAAAATGCAGCAGATTGTCTCTGTTTCTTTCCTTCAGACGACATGCGTTTCATTTTGAGTGTACTTTCAGACAAAGTTATTCATTCTCAAACTTCAGAAAGCCAAGTTCTCCCTCTGACTTTTCCTAGAGACTTCCTGTTCAGGTATCGTACTTCTCCTCCCGGTACATCTGTAATGCCCGGTGCTTTCGATATTTTTTTCCCTTCGTATCATTGGTTTCGGCCAATATTGCTACGTTCGCCTTTTGTAATACCTCTTGAAAAACAACCGAATTGGTATTCACCAATTTAGAAAACAGAGTTCTACTCGTGGCAAGCAGTGCGCAAAAGGTAGCGCTTCTCTAGCGGCCAGATGTCTGTATGGGGTCTCTATACGTTTTGTTCTCTCGCCCTTCAAACCAATGCTGAACGTATCTTTGCCGTACGACCACTTAATTCCGTCGGGTCCGGGTTAGCCAGGAGGGGTTGTCGAACAAGTTAATCAAGCCAAGCAGAGAAAGCGCACAATAGACGCGAAGCTTCGCCAAAACAGGCCCAAAACAACCGTCGCTAAAGCAGACGACAAAGGCGCACCGCCGATGCGCCCGCCGGCGGGCAGGCACTTTCGCACGGCGAACGCTGGGTTAAGGTCCCTAAAATTACTAAGGTAGCGCCATCTTTAGATCTCGCCGCCTTTCGCCCTCGCCCGCGCTCCTCTCTTACTTCGTTTTTTGCCATTTTCTTTTTCGCCGGCGAACGCCGCGCGCCATTGGCCAAGGGAAAAGTCACGTGGTTTTGTTTTTTTTGCTCCGCCGCCGGGTCGCCTCGCCGATGCCTCGCCGGCTGGGACATTGCGCAACGCCGCCGCTGCGACGCCATTGCTGGCTTCCGAGCCACCGTCGCCACCGTGCTTCAGTACCGGAATTAGCTGCTCGCTTCGAAAAAATGTCGCACCGGTGTCGTTTTAGGTTGCTTCTCGGTGTCGATGTGTTGTGCCTTAGGCAGCGCGAATATCGTCAGGCAGGGCACAAGACTTCGTTATTCCGTCCGGGAAACGCGACGCAGAAAGGAGAAAAGTTTGGTTGCATAGATTTGAACGGGTATACTTCAGGCCGACGCTACCATCACTCTTTTGCGAGGTAAGTTTCTGAATGCTTGTTCTTGCTCTGTTAAATTCTGCGCGAGCTTGAGCGGTCACTTACGAAGAAATGCGTATTCCCTTCGCGACCGTCGTCCACGCTTTGTTCTGAGTAGGCATTGCGCGCAGCGCCGAGTTCGTCCCGTCGTAAGCTTTGGTTTGGATAAGAGGCCGTGTATTTGTCATGTGCGCGCTTAACTTCCAGCATCAATATCAGCGGCGTAGCATGTTCAGTCAGTTGTCGTAAGGGTTTCGTGACGCGAGAATTGTTCACCTGAATTCATGCTTGTTTTGGCCGACGGCAGCTTGCGTCTGACCATGTATCGTGTGCGTTCCGAGTGCGTGTACGCTCTTTTTGGCGTGAAGTCATGTTTTGTGTGTTAGCTACCCGGGTGGTATTATAATCCCGTTGTTATGACATCGGAGTGATTTGCTGCGTAATATGGGCTTGGTCGGTGCGGCGCAAATTGAGGCTGTTGCAAGAAAAAAAAAATTGCGGCTAGGTAAAACAATTTAAGGTCAGCTAATATAGTGACCGCGCCGTTGACGTACGTTTGATGCGCAGTTTCTGTTATCGCTTTATTAAATTCGCGCACGTTTGAATGAGCACTTCAAATGCATATTCGCACCGTAACGGCTGTACGCCCTTTCTTCCGTGTATGCACAGAGGAACGTTAATTACGACTTACGTTTGCATTACACGTGATGCCGTACATTTGCAGTGTGCGCGCTTACTTCATCTTAGTAGTCAATGGCGCAGCGTATCCAGTCATTGCGATTTGAACCAAAACACACTGGGCGACTATATTATTTTCAGCAGACGTATTTTTGTCCAGCAAAGCGCTTGCTAAACGGGTTTAGTGTAGCGAGTTGAGCGGACGCGGCACTGAGCAGATGCGCGAACACGAATTTGACCATGCTACGGTAGAACACTCACTAACTCCCTTCTGCAATGCATTATTGCCTATATTTGCGGAGTGTTTGTGGCGCATCTCAAACTCGGTGGCGACATTTCTTTTCCCTTCTCAATAGGATTATTTCACGGATCAATTTGAGCAACGGATATTGGAGAAGCTTGGCGTTAAAAAAACTAAACCCAAATGCCACTCCCAACATTTTTTCTCACGGGAAGCCACGTGAGCAGCACAAGCCACCTGCACGACGTCATTACGGACGTTTGTTCCAATAAAATATCTATTTGCTGGCACCAATTCATTTTTGTGATTTATTGTTTTCTCTTGATAATCATCGTGACATTGGTCCTCTTTCGAATTTCTTTCGGGTGTATCCCTGTGTTAGTGCAATGTACAAATCTGCCAGAATATATCCCAGCACAAAACAATTCTGTCCAGGCGCCTCCATTAATAACGGCTGTAAACGACCGCGCCCGGTGAAAAAACGTATTGCATGATTAATTAACTGCAGTAACTAGTTACATAATTTGTACCTAGAGGGACTGTAATTTCAGTTTACCCGATCGATTGATCGCAGTCTTCTCTGGCGCGTATTCCCAGAATTACAAGTCTGCGTTTTTCACTAGGTTCGCACATGAGCGTACGGCCGCGAGTGTAGTTTAGTGTATCCGGCTGCGAAGTCGGGGAAGCAGGGGCTTTTCACGTCGCTGTACGTGCACACACGCACAACAGCATGTGTATGTTTTTAGTCTACTCACAGCAGCCTATAACGACATGAAGGTGAAGGAAACATTTCTACAAAAACGGCAAAGCACTCTAAACTGCGCGTAATTAAGGTAGGCTGTATGTCGTTAGTAAAAGCGGGCGCAGAGTGAACGCCGCTGAGGATACACAATTATCGCAAGAAAGGCGAGTGCAAGGACGCCAGCGCAGCGCTCGAACTACGGCATTTGCGAATGAAGCGCACTGTATACTGCCGCGAACCGTGCGCAAGACCTCTGTGCAGTGATTGCACGACCACAGTCACGCGAATGCAAGAACGGAACTACCGTAACAGCAGTTTGAAATGTCCACGCTCGATCCTTTCGCATTCACGAGCTATCCTGAGGTGTTACAGAATGCCGCACACGTAAACAAAAACCGCGCTGTGCGTATGCGCCAGCGGCATCCGCCCCGCAAATATCCCCTTGTAGACAAAAATATAAAACAAAACTATCACTCAGTGCCTGTTGGTAAAACGGGGCTCTAGAAATCCTATAAATGCTACCAAAGAGCGATTTCGGCGCGAAAACAAGAACAAACTGCAGCGAGCGCCCTGAAGCGTAGCGAGGGCGTCTGCTCTCAAGTGGCCAACAAATATGGCGGCCCCGCCGCGGAGTTAAAGGGACGGCGGCGCCGCGGGTGAGGGGAGAGAAAAAAGAGGAGGGCAGCGGAGAAGGAGGGAGCAGTTGGCGCTACCTTAGTTCTTTCAGGGACCTTACGCTGGGTAAGTGCGCCGCGCCAACAGAAGCATATTCAAACTGAGGGATACATAGCATTAGAAATGAATCTGGAGAATAATGCCTTTGAAATACGACACACATTTCCAAGACTGCGGAGATCTCACCGGCTGATGAGCCTAATATGAGGAGAAAAACAGAGGGTGCTGTCGAAAAGCACCCCGAGGTCCCTAATCTCCTCAACCCTTTGCAGAGGAGCTCCCTCAATACTGTAGGGATACAGTAGACGATGGGTTTTCCGGCTGTACGAGATAACCTTTGTTTTAGCAGGGTTCGAAATTGGACAGTTTTTGCTGCACCAGACCAATAAGCGGTGTTCAGGACTGCTCCTGAACACCGCTAATGTGCCTAAATAGTTTGATATCATATCAGTATGGAAAAGTGAAGATTTTGTTAAGACTGTTGCCACATCTTTGATAAAGATAAAAAACAATAGTGGACCCAGCACGGAACCTTGAGGTACACCACTTGTTGCAATGTAAACACCAGACTTTTTGTTGTTTACATTTACGTAAAAGGACCGGTCAAGGAGATAGTTGGACAACAAGGCAACAAGGGCTGCGTCTACGCACGGCCCGCGTCGTGCAGCCACGTGGGGGTCCTGCACACGGCATAGAGTTAATACTACTGGCACACGGGATACGCGGACCGGCGTAGCGCCAGTAGCGCTATGTAGCCCCGCGGTGCATGCAAAAGATGCGGTGCGGTGCGACAGGGGGCGCCACTAGTGAAAACTTAGGGGCGCCACCAGGCGCCACCATACCAGCGCACAAGGCCTATAACTTTCACACTTAATAGTTCTTTGTTTTGTCATAGCGCTTAAACCAAACCGCATCACGATCTTTGGCTGACTTTCTATTCGCTCGGTGCTTTCTTGCGTTATGCCGGCATTTACACCTGATGAGCACACGCAGTCAAACGCAGCTAGAAAAGTACTGGAGAATGACTCCAGCCACGCTAATCCGCACTTCTGTGTCCTCTTTAGGCTTTATAACTCCATTCGTCGAAGTTGTAACTACTTTCCGCACGTTACCTTTAATTCTTTGCATATTTTGTGCTAGAAACCGAGCTGGCATAGCAGAACTCCGGTGTAATCGTTCGCGCAGACTCACGCAAACACACACACACACACACACACATGCATACATAAAAAAAGAAGATCGATATGGCTAATAAAATCTCAACTGTGGAGCGAAAGAAGAATTTTACGAGTTTTTTCCCGTCTATGCGGAGTCGCCTCTGTCCCTTGACACACCCCGCCCCCTTCCGCACCCCGCACGGTTGGCACGCACGGCGGTGCTCGAGGCGCCATACCGCAGAAATCAGCCGCACTAAAAACAAGCATGGCGGCAGTGGTGCAAGATCACGGTAGCAAACATGTGGATGAAAAAGACGAGATTGTAGAAGACGGCGATGAGGAGGACGAGGTCGAGGACGACGTCGGAACGCAGGACGCCGCCAAGAAGAAGAAAAAACGAAAGAAGAAGAAAAAGAAAGGTGAGGTCTCTAAACCGCTCTGGCCGGAGCCCGGTTGCCCCACATGGCAGCGTTCTTTTACACTCGGCCGAGCCGGTTGCCGTCCAGTTACGCGAAAATACGCGTCTGGTCCGCGTTTCAGTCGTTTTTGATAAGCTTTGCATCAAAACTGAAGTCCTAGACTCTCTTCATCGAGTCGCGGGCGGCCCCGGCCGCGCGTTGAAGACAGGCCTGTTTTGGTTCCCCGCGGCTAAAAATAAAGGCTCTGGGAGAGCTTGAAATGCGGGAGGTACCGATTCGATGACACTCGCACCTGTTATTTCTTACAGAGTGTTGTTCGTGTATTAGGTAATGGCTGAGGTTGCGTTGTGTTGCCTGTATTTTTCGTTCGCTCACGCGTTCTGCGTTTTTTTGTTTTTGTTTACACTGGGTTCTTTCAGCTCCCCAAGAAGTCGACGGAGTAGTAGACGGCTCAGCACAGGTTTCGGACGTAACAGCTACCCTCGAAACCAGCATCTGGATGCACCGGCGACAAAGCCGATGAGAAAGGTAAGACACAGCTTTTGCGCTTTGGTGCTATCATCCTCCTAGTGTATGTATTTTGGGAAAAGTACTTCTGGCTTCCCCTCTCCCCCTTCCCCCCTTTTTTTTGTCTTGTGCATGATACAATGCAAGCCTCTGAAAGAGCTATTTTAAACGAATCTTTTTAAGTGAGTTTTGGATATTGAGATGGGCTAAATGCTGTACGTTATTACTGAAGAGCAATACAAAAAAATATTACTCTCTTGTTCCAAAGCATGGAACATTTTGGTGGCGTTCAATTTTTAATGGAGTAGAAATGCGATGAAGCAAAACAGGATGGCATTTGTGCTGCTGAGCACGAGGGTGTGAGTTCGATTCCCGGCCGTGGTGGCCGCTTTTCTGATGAATGTTAAAAGCAAAAACGCCGGTGTATTCGAGATTTCGGTGCACGTTAAAGATCCCCAGCTGGCCAAAATTAATACGGAACCCTCCACTATGGCGCACCTCATTGCCTGTGTAGCGTCGGCACGTTAAACCCCAGAATCATCAAAACAGGATGGCAGGAGGGACCGTAAAGTGTTACAGCAAAATTGGAACCCATGACATTGACGCTAGGAATATGCCAGCAGCACGATTGCTCACTTGTACGCATTTGTTAACCTTTGGGGTGGTTCAGCTGACAGTTAACGCTTCTCCAGTGATTTTCTATTTTTACAGTGGCCTTAGGTGGGCAAGGCAAGTGTCATATCGTGACGTCAGTGCAAGCTATGTATTCCCGGCGTGGTTGTCTTGCCTGTATCAAAAACTGCACCACTGATCACCGTGGCCAAATTTGAAGAGAAAGATTTCCTTGCGAGCTTTAAAGGGGCACTGTAGTCACAAACACTGCCTTGTTACATTATGAGATAGATTGTGTAGGCTGTCTTTCGAGTTCTTTTTCCACTGTTTCACATTCCTATATTTTAAAGTGCTTTCAAGAAATGCCATTCTACCCGCCGCAGTGGCTCAGTAGCCAAAGCGTTGGGCTGCTTAAGACATTGGGCCACTGAGCCCGAGGGCACGGCTTCAATCCTGGTCGCAGTGGCTGCTTTTCTGATGGGAGCAAAAAGGGAAAATGCTCGCGTGTCAAGTCAAGATCCCCGGGTGGTCAGAACTAATCCAGAGCCCTCCACTATGGCGAGTCTCAATGCCCAGGTGCTGCTTATGTGCAATAGAACCCCCAAAATTAGAAGAAAAATGTTTCCCTTGCATTATGCTCCTCGCGAATTTCGGGATGTTGATTTTGGTGATAACAGATTGGAATTTAGGCCATCGCATTTGCAATTAGCCTGCACTGCCTCTGCATAACTTAGCATAGGGATACAAAAATAACTGCAAATTAGCCCTACTGCAACAGGTGTTGCACATATGTGTGTGGGAGGACAAATTATTCGGCTACGACTTTTTTTTTCTTTTTGTCTCCTCCGCGTATCAGAACCGCTGAACATTGAAGCTAATGGAGCTGCAGGCATTACTGGTGATGGGGTTATGCATATGCGATGGAAGGAGAAGACATCAAGTTTTGAAATTTTTTTTAAGGAGACATTTCTAGAACGTTTAATGAATTCATGAATCTTGTAATTTTCCATGGTTCAAAGCAAACTCGTATTTATGTAAAGCTGTTGGTACGCCTTTCATGTTCATATGTTCATGTTATGATCGACTTTATTGCGTAATTGAAAATCTGTCATCTTGGCAAACCATTTTTTAACGCACTAGACCTGAGTTGATTCTATAATTATATAACAGAGCATTGCGGTGAGTAGTTGATCATGAAGCGTGCGCGTGCTTTAAAAATTGTTTGTCGAGAACTTGAATATATTGAGCAGGTTGATACCTTTGCACAGCGGTATTTCGGGGAGATTTCCTCAGCTCATCTTTCCTCATCATGCTCATTCTAAAGCCAAGCTTATAGAGCCTGTGATTATCCGGGGTTTTTGCTGGAATTACCTGCAGTATTTAAAGGGTACTTCTCTATTCCAGGGGAAGGTGAAGAGGCAAAGAAGAAGAAAAAGAAGAAACCCAAAGGTAATGCTATTATAATGCTCAATGCCTACAACTTTGCGGCACACATTAAGATGTATCCATCAGAAAAATTTCTAACTGCCTGTGTATGCGTTTGATAACCAAAGTTTCACTTAAAGGCCATAAACAACTCGATCTTATAAGTAGTTAATAAATTAGGTCGTGTCCTAATCGTAAACATGCCATCGTAAACATGACCACCATTTCCTAACCATTGCTACAATAGAAAACGCATACACATTATTGTGATCTGTAGCTTTTATATATTAAGACAAAAGCTTCAATTTTGCTTTAATAATTGTTTGAATGACATAACACCAAGAACACCTACTTGACGCACTGTAGAACGCCAAGTCGTTCATATTTCTCTCTTGTTTTGGTAAAGCATTGGTGGATGGTAAAGGTGCGGCATTCATGAGATGGCAGCACTATTTCGTTGAGCGGGAAAGCAAATACTGGCCGTGTGGTCAAAGTGGGTATGACGGCGATTGCAACCCTAAAAATGCTCTTAAAAGTCGCGTGCACAATTGTACGCGCCCTGTCACACAGGGCTACATTTTAGTGGAGCCCAGGTCCTAATCAACACTGCTTCGACACGGACGGGAAATTTCCAAGCTCCATCTTGTGGCTTCATTGTGTAATTAATCTCGAAGAGTTTGATATTGAGCTGCGCAGCAAGCGGGAACTGCCCTGCTTTTGGTCAAAGCTTGTGAATAGCGAACAGCTGTATTCATAATGCGTAGTGTGCCCACCATATCCTATTTTTGCTCACTATTCTATTTTCTTTGGTCGGCTTTTGCTCTACTACTATTAAATAAATGACAGCCTCGAAATTGCCACTGAATTTCTTTTTACTGGTAGGGGGTTGAAGTTTCTTTTAATTAAATCCCTTATTTTCGCTTTTGTCTGCCTGATTGGATCAGCCACTCTCCCTAGTAACAGTAAAAAGAAAAATTCAAGCCGTTATACTCAATGTGAAAGCTGTTTGAAGTGCAAAGCAGTGATTCGCCATAATGGGCTGTAACGCCGTTATCCACTCACTGCTGCCACCCAATGCAATTCCAATTTCCCGCCTTCACAGTGCTCGCGTACCCCCTGCCTGAAACAGCGCCAGCGGGAGTTCCGTTCTTTTCGTGCTTGCTTTTTCCTCCCGCACATGCTGCCGTTGCACTGCCACTTTTGTTCGCTGTCTGTTGTAAAAACCAACCAAGCAAGCATTCTTGAATAAATGAAGGCGGACGCTGCCGGTTAATTACGTGTATGTTGCATCAAATGTACCTGCAGTTTTCTTTGCGCTAAACAACGGGGAGTTGTGTGATAAGCGCCAGCGGTTCACGAGTTTCAAACGCATGTGACTACACATATGCTTGGCTTTCGAAGCCTCAGGGTTACGCCGCGGTGACGAACGCCTCGTGGCTCTACTTGGGTCCAGAGGGCGAGCCGCGACGACAAGGCGAGCCCCTAAAGTGCTCTGCACTTTAAAAGGGAGCACAGGCTTTGTCCAAAGTATTTGAGTTGTCTAGCACCCTAATCGCTTGATGTGTTGTGTCTGTGTCAATTGCAGGGCCCAAGCAGCAGACTGACCCGCCATCGATTCCCATCTGCGACCTCTTCCCTGACGGCAACTTCCCGGTCGGAGAGGAGGTGGAGCACCCCATCGCCAATGACAGGTGCGGTGACCTGGGTGGACCGTCATGGACAATTCAAATACGAACCGCGGAGCGCATGGCCGAAGATACCAGTGCCGTCACCTGGCAGCGGCCGTCGAAAACGCATGGACATGCGCAGTTGAGATGTTGGGTGCGAGGGTGCTTGTCCCACTGCGATATGTTGCCCTCTGCTCGCTCGCATGCTCGCCCTGTCGCCATGCCGCGTGAGCGCTGCAGCACTGCAAGTACCACCGCCGCTGCAGCTGAAGGTGTTGGTCGAGTTCAGAGCGATGCGGCGCGTAATTCCTTGCCACGCCTTTGTTTGACGGAGTCATGGCTGAGGCAATTCGTGGATTCGGTGCAGCAAACAATAGATGTACCACCAGAATTAGTCTCCAATGATATACAGTAACTGCAAGCATTGTGTGGGCTGGACAAATTACTGGCAGAATTTTAATATTCACAGAAATTAAAAAGATGGGCAGGTCTAACCATTCTATAAGCCAGTTGCCCTTGCACAACAATTTTTGGCGGCCTGATTTTTTTTTTTTCTTTTTCTTTTGCCAGGCACCTCTGTGCTTCTAGAAATCTGCGGAGCAGGTACCACTGAGCGTGGTTTGGGCGCGACCCATGTGCTGACCGTTATTTACTCATGTTACTGCATTCCACATGCAAAGATATGTCTGCAATATCACGCCGGTACACACGTGGGAGCAGGCGCTTGTGTGAGCTGAGCATGCAGTGTCCACAGATACTATCTCGCGCCGCATCGCCAACAATTGTTTTCAGTGCTCTTTCCACTTCACTCCCGACGTCTCAACTGCGCATGTCCATGCATTTTCCCCGGCCGCTGCCAGGTGACGGCGCCTGGATTTTCGGCCGTGCGCTCCGCGGTTCGTATTTGAATTGTCCATGACTGTACATGTGCACACTTAACCTACGTTGCAATGGCATATTTTAAAGGGACCCTGCAACACTCTTTGAGCAGTGCAGTTAAACCTGCGTGACGTTTAGATTACACTGCCAGGAATACCTGAGCCAGATATTACACGTGCAAGTGAAGCGGTGAGTGCGCAAATCGCTGTGAAAGACACGAAAAAACCAACCGCGCTCTCTTCAGTTTTCTTCATTATGCACCCCAGGCATAGCCTAAGTAAGGAGGCCGCCGAAGAGAACGCCTTGAGCCGCCCTCATCTCCTGGAGAGAGCGCACAGCTTTCGTCGCGTTGTCCACGGTCGAGTTAGAGGAAACAATTATGTGCAATTTTTTATCGCACATAGTTTCGGTGATAGTAAACGGATTTTCATAATTCTTGCGGGAGGAGATTGTTGGGACAATAGACTTTTCCCCAAAATACATTTTGAGTTGTCGGTGGTTTAAAAGGGGACCGTGATGACAAAAGGCAACTTCTTTCAGTTTCAAAGAACTAGCTCTTGGTAACTCACTCAGCTCCCTTTCAGCCACGAAAGATGTTTTTCTGAACTGGGACATCGCGAGAAATATTGAAAAACTTGCCGATTTTATGCCACAGCGATGTAGTATCGGCAGGAGTGGCATGACGTGGGCCAGCACTCAACACATAGGTCAGTGGCGGTCCCAGGGGGGGGAGGGGGGCGAAGGGGGTGATGACCCTTCCCAAAGAGGACCTCAGCTTCTTATTTATTGCTTTTTTTTAAGTATTCCACTTGCGCAAGGCTAGATCCAACTTGTGCGAGGTCTCAAATGTGTTGCGACCGCCAGAATACTGCCAGAAATACCGCCAGAAATACCAGCCGTTGTGCTGCCTAACGGGAGCCAAAAACCATTGTGTCGATAAGTGATTTGTGCGCAAGCCGGTTATACCGCATGCGCGTACTCGCCTGCATGGTTATCACCTCCTCCGCAGAAATGGCGCAAGGAGGGGAGCGGTTCTTTATTCGCCTGACCCCCCCCCCCCCAAAACCAATCTCTGAGACCGCTACTGACATAGGTATCAGCGTGTTCACGGCACATTAGCATTTGAGTGGTACGATCAAATAGAAATATAGCCCCACTGCAATCGCCCTTTTCTGCAATCGCCCTTTTCTGCTGACGCCTTGGTCGGGGGGAGGGAGGGAGGGAGGGGGAGAGGGAGAGAGAGAGAGAGAGAGAGAGAGAGAGAGAGAGAGAGAGAGAGAGAGAGAGAGAGAGAGAGAGAGAGAGAGAGAGAGAGAGAGAGCTCTTTAATGTGGGCTGGAGAGGTCAGCTTTGCTAGCGGCAGTGCTTGCTACTCCAGATGGGGATGATTACAATGCAGGGAAGTGAATGTGAGAGATCGGAAAGCAGCAATAGAGAGAAGACAAAAGTTTGGTGGATGTTAATCGCTCAACAGTGATTCTGTGGTGTAGTAGAAGAATTGCCGGAAAGTCTCCACTGTTACGTATGTTCTCTTTATTATTTCTATTATTTTGTTTGACTTTGCGGTAAAATTGGTATCATTGTTATCGGGGCAAAGCGGTCTTCTTAAACAATGAAGCGTCTGTTTTGTCTTCATGGGCTCTTTAAGGGGACATGCTCCTCGAAACAACTTTTTTTTTTTAATAATAATGAAGTTAGGGGGCTGAAATTTCCACAGCTTGTAAAGATTGAGCTCCTCTGGTCATATATGCAATCAGATTTCGAATAGCCGCTCGGGATAAAATGTTACGCAGCATGACTTGCAGAAAATACCTTTTTTGTGCACACTTTTTTTATGGTAAAAATTTTTCCTGAAACTTTTAAAATAGCCTAGGTGGTTCCTTAAGAACTGCAGAGTGCACAAATCTACCTGAAAAAGCCTCATATTCATTTTCGTCATCACGAAAAAAAAAAAATGACTGGTAGTGTGCCTTTTCTTGTGCTGTATATTTTTGTTTTATGATCGTAAGAAATATCTAAGACACAAATTGCATAATGAACAAGATTTGTGCACTCTAAGTGTTATAATGAACATCTGTGCAAAATTTCATCATGATACAACAACTTTAAGTGGGAAAATAAGTGTGCGCTAAGAAAACGGACAAAAACAACAAACTGAGAAAAACGAAATTGAAAGTTTATTTCTTTGGCAGATTAAAAAATTCTTGCTCAAACAACATGAAACTTGGTGGAGATATAGTCTGAAATGTCCACACTGAGGTACTAAAACTAGAATGCTGCTGCTGCATAAGTTGCACCCTCATGGTTCTTGCGGGTGGAGTCCTCGGTACTGGCCCGTTTCACCAGGCAGTGGCGATGGGACCTAGCCTCAGAAGTCAGCCTGGCAGACATCTGCCTGATCCTCCGCTGGTCACTTGCACTGCTTAGTCTAACCAGTTCTTCTGAAGGGAAGATTCCCAGTTCTTGGAGAACTTGCTCAAAGCTAGTGTGGCCCCTGTTGAACCACACCACCGTGAGAGCAGTGGCCGTCTCCACTACAGTGAACTGCAGGTTGTGTGATACCGTACTGTGCCAGATGCGCAGTGCTGCTTCTGTCTCCATGGTGTGGGATGAGTAGTCTGCATTTTTTTCTCATACAGGGGCATGAAAGGCTTGCCACACTTCCTCCTCTTGCTAATCAAGCTTTTGGGGGTCGCTGCAATCTTGACAGTAGTTTGACAGCACCTCAAAATCCTGGCAGAGACCAGTGTCGAGAGAAATGGCAGTGCCAACACAGTTGTGGCTTTAGTGTCCTCGTTTCTGCCAAGTACCATCAAACATCGCACTGACGTCAGTGTGACCAGTTTGCAACGCAGTTACTTGCCTTGCTTTAGCATGGTTGTCAAAGACGACTTTTGTGGCCGCGGCATCTTTCTTGGCAATGTTGTGGAACGTGTTTTGGTGCAGTGGTTTTGGTAGACCAAGAATGGCACAAAACCTGCACAGCTGATCGTGTCCGATGCCAACCGCGCGTGCAGCGGGTACCGCTTTCACATTGATGGCGAAACTATCACGGGGACTTCCCCTGCAGAGTTCCGGGTTGCGGCCTCCGCGACCGATGGCAGCAGCGCTGCGACGAGTAGACAGAAGAAACCACTCCTGCAGGGCACTCCACGTTTCTTACAATTGAGTTCCAGCACCGATGCGAGGCCCTTCCGCTTGTTTGTGACCTCAACTACGACGAGTTCGTACTTCCCGCACATCGTGCAAACGGTGCCGCTCACAAGATCACTCAGACCGTCGACTTCGGAGATAACTGTGCTTACACCACTTTCGTTGACGACTGTCTCCCCGCCTTGGAAGGCTGAAACTTCTTCTCCGATGCACTTACAAAGCTGATAGATTCACTGATAAAACCAGCCTCGCCTGATTGAGCCGTGCTCGCAACGCTTGAAGGTGCGTCGCCATTAGGCCTCGCCGTGCCGGCGTTGGCCGTAATCGTCGCAATGCCGTGCCACTTCCGCTTTCCCTTGTACGGGCGTGAAGTCGGGACTTGCGGCAATGAAAGTCGTGCTTCTCACCGTTCATGATTAACAACACACGATAAGGAAATAGAAAAGATAGCGCGAAGTAGTGAACGGAACGACGGAGGTGATGGCGGCTGACAAGCGGCGAAAGCCAATTGCGGTCTTGATTTCACGTCACATGATTTAAATACCCAGTGGCAGCTCTAAAAACAAGCGGGAAGAAATTTTTTTAAAATTTTTTGTGCAGAGATACGAAGCTGGCGAGCGGTTTGATTGAGAGAAAAAGGCTTTGTCTACCTCTCTCAACTGACTGAAATGGTGGCCAGCCACGCTTCTGTGCAGCAAAAACTCTCAAAGATGGCCGAAATTCGGCTTGATTGCGCGATTTCTATGCTCACTGCGAGTCATTCAGACACGATTTTCACTAAGTTCTCGTTCGTATTTCGTTTTCATTTTTTTCTATGAAAGAGGGCAAAGATGATAATGCAAGTGAAAACAAAGACGACATATTTCGAAAAAAAAATGGCGATTTTTCGACCCGCGTGTCCCCTTAGGCCCATAAGAAAGGACTTAATTAGGCTCCAGTATTTTCTTTTTAACTCAAAAAATAATTATGCCACATGAAAACTAATTACATATTTGAAATAAGGAAAACAAAACATATGCACAGTGATTTTCATTATCATAGACCATTTAATAAAAAAGTTCATTTCAAGACCCTCGTCTCTCCTTAAAGGGGCACTGACACAAAAATTTTGCATCTTGTTTTTTTTGTTGCGATAAGTAGCTAGTGACCTACTTATAACCTGTAGAAACCTCATTTGCTTCAGCGTGCGATGGTTGTTTAATTAGAGGCATTTTCAATGCGGCCAGTCGCAGTTTCGGTTTCAGCGAGTGCCGCGAAACGATGGATTTTGTGGATTTTGTGTGAACAAAGCTGACCACGTGACCGTCGGAGGGATATCGCAGAGCAGAGCCGCCGTAGCACTGTCGAATCCGCATCGACGGCAGTTTCTGCGAATGCCCCCACGTACTGATCTCGTGAGGCGCTTAATTAAAAAGCGACCGTGGATGTGACGCAGGCGCTGCGAGTGCAAATGCTACCGCGGCTAAAGAACGACGCGCGACGCTCGAGACGGTGGGTGGCACTGGCAAGACGCGCGCTGGGAGCAGCCGGCCGGTCTGCCTACAGGTCCGCCTACAGATGTGTTCGGCTCAGCACTGCGGCGGATATTCGAGTGCCGCTCTCGTAAGCGGTGCAGATGACAATTTTTAATGCAACCCGCCATCGCATCATTAACTCCTTTCTCATGTAAGCCACCATGGTCGGGACTTGGGGACAATGTCGTGCAGCGGTAACAAGCTATCACTCGAGCTACCTGCGCCGGCCTGGGCCACTTCGCGGCCGTGGCCGCCGCCTGCACAGCGACCGTGCGGCTAGCTCAGTGAGCTTTTCGTGCCTCCGGCGCGTTTTCGCATCCAATGGTAATAAACAGTAATAGAAACAGAGTGCCTGGAATCGCTGCAGAACTTTGGTCGCGGCCAGCTGCCCGATTAGCTGACGAAATCACGGCGCCTCCGCCGCCAACGATCGGGTCGTTCGTTCTCGAGAGCAGAAGCTCCGCCCTCCGGCCCTCCGATTGGAGCGGCGAGCCGGGCGAGCCGGCAAAAAACGTCGGTAGTGCGGAAGCGGCAAACACAAACTCGTGACGTGTTTGGATGTTGTTTATTTACAATTACGCGTGGTCCTCTGCTGGCTGCTCGGTTGCGTTTCGCACACTTCAAAATTGATTTTAAATATGTTCTAGGCTGTATTCGCCGCTGATATTTTGCAGATGATGTATATGTGTTCCCACCAATCTATCTCCGAAGTTATCTCGCCTTCAAAATTTTGTGTCAGTGCCCCTTTAAGTGAGGCACTCAGACTTTTCTAAAACATTGGCCCTGACGTCCTTTCCACGGAAGAACGAAGGCAGTTTGAATAGGCCGAAATATAGCTGTTCAGGGAAGAGGCACCCAGTCACATTCAAAGCAGTGCGCACATGACACAGGCAAAGGCGCAAGTGCTCGGCGCCGCGATCTTGTGGGCAGGTGTGGGGAAGATGCCAAAGTGGCGGCGCTCGGGGGGGGGTTTGGAAGAAAAACTGTTCTCCTTCTCTGGCTTCCTTGGAAGTGGTGCAGTCGACTCATTTTTTGAGGGGTGGAAAGGATGCGAGGCTCACTGCGGCTCACGGTGCATGCCGTTGGCAGCTCACATTTTTGACGCGCGCTGTAACCGGACTCAACTGTTATGTCCGATATTGCGGCACTGGAGCATTGTATTAAGCGTTTTATTTTATCATAGAAAGCATACAAAAGTGGACGGTGCCATGGTTGTTCATCGTTAAATACGATAAATTGTTATACACGGTATTGTTACAAGTGGACTCGACTGTACACGCTCAAGTTGCAGTGCTTGGCAAGCAACTGGTGGCCACAAGCTTTCTCAGGTCACACCCGTCGCGGTGGCTCAGTGGCTAAGGCGTTGCGCTGCTGAGCACAAGGTCGCGGGTTCGATTCCCGGCCGCAGCGGCCGCTTTTCTGATGGAGGCGAAAAGCAAAAACGCCCGTGTGTACGAGATTTCGGCGCACGATAAAGATCCCCAGGTGGTCAAAATTAATCCGGAGCCCTCCACTACGGCGCGCCTCATCGCCCGCGTTGCGTCGGCGCGTTAAACCCTACAATCAATCAATCAATTTCTCAGGTCACGCACGCAGCAGAAAGGGGACAAGTCCATGTCATTGCCTCGCCTTTGTGGCTTGCCCCTTCCAAAAAACAAAAACCAGTTAGAAGGCCATCTCTTTGTAATGTGCATAGTTCTGTTAGGCTGAACTTATGCTTTTGGGCTGTCATGTTAGGGTGTGATCAGCATGAGGGGATTCTGTGGGATGCGGGATATGAGGGGCAGGACCAGGCCTGGATGATGACAAGCCTTGCGTCTGCATGGTGCGACTCTGTGCACCAGAGCCAGCAATGGTCGAACCCACTGGTGTTGGCGCACTCACGGGGCAGATCTATCGCCTGTGTATGGCAGTCTGACGCCTGGTTTTCCCCCTTGGTTCACGGCTGGCCTTGCTGTTGGCTCGAATGTCAGGCCAAGGAGAGACGAGCCAATCGCGTGGGTATAGAAAAGGAAATGGTGGCGCCATAGTGGCTATTGTACATGGGGTTGCTGTTTGATCGCTGCTTTAGGGGCTGTATTTCTAATGGAAGCAAAAATACAGTGTGGTTTCATGAGCTTTCTGTATGCATCAAAGAACACCACGGGGTTTGAATTTATTTATGGCCTTTCACCACATTTACTCGATTGTATAGCAACCGCGATTGTTACTCGAGGGGTGACTTTTTATTGCATCCAGAAAGAAAAAATAAAATCGCGAAAGTAACGCGAGGGATGACTGTTGTGTCAGAAAAGAACCATCACCAAAGTACTCACACAGGACCAGCAAAATCATAGAGCAGATTTATTTTTCAAGCACTGCTACTGGATGCCCACCTGTGACGCTTTAACCTTCGTTCACAGGATTGCGCACCTGTCGAGAGACATTGCTTGGTTTGAGCTGTATCGGTTGAACACCGACCGCCACGAGCCGGTGGCGCTGTTCCATGCCGAAATCAGCAACATGCTTTTCCAGTTCGACGTGGTGGCCGTAGCAAGGCCTACGGAAACCTTTTAAGTGCAGGGCACTTTAGGACCGCGCCTTGTCATCATAGCTCGCTCGCTGAACCCAAGTAGAGCCACACGGCGTTCCATCGTCGCAGCGTAACCCAAGCGGTCTATGTAGTCATAAGTGTTCGAAACTCGTGAACCACTGGTGCTTATCATACATCTCCCCGTTGTTGAGCGCAAAGAAAACTGCAGGTACATTTGAAGCAAAATATACGTAATTAACCCTTTGAGGGTCGAATTTTTTTGCCAAATGCGTCCCCCCAGGGTCGATTTTTTTTATTGCTGATTTAAATTCTACGGACGAATCTACATCGAGAAAAAATAATCAAAAATTTTTTTGGGTGACCGTAAAGTGACAAAAAATCATTTGTGTTGTTACATACATGTGGTTTATTATGGCGTTTCACAAGAAAAATTCTAAACAAAAACGAGGGAGTAACAAACCGGCACCTTTTGAGTGAATCACAATGAGATAGACATCAGTTTCGCGGGCGCAAAAAGCGGGAAGCACCCGGTGGACAATAACGAAACCAGCCGCTGTGCACCCACCGGCGCGTGCGGCCGGATGCGGGAGGGATAGACGGTGCACCGCTCATAAAATAATAATAAAAAAAACAAGAAAAGAGCCTCATCAGTTTCGCAGGCGACCTTGGTCTATGGCAGGCGCAAGCAGCGAGAGACGCCCGAGTACTCGGTGGGCGATACGCAGCGCGCCCTCTCGTTAGCAGATGCACAAGCGATAGCCGGCACACCCCTGAAGTAAATAAAAAAAATAAAAAGAAGAGCCATCGGTGCAAGAAAAAAATTTGACGTATTTCCGAAGTGTGGCAGCACATGCCAAGCAAGAGAAGTTGCAAAAAAGGCGCGCTTTTTAAAAATACAAGCGATGCTGTACATGTACGTCATTGACCATTTTGAAAGTGTTTGCCGATGCCGTACATGTACGGCCGTGACCCTCAAAGGGTTAACTGGCAGTGCCCACGTTCATTTAGTTAGGAATGCTTGTTGGGTTGATTTTTACTAAGCGAAAAAAAGTGGCAGTGGAACGCCGGCACGTGCGGGAGGAAAAGCAAGCACAAGAAGAGCAGAGCTCCAGCTAGCGCAGTTTCAGGCAGGGGGCCCGCGAGCTCTGTAAAGGCGGGAAATTTGAATTGCTTTGGGTGGCAGCAGTGAGCAATTAACGGCACTACATCCTATTATGGCAAATGACTGCTCTGCACTTCCGACAACTTTTGCATTGAGTGGAATTGCTATAATTTTTCAGCTGGGTCCGCACACGAAAAGGAGCTCCCGCTAGAGCCACCATCCACGGATGGTTGATACATCGAGTCTTCTGGGAGCAGCTGAATTGCTGATTTCTTCAGCCATTACAGTAGTGCATCTCTTGAAACGGGCGCCGTAGTGAATGCCATTGCTAGGGTAGCCAAACCACTGAGGCCTCCACATACTACACAAAGGCGGAGGCAAAGCGCTACGCACGCTGTCAACGCCGTCACTACCAATGTAGAAAATAAGGAAACGAAGGGAGCTGGTCTGCCGGTCTTGGCTTGTAGTGGATTCAAACGGCTCTGGCACATGTTGCCGACATAGATCATGAAATGGGCAAAACACTGTAGCCGTCAACAAGAATTAAGGCATCATAGCCCTTTTTAGGGAACTTGAATTTCTGTATTTCATTGTTACACGAGGGTCGACTTAAGGTTGCAGAAATGAGAAAAAGAAACTGTCGTTACAGTTGAGTAAGTACGGTATATATAGCTCTGGTGTAGTTCATCATCGTATGTCAAAAGCTTGGCCCCAGAAAAATCGATGCGCTGGTGAAGCGCATTTGTGCTGTGATGCGCAACACAGGAAAATCGGGCATTCCGTGTATGCCTTGTCAGTTACGCTTTGCGAGCACATATATACTTTCTTTCATGTTTTTTGCTTGGGTTGTTTAGCAACAGAACAATCCCGGCACCAGGTCACATGGCAAGAGGAAATATGAAAACTGCTTTTAAAAAGAGAGAAAGGCCGCTTATTTATTTATTTTTTTTTTTCTCTTAAATTTTAAAGTATTTCTAAGCTACCATCGTGAACCCTTGATGGCGTTGTCCGGGTTTACCTCCATTTTCAGGAATCAAGGAAGTAACCACAGCCATAGCATCTAGGAAAGCTGCCTTGCACATTGCAGAAAATTTCACACTTGTGCGTGCATTGAGGAACATTTAAAGGGGTCCTGAAATACCTTCTGCCGATGCATGGATGTACATGTAACCAAATAAAGCAATATATTAGCAATCTCCTCCCGCAAGAATTTTGTTAAAGCGATGAGTATTAGCTGAGAAATTGTAAATCAAAAACCGCGCATTATCGTCGCTCCGCGTTTCCTCCTCCTTTCGACTTACTCTCCGCTGTTGACGGCACGCAAGCCTTCCCTCCCATGATGCCGCATGCTTCAGCGGTGACGTACTTCCGCTATGGCGCTCCGCATACTGCCGTCTGCTACGGGCAAGCTTTGTTGACACCATGAATCCCGCACTCCGCTCAAGGCTGGAAAAGCGAACTAAAAATCTGGCCGCATGTGTGCAGTGGCCTGGCCTTGCCCTTTCACGGTGTACGTTGTACTTTTTATCGGCGGTGAACTCACAGCCGCACGGGGAGGATCGTGCGCTCGTTCTCTTTGATGCACCACGCACTGTTTATCCAAAAAGCGCCGTATCAGATGTGGCCCCGCTGGTGCCGAGTCTTATTTTGCGGCGGTGGTAATTCCTGCCAGCGGCATGTGAAAAAGACATATTAAACCGATACAGAACCCGTGCACAAAACGCTTCAATCATGTGACCAGTTCAGCTTGGGGCGACACGTGGTGGAGAGCGGCAACGTTGGCAAAACATGCTCCGCCGCGGCTCTGAGCTTTCTAGCGCTGGAGCGAGCGCCATTTCTTTGACAATCTCAAGCACCGGTTGCTTTGGCAACAAGGCACAAACCGCTCTAGAAGTCAGTTACGGTTGCGTGATCCCGGTTCAGCTCGGGGCCCCACCTCGCGACATGTGGGCACTGCAGGCGTACCACTCACTCCCATTGGGAAGTGTGAGATGCGTTTGGCATTACAGGAGGCGATGGTGTGTGTGTTGTGGACGCCTTTGTTTCGCGATGAAATGCGATGTTGTGCTTCTGCGGGTGGATAGTGCTTCCCATGGTCTGGATTATCTTTCTCGAGCGACGTACGACTCAACCTCGCATGGGGTATGCGCAGTGTGCGTGGCTAAAAGCCATCTCGGCTTGTGCGCCAGAGTTAAGTGACTTGCTGTTCGTCCCCGCAAACCGCGTGCGAGGAGAGTGCCGAATTTACAACGGGCAGGAGGAGGCAACCCATCGTCTGTCAATCGCGGTTCAAACTTGCAACGCATGTTGTGACGTTGTGTTCGTTTGAAACGCATCTCTGGATTGTTTTGAAGTGGAATAAAATGTGTGCGTCAAACTGGGGCATTCGGCTCAGGGCATTCTCTGCGATTGCACGAAAGAAGTGCCACGAGGCTTCAACGCTTTTTATATGGAACGTACTCAGGTAACAGATTATCAATGTCGTGTTATGGCCGTGTTGCATTCAATACAAACGGTTAAGCGTTTGTTTTACACTTGTTTCGTTTGTCGTAAAATGCCCAAGCACTCCGGCACTCCGCTGGCAGATAAGCCGGTGAGCCGACGCTGAGCAGACGACTCATCTCTTTGCCGGAAGTGCGTGAAAAAGCCGCCCAATAGCAGGATGTCTAGCTCATGACGAACATCTGGGAATCGATGATGTAGACATGTGAAGATGGCGGCGTCCAAAAACACGAAGGGAAGGGTGAGAAAAAAGCGACAAACTTTGCAACAAAAGTGTGAGCTTTCCGCTGCGCATAAAAGAGTAATACTTGGCACAGGTGACGTTGACGACCCAATCTAATGATTACGCTAGTTCATTTAGTGTGCTCAAAACGCCTTTCAGGGCCCCTTTAAACTGTATTGTACCGTGTACATAAAATCTTTGGTCGCCTATAGTGGAAGAAAGTAGGTAGAACAACTGATTGTCATGTTGCCCAGGACGACGGGCTCGTAGGTAGCTATTTACAGGTAGCAGGCAGGTTTGTAAGGTAAGCGCTGTTAACATCTGTAAGATGAGCACACGTCGAAGTGCTGAAGTAGCAGATATACATCACCAGACATTGTAAATGAGTGCAGTACTGTTGCAATAGCCTGTGACACTAGGTCTAAAATGCCATTGGGGAACATAAGGAATTGCTGCATGAGGCAAATTGTGGCAAACTGAACCCACGAGAGTTCTTCAACACATTTATTTCCCTGTCATATGGGGAAAAGATTTTGGGGTTTGTGTGTCTGAAGTGGCTGTCTGGGAGAGTGCTGACGTGCGGGGTGGGGTGACCTTTGCGTTTGCACAGCCGTACGGGCAAGAACCGCTTCACTGACCCGGAGAAGAAAGCCATGGAGGGGATGTCGCAGGACCAGTACAGAGAGATCCGGCAGGCTGCTGAGGCTCATCGCCAGGTGGGTGGATTTAAGTGCACAGCACCCTAGGGGCTCGCCTTGTCGTCGTAGCTCGCTGTAACAGTCGATGTCAAACAACTGCCGGGATCGGGCGGTGCCGTGAGATAACGGACCAAAGTAGAGGTTGGCGTTCCGTTGTAAGGTGTCCCGCAGAGGCTTTGAAAACCATGCGGTTGAAAGTCATAACCGTTTGAAGCTCATGAAGTGCTGGTGCTTGCCATACGTCTCCCCGTTGTTTAGAGCAAAAAAAAACTGCAGGTATATTTGACGCAAAATATATGCAACTAACCAGCAGGACCTGCGATCATTTAGTTTGGAATGCTCATTGGGTTGGCTTTTGCGATTGTAAGTGAAAAAAGTGGCAGTGGAACGCCGGCACGTGCGCAAGGAAAAGCAAGTACGAAAAGAACAGAACTCTCGCTGGCGCAGTTTCAGGCAGGGGGCGCGCGAGCACTACGGAGGTGGAAAGTCTGAATTGCTTTGGGTGGTAGCAGTGAGCGGGTAACGGCGCTACTACAGCCCATTATGGCGAATCACTTTCTCTGCACTTCCGTCAGCTTCCATGTTGAGTAGAACGGCTTCAATTTTTTTGTATCGAGGCATGTACGGTTCGTGCTGAAACGCAAAGAGAAGGGAAAATCAGGTCGGTAGATTATATCTGTGCATTAACTCTTTCTGGTCTGTTGTTGGGGTAACACGTTTTCAGTGGTCTCCCGTATGGCATCACCCCGACAAGGGTGTTCGGGGTTAATTTTTATGTTTTTTTTTTTGTCACTGCGATGCGCGCGTATTGTTTTACATGACACGCCATCCCTTGAGGGATATAGCGTGCGCATTCTTTGCATACTGGATGCGCCATCTTTTGAGGGCTAAGTAAACATTGTTAGTTCAAGTTTACTTTTTTTTGCACTAGGGTGTGGCACAATGTTCAGTGCGGGCCTTCTGGATCCCAGAGGGTTCTCAGTTGCGTGCTGTTTGCCGAGAAGCATGTCTGCTTTTTCACCGCGGGCGTTTTACGCTGGTGCATTTAGTGAAAGCGACGGTAACCTCACCGGGGAAGAGAATTGCATGCCTCCATGTGGTAGTGATGGCAGTGGTTCGGCAGAAGCGAGTGCTCAAATATCGGTAAAGGAGTTGCATCCGCAGTGCAAGAGAAAGAATAAGTACCCTGTGAGTTTTTCTTGCACAGTTTGTGTTTTTCTTTGCGGTGCTGGAAACTGGCAAAATAGTTTTGGACCAGGACAGCTGGAAAATGTTTAAAAGTTTCGGACCGCAAAGCGTTAACACTCCGTACCTGCCTTTTTGTTGCATTAAGCTGTGTCGCAAGGTCTGAGCGCCAGAATAACATTATTTTCTCTGGGCTCCTGATTGCTGTAGTTTCTTTTGTAGTAACGACTGCTTAGACTGGCTGCACCAGGAAACCAAGCAACCAACTCGTCAGTTCAGTGAGGGGGTTGTCGAAGCCTGGTTAACAATTTTAACTTGCTAGTGATACAAAGTTTTGTAATGAGGGAGGCATGCTGTATCCGTACGCACAGCTGCGTGCAACTTCGTTTTCAGGCTTTGGAGATTTACTGAAATGCTACGCTAATCTTTACGGTGACAGTGGTCTCAATGAGCTGGAGATGGTTGTGGTGAGGTTGCGCAAACAACCTGGCTGTAACCCTCCCTGTGGGAGTAAATTTTTGCATTGTTGCGAGGCTTCTTTTATCTGAGCGGGCTGGGTTCCATTTGGTTGTGGAAGAAAATCTCGCAATAGGAATCTCTGCTGAGATGTTGCTAAATGACTTCGCGTGTATGTTCAGGTGAGGAGCCTCAACAGAGTGTAGATATCTCTATGTTAAGCCGAACTGACTAAATGAACCAGATCTGCAGCAGACCAGCCACAGCTCCAGGCACATTGGCACGAACCGTACACGTGGAGCCTTCTACGTGCGATGAGATGGACGTTAGCTCTGTAATAGTTAGCTAAGTAGCTTGATAAAAGTTTTAAACCAAGCAGTGTTCAGGTGAGGTCTGGAACGAATGGCATATGTTGGTGCACATTTTTTTGTATTTTATTGGCACTATTTAGTAAGTGAGCACACTGCACATTGCATAATACAGTAACATTTGTTACAAGAGACATGGTTACAGGACACACTTGCTTATAAGAAACATTTGAATGAGAATGGTTTGGTTGGCTTTTTTATGTTTTCCATGCTAACATCATCGCATACAAGAGACCTTGGTTACAAGGGGCACGTTTCCTGGGTCCCTTGAGTGTCTCTTGTAATGAGATTGTACTGTATGTATTGTACTGTATGTGCTCTAGTCCACTTTGGTGGTGTGCAAGATCCCTTTGAACACCCTATCCTAAACTTGGCCTGTAATATGCACCGCACTTTGGCCGACAAATTTAACCAATTTTTTCTGTTCTTTAATTTGTGCGAGCTTGGTTCTTCATCATCAACAGTCATCATCATTTGTATCCATTTCATTCAAAATGAAGGCCTTTGCCATTGATTTCTGACTGCTCTTTAACAGTACAGGTGCCCATAGGTCTTATGCAAGCATCTTGGCTGAAATTGTTTATTCATTAGTAGCGAGGCTGTGGAAATTCTGCCACACATCACAGCTCATATTCGGCAAGCCTTTTTTGTTCATAAGGAAGAATGTTGTGCAGACCCTTGCTTCTGTTTTTGTAAACAAAAACATTGGAGCAGCTGCGAGGCGGGAGAAACATCTGAGCTGGCGGTTCCTCCCCCTTCGTCGGAGACACAGCTGTTGCAACTCACATGAATTTCCGAACTTGCCACTGAAAGTTCTCCATGACTGGCAGGCCCGGATTGCTTTGTCCGCAGCCTTTCACATCTCTCTTTAAGTGGACCGCGCTAGTGCACGCTAGAACCTGCGGCAAACTTTGCGAATTCTTTGCGAACTCGGCGTCTGTGCTCCCCACATCAGGCGCAAACGCATGTGAACTGGCGAGGATAACAGCACGCGAGAGAACACGCCACGAATGCTGGGCAGAGTGTTTCTTAAAGGTTGAGCGGTGCCCGCGTATGTGATGGCGTCATAGCTAGGCGAAGCTTGGCTCCGCCTAAACGGCTGGGCAAAGGTTGACCTCGCCTGCCCGCGTATGTGATGGCGTTATAGCTAGGCGAAGCTTGGCTCCGCCTAAACGGCTGGGCAAAGGTTGACCTCGCCTTGTGCCAGACAGAGGTTCTCTCTCTCCCCCCCCCCCCCCCCCCCTGCCTCCGAATGCCAACGGACCAAGCTCAAGCCTAAACAGCACTGCAGTTAAAACCACACTATTTGGTAGATGCCTGCTAAGGCATTTTAATTAAAGTAATGGCCGTATTTCTGATGGAGGCGAGAAAGTCCATGCATGCGTGCTTTCAGTGCACTTGCATTATGTGCTCTATGTGCTGATGTGCCTTACAGCCGTGACGGATAAAAGGGAAATGTCAACTTACTCAATACCTTTGTCTTGTTTGGATCTTTCAGACTCGGCAGTACATGCAGAAGTTCATCAAGCCTGGGATGACCATGATTGAAATATGGTGAGTCTGACGAGAAATAAAGAAATAAGTTGCCAAATTTTCGTCAACTAAAATTCAGATTCAATTTTTAGCCATTGAAAGCCTTTATCTTTACTGCATAGCATACTTAATCTCCTCTATTGCGCCGACAGTACAGAAAATTGGTGTTTTGCCCTGTGGGACAAAGGAAGGACAAAGAAAGCGCCGTAACCGGGTGCCTCCAACGTTTGAAAGAAACTCTTGACGCCACTTCACATGTGTGGCGTGACGAGTGGCGACAAGGCGCTGGCAGCATTCACAAACTGACGTGCGCGTCTAGATCTACAGGCGTAACCAGCCACTCTCCAGAATGGCACTCTTTGCAAAAGCAAAGTTCCACATGCAGGCAAGGAGCTGATACAACGGCTAGAACTGCAATAGAAGTCATCACGTGTGCCTCTATTGAAAGCAGTCATCAAACGTCAATCGCAGCGATAGGCTTTCAGGCAGCTCAGCATTAGTGGTAAAACACTCAATCAACACCTCCACAGGCCTCTGCAGTGTTTTGAAATCTGCACGACACAAGGAGGCAGGGGCGTGTTTCTGTGGCATTCGCTCTCCAGGCTTGAAACACTGTTAACCGAAACTGGCAATTTGCACACCATTCTGCGTAGTTATCACACGCTCAAGTATTTTAAGGGGGTGTTTCAGGATTGCTGAGCTGTTAAGCGTTAATGAAAGCAGTAAAAATAGAGCATAAAAATTTGGGGCCAGTACTCCTTGAAGAGTGAAGAATGGCTTGAAAGCAGATGGTTGCTGATACCCGTCAGTAATCGTCACAAATTGGCTGCACCTTGTCACTGGGCATTGCTTTTCTTTTTCTGGCGTAGAGCACTTGTGAAAGTTCACAAAGCGAACCCGCATATCTTCGGTATGTCTGAACCCCTTTTCCCTGCATTGAGTGCTGCTTAAAGGGGTCATGCAGACAAAACACAAGTTTGGTTCATTCGAAAGATTGCCTCGTTTGAATCCTACTGACACTACTTTTGATTTGATTGATTGTAGGGTTTAACGCGCCGACGCAACGCAGGCGATGAGGCGCGCCGTAGTGGAGGGCTCCGGATTAATTTCGACCACCTGGGGATCTTTATCGTGCGCCGAAATCTCGTACACACGGGCGTTTTTGCTTTTCGCCTCCATCAGAAAAGCGGCCGCCACGGCCGGGAATCGAACCCGCGACCTTGTGCTCAGCAGCGCAACGCCTTAGCCACTGAGCCACCGGGGCGGGTCTGACACTACTTTTAACGTAACATTTGCTCAGAAAAGCTATATAATTAGGGGAAAAAAAAGAATTGCCATGTGACTCACTAGTTCATTTCCCACGCTAGGACATATGGTGCCATATGCACAGCCGTGCGGTTGGCTGAGGCTGGCAAAAGCAAACGCAAGTTAGGAAGGGCTTATAAACTTGCAGAACGAGCTATTTTTGCTCGACTGTAATGTATATTCATTTTATAGCAGTAAGAATGGTGGGGCAAACAATGGAAGTTATGAAAAGATACGTAAACATGGGGTACCAGTGCGTACTGCTGTTGGTACTGCGCGCACTATGCTCGTTATAGCCGCACAGCAGTCTGGCGCTTTGGGGTTGCCTCACACGACACTGGCCGATTGGCGTAAGCGACATTGTCTTACGTGACCCTGTTTGTTGCGCATACCCCATGCTTAATGGAATAATTGCTTTCTACCGTAGCAAAAACAAGCCAGGTGCAAATATGGTCAAAAACAAAGCAAAGGCGGACTGAGTCTGGCGCAGTGTGGTGGCACCATCTGGGAGAACTGACGGTAAACAAGGCTCCGCAGACCACTGCCGACTAAACAGTGCACTAACATTCGCTTGAGACCTATCCTTGTCACGTCATCAGACACGTCACGAAGCACACGATTTTGCGGGAGAATAAAAATTTTATCTTTAATTGATTAATTTTTCAGTGAATAACGCATCGTTTAGTGCCGGACAAGCGCTGGGGGTGCTTTAGAACACCAAATCTTTCAAATAAAACAAACATTTTGTTTGCAGGGCCCCTTTAATAGGAAGTTTTAGGGATCTGATCCTAGTACCGTCTTCAGAGCTTGCTAGTGCTGTATTTCAGTAATAATCAGCAGCTATTGAAGAAAAGACATAAGGAAGATGATGACACTCCAAATGTTGATGTTTGTGTGAGCAACGATACACTGTGAGTGTTAATGGATGCTTGTATCAGCTGTGGAGAGGATCTGGCATAAGGACACGACCAGCTGCAATCCCAACTGCAGCTAAACCTTATTATAATGAAATCGCAGGGGCACGGCAATCTGCTTGTTGTAACCAATATTTTGTTAAGCCGTAGCGCACACTTACTGTAAATATTGTGCACTGTACTTGCCCAAAACAAATAGCGGGTGAAATTGGATCTCGCTGCATGGCGGTGCACAACAAAATAACCGCGTTTTGGAAATAAAAAGGAAGGGTCACACACCTACTTTATTACACTTCAAAATACATAACCCATATTTCAAGCAGGCTTTGCTGCAGAGACGTCCGTAATTAGAGTTGATGTATCTTTCGGATGCAAACGATGGCATTCTCAGCTTCTTGGCAGATATGACGGCTTCTATAATAGCCACCTTCTGGTCCAGCATTATAGTCTTTTGCTTCCCGCGTGGTGCATTCATGCTTTTCGAACCCTGCGCGCAGCGCAATGAAAGACCAGGCTGAAGCACTCAAATAAAGAAAAAAAGAGAAAGGAACGCACTTGCAACAATGTGGTGCACATAGGGGAGGGACAATAGTTGCAGGCAAGCGCACTGTAGCTAGCTGTGTGTGCCAAGTGCATTGGCTGCGTGACAAGTGAAAGGGAGAATGGCTTCGTGGGCGCAGTGGACGCATGGCACGCCGTCCAACATTGTGCGCGTTGCTAAAGGATGCATGGCGGAAGTTTGAACTGCTAAATACAGTTGTCGTGTTGCACACTGTCATGAAATTAGCTTAGAATTCTATATTTTTTAGCGAAATTTGTTTGTTATATCCCATAATAGGCAAATTTTACCTTGTTAAAACGAGGCTTTAAAATACATTGGTTGCTATGGGGACTTTCAAGGGGAAGTACGATTTGCTCTAAGTAAATATCCATTATTTCGTTACGCCCTGTCTTGTTATAATGAGGTTTAACTGTAATACTTTTTTTCCCTTCAATGGATGGTGGGAGCACAAACGCTTGTGTGTATGATGATTTAATGCTTGTCGAAGATCCCTGGTCAGTCTCTGAATTAATCCGTGGCGTACCACTAGGGCATACGTTGTAGCTGAGATAAAGAGCTTGACTTGCATTGTGCTGCTGAGCACGAGGATGCGGGTTCGATTCCCGACCGTGGCAGCTGCTTTTCTGATGGAGGTGAAAAGCAAAAACGCCTGTGTGTTCGAGACTTCGGCGCACGTCATAGAACTCCTGGTGGTCAAAATTAATCTGGAGCCCTCCACTGTGGCGCGCCTCATCGCGTTTGAAGCGTCGACGCATTAAACCCCAGAATCAATCAAGCAAGAGCTTCACTCGAAACTTGCGGGACGCTTGCGCCCACGTGGTTCTGACCCTGACACATTCTCTCGCACCCAGTGAGGAGCTGGAGTCGACGGCGCGCAAGCTGATCAAGGAGAACGGCCTGAGTGCGGGCCTGGCGTTCCCGACGGGCTGCTCGCTGAACCACTGCGCTGCGCACTACACGCCCAACGCGGGCGACCCCACCGTGCTGGGCTACGACGACGTGTGCAAGATCGACTTTGGCACACACATCAATGGCAAGCAGTTGGTGGCTTTCTTCCTGAGAAGGCGTCTTCCTCTCCTCCTCCTTTTCCCTGCTCTTACCGCGAGGTTCCATTCCCTAGTGGGTGCAAGCCCGGCATTTCCTGTGCTACACTAGTGTCTGGAAGAGCATTTGAGTCGAACGGCCTTCGAAATTTGAAATGCCATTTGAATGGGAAGGAGTTCTGACGACCTACACGACAATTCTTAATGGGGGTTGAAAGCTTCCGCGTACGCCCGCATGTTTTGGTGTTGGCACTGCTACCCAGTTTTGTTCTTTAATTTAGAGTTAAAACGAGCCAAAAAAAAACAAACATTTGGTGGTAAAATTGATAACAACCTTACGAACACACAGAAAACAGGAAGTTTTATTTTGTTTGTTTTATTGCACTCCAGGCACTGAGAGTGCCAGGTTACGTTGTGATCGTAGATCGAGTGATAGAAAACAAAAATGAGTGAGAAATGATGAAGATAGTGCACTTAAAAAACCAAGTTTTACTCGTAAATAATTGCTCTTGCAATTATAGCTTGCAGAAGCTGTGCCCTGGAGTACAAGTGCTCATGTTTCAAAGGCCTTTGAGTTTGTCAAAGGTTGTTGGTGATGCTCCTTTGACTCAAATGGCATTTGAGCTAAATGCCTTTGAAAAATGTTGTGGAGCAGCTCAAATGTGGCATTCGAGTCAAATGACATTCAGTTCAAAGGCCTTTTAAATGTTCATGAAGCAGGGGCATAACACTCCTTCTAATTTACTATGCAACTGTTAAAAGGAGTCTGTTACTCTGCGTTGTTATACTAGGGGTAGAACCATAGGTTTTGGAACGAACGCCCCGGGTTCAAGCCCCGGCAATGTCAACATTTTTTTCAAAGACCCATGATGTTTTTATTGTAAAATGCTGTCTTAGTTCAACTATGCACATTCTATCATAGATAAAGATGATTTGGTGCCTTTCAGGTTGGTTTAGAGGTAAGGCGTGGCAGATCAACACGTTTAAGGGGGGACACTGGTCTTAAAACACCTTCTTTTATTTTCAAGTAAACTCTGTGAAACTTGTCAGTCTTGCTGCTTTTTTCCCACTGATTTCAAATATGCCAGTATTTTTTCAGTTGGTCAATTAGTTCCCAAGATAATTAGAGATAATTAGCCATTTTGCCCCAACAATTAACAAAACAGTAATGCTCACAAAACTGTAATCTTTATATTTTCCATTACTACGAACCCTGCTGAATGCAATCTTGGAAACAGTTTTTTGATGCACCGCTTGGAACTAATTTTACGGCTCATTAAACATCGGTAGCACCAGTGGCAAGGAACCATTTTCAGTGCCCATTTCAAACACCGAAGCTTAATGAGCTGTAAAATTAGTTCCAAGCGATGCATCAAAAAACTGTTTCCAAGATTGCATTCAGCAGGGTTCATAGTAATGGAAAATATAAAGATTACAGTTTTGTGACCAACACTGTTTTGTTAATTGTGGGGGCAAAAATGGCTAATTATCTCTAATTATCTTGGGAACTAATTGACCAACTGAAAAAATACTGGCATATTTGAAATCAGTGGGAAAAAAGCAGCAAGACTGACAAGTTTCACAGAGTTCACTTGAAAATTAAAAGAAGTTGTTTTAAGACCAGTGTCCCCCCTTAAAGGTCAACTGCACTCAAACTTTGAACCTTTTTAAAACGTTATTCCCATATAGTCTGTCTAAATACACTGCGAGATACAAAATGTGACAGCTGAAATACACGTATCCGCTGCACAAACGACCATCAAAAATGGGACGTTTTGAAACCGAAATTGAGAAGAGCACGGCCATTACGGCCAGGCTGAGGTGACGCTCAAGCCGGCCTATCTGGCGAGCGAGCAGCCGCACGCGGCTGGACAACTGGAGCAAACCTAAGTGCAACACTTAGACATCGCCGCAGCCTTAGGACAAGCACACCCTGCGGAGCTCGACCAGTTCTTCTGGCTGGCCGTAGGGAAAAGCTCGAGGCTGGCCACGGTGCCACTTCCGCTTCATGGCTGTTTACGCGATTCGCTGGCAGGTGCAGTATCGCCTGCTATGGGGCTATCGTTAAATGGTTCTCATTAATTAACCATGCATTTCATGGGGCTACCAGCCACGTCATGGTTTGGTGGTGCGTACTGTACGCTCAAAGTAAATTTGGCCAATGGGAAATTTGAGTGCTGTTGGCCTTTAATTGATGTCTTGCGTTGGGCCACAAGTGCCAAGCGTGTATACATAACTTGGAACGGCATGTTGTATTGGGAAGAAAGATAGCAACTTGGGGGTCTTTTGCAAAGGGACCTTGATGGGAAACTGTAGTCAGATTTTTAGAGATGAATAAAAGCAGGGGAGGCCCTAAGGGATTGAAAGGGGACATCGTCAGAGATTAAGGAAATGGCTTGTGGGGGTCTCAGTATAGCACTATAAGTGAAAGAGGCAGGGTGAGAGGACATGTTGCACAAAGAATTAGTACGTACCTGCGAGTCATTCACTGCCCTCGACACAAATAGTGCAGCAAATTTGCAAACCGTTGTTTGTGGCATCATTGTATAGCACAGCTTGTGTGATCTTTCTATGGACAGTCCTTAAAAACAGTTAATTGTGGCGAGAACTTTTTGCATTGACTTTCAGGATCAGCTGAAAAGAGATATCAAATATTTTGCTTAAGTGGATTTTATTGTAATGAATTTCGACTGTAAATATAACTTTTTTCTCAAGAGGAAGCTATCTTTGTACGAAAGCACAATTTTGACATAAGCACAAATTTCAAAATCCTTTATTTGCTGTGGCTAGCCTCCAAACTCTACCTACTCTCGGTCACAATTGATGCTGACATCGCTGGTTGTGGCTTCATCTGCAAAGTATCAGGTGGTCTACCTGTTACAGGCCTAGAAATAGTGCACTGGGATGCCTTTATGATTTTTCGAACCTGTTTCTGGATCAGCTCGATCAATACAGCACACCCATCCGGGCAGAGATCTTTGCTGCACTGTAGGAGTAACTTCAACCCACGAGAAATTGCCGGTTTTCAAACTTCAGGCGCTTAAATTTTTCAGCTACAGCATCTGGTGAATTTTCGAGTTGCGGGCGCAGAATTCGTCGACGTCTAAGTGTCTGCCGGCGACATAGTTGAGTGTTGTCACGCTAGAAAATGTACTTGATAGCCTCTGGCGTGAAGGGAGGTTAATGTGGCCTTGTGGCAAAGCAGCAGGGTGCAAGCGGCATCCCAGACACCAGCTGGCGAACAAACAGTTGTACGAGTGGCTTTGCCAAATCCTGGAACGACACAACACTACTACAGTAGGGAGAACGCTTCTTCACCACCAGTGCCTTTCACTACTGCTACACTTCCAGCACTCGCGGGCAATAACAGCCAGCTTGCAAGCAAAAAATGGTGCTTAACTTATCTGTGATATCATCATCGTCGGTCGGCAGTTTTCAGGGATTCGATGATTGTGCAATGGGAAAAAAGAACTTTATTTTGCAAGACCAGTGTGGGGGGCCTGTGCCTGGTGCGGGTGCGAGTATTACGAGAGTAGACATGATACTAATGAGGTTGTAATGTAATGTGGTTTGAAGGTGCTTTAAAACAATTTCAATGACAACTCTTGCCCCCCCTCCTCCTACCCCCTATATCTGCTACGTGTTCACCCACAAAAAATTTGTACGTTTGGAATGTTTTCTATTCACAGCGCTTGCCAGCATGGAGTTGAAAGTTAGAGCGCTAAAAACGAGGCAATGTGTTAGACACAAAAGTGAGCTTCTGTGCTCAGTTTATTTTTGAGGGGAAGTATGCAATATGTTTTCTGAGTATGCGCCTACACAGCTGAAATACTGCGACCTGCTGTGTTCATGTTGCTGGTTTTAGAAAAGGCTACTTGTTTGTTTGTTGTCTGCTGCAGTTAAACAATCTCTTTTTTCACCTTGTTGTTTATTCTCGCAGGAAATATTATCGACTGTGCCTTCACTCTGACCTTCAATAACAAGTATGACAAGCTGTTGGAAGCGGTTCGCGATGCCACCAACACGGGAATAAGGGTGAGAATCACTGGCTGCTTTGTAATAGTCGGCGTTTCGTCACATGTTCATTTGTATGGGACTGTCTATGGCGGAGGAAAAACAATGCATTGTATAGGTATTCGGGTCTTGTTAAACAGGGGAAGACCATGCCTCCCTTGCAGCAAAGTACCATGTTGTAAAATGCTTCGAAGGCAAGTCAATGCAGCTGAACAAGGCTTCATTCATTCACACAAGGAAATTCTTCAAACCTAATGCATTCGACATTTAGCTCTGCTCTTCTGACAGTGCTCCCATCTGCAGTTGGTTTCACTTTTTGATAACTTTGCATGAATGATGGGAGGTTGACACATTTTACTGTCTAAAGTTGCCGGTTTTGTATGATGTGCTATGCCATAAGTGGCAGTCAGTATGCAAGAATGAAAGCGCGTACGCATGTTAGACCTACGTGTATACAGTTCTCTTTTTTGTTTGACAAGTCGGGGTGGACCCCCCACAGGTGTTGCCATTGCAATGTGAATGCTGGGCCTGCTTTTTCGGAGCCCAGTTAGACCGAGTTAGTTGTCAGTAATCTAGAGACTGGCAGACTATTTCAGGGTCTAGACTTCCCTAGGCTGCTAGACGCTTTCCGGAAACCTGTGAGATAGCGAATGAGACTCTCAATCAGATTGCGCTAAGTCTGCAAACTAGCCTGTGATGTGCAGTCTAGTTCATGCTTAGGATGACTTTGTTGGCCATTTCAGCGTAAGTCAAGGGTGTGGCCTCATGCCGCTGCTTGCGGCGCGATTGAGTGCGTTGTCCCAGTCAGTTCTGACGCAGCGTGAGCGACAGATCTTCTGCTATGCACCTGTCGGCGCAGTGGCTACAAAAACGTGGCACAGAAACAATCGAGCGAAATTTTTTAATAAAATCACACTCAAGTACTCATAAACAGCAATTGGGTGTTTTTAACGCACCTGCAGTTGTGTTAACAAAATTATACATTACAACAAAATATTCACAGCCTGCAATGGCTCCGTTTAGGAGTCATGTTTTCAATTAGGAACTGCTGAAGCTTTTTTCCTCCTCTTGGAAGTGGCGGTTACGGCCCTTGGTTGTTCGGGTGTGTGCAGTGATTGTGTGTTTTGCTTATTAAAGGAGCCATGAAGACAAAACACAAGTTTGGTTCATTCAAAAGATTGCCTTGTTAGAATCATACTGACACCGCTTTTAACGTTAACTTCGCTCGAATAAGCTATATAATTAGGGAAAAAAAGGAATGGCCATGCGACCCACTAGCTCATTTCCCGCAACAGAACCTATGATGTCATACCAGACTGCTCTGCGATAGGCGGAGGCAGACAAAAGAAAACGCGAATTAAGCAGAGCTTATAAGCTTGCCGAACGAGCTCTTTGCACCTAAATGTAATGCATATCCATTTTACAGCAGTAAGAATGGTGCGGTAAACAGCAAAAGTTACGAAAATACACGTAAACATAGAAGTACCGATGCGCACTGCTGTTGGTACTGGGCGCACTATGCTTGTTTTAGCTGCACAGCAGTCCAATGCTTTGGAGTTGTTTTATACGACGCTGGCCGATTGGCGTAAGCGACGTTGCCTTACGTAACCCTGTTTTTCAAGCATACTGCTGTTTCATGAAGCGATTACTTTCTACCGTAACAAAAACAAACCAAGTTTAAATACGGTCAAAAACAACGCAACGGCGGCGTGCTGAGTATGCTAGCGCCATCTGGGAGGTTTGACGGCAAGCAAAGCTGCAGAGCCGAATGGCGCAGTGGAAGTTCTTCTGTATACGCGCCGTTATGACTTCGTTGTAGACGTCACCAAAACACACTATTTGGTGGAAGAATCAAAATTTTAACCTAAATTGATTAATTTCTCGGGGAATACGGCATCATTTGCTGCCGCGCAAGCGCTAGGGACACTATAAAACTCGAAATCTTTTGAATAAAACAAACTTTTATTTTGTCTTCATGGCTCGTAAGCAGTGAGGGTGTTTGGCTTTTATAAGCATGTGCGATATCATCAACATTCGGCTGAACTCAGCCGGAGGGTTGTTAAAATAGGGCAATTATTTGTATTCCATTAATAAGTGATGCAGTTTCCTGCGTAATGGTGGTGTCGCAGAGATTGTAATAGCTGACATCTGTTCCGCGTTGCAGACGGCTGGAATAGACGTCAGGCTTTGCGACATTGGCGAGGCCATCCAAGAAGTCATGGAATCTTATGAAGTGGAACTCGATGGCAAAACGTATCAAGGTGAGTTTATGCTGGAGATTAAAGGTGTTTTTCTGCTCTGTTGTGCCATAACATTTTCTTTTTAAGCCTGTTGAAGTTCGAAGTCAGGTTGTATGCAGATCTGGGAAATTATTCGACCATTGTGGCTCAGCTGTGCCTTAGAACTTTTGGCATGTGTGTGGCTCTTGGGGCAGCGACGTTAGCGAATAAAGGAAACAAAAACAAATGACTAACACGCACAACTGGAATTTTGCTGCTGAGAGAGACCCTACCACATCAGTGAGAATGATTGCCCGTCAGAATTTTTTTTTTTTTTTCCCTCCTTTTTATATCACTGTTGTCTACAGTAGTAGGTGCAGATCTCACTAAAGCACTTGGAAGGTGAGAGTGTCGGAGAAGAATGAGCGAAGCATGACTGATAAAAAATTTCGCTTATCCCACCTGCGTATTTCCTCAGTGTTCTTGCTTCCAATCAGTGAAAGTGTATGATACATTCGAATTGAGTAAATATAGGGCTCGTTTCAGTGGCGCAGCAGCAGAGTGTTGGGTTAATTGCAGTTTATTTTTCGAGCTGCTTGTTAAAGGGGCCTGCAGACGAAACACAAGTTTGGTTCACCGGAAGATTGCCTCACTAGAATTATACCCACACCAATTTTAACACATACTTCGCTCAAATAAGCCATACAATTAGCAAAAAGGGGAATGGCCATGCGACCCACTACCTCATTTCCCGCAACAGAACCCATGGTCATATGCACTTCTGCGCGGTTGGCTGTGGCCGGCAAAATCAAACGGAAATTAGGCACGGCTTATAAGCTTGTTGAACGAGCCATTTGCACTTAAATGTGATGCATATTCATTTTACAGCAGTAAGAATGGTTGGGTAGACAGTGGAAGTTACGAAAATGCACGTAAACATAGAAGTACCGATGCTCACTGCTGTTGGTACTGGGCGCACTATGCTTGTTTTAGCTGCACAGCAGTCTGGGGCTTTGGGGTTGTCTCACGACACTGGCTGATTGGCGTAAGCGACGCTGTCTTATGTGACCCTGTTTGTCGAGCATACCCCATGTGTCATGATACGATTACTTTCTACCATAACAAAAACAAGCCAGGAGCAAGTACGGTCAAAAATAAAGCAACGGTGGACACCGGTCCGTGGCTCTGTATGGTAGCGCCATCTGGGAAAACTGACGGTAAGCAAGGCTGCAGAACCTACTGACACACTGGAAGTTCGTTTGAATACCCGCCCCTGTGACTTCATTGCTGACGTCACGAAAACACCCGATTTGGCGGGAGAATCAAAATTTTAAGCTAAATTGATTAATTTTTCAGTGTGCGGCATCATTTGCTGTCGGGCAAGCACTGGGGGACCATAAAACATGAAATATTTCGAATAAAACAACCTTGTTTTTTGTCTGCATGGCCCCTCTAGTTGTATGGTTGGTTCCCTGCCACGGGTGCATTTTCGCAACTTTTAGTGCCGATTTCACGTAAGGTCATTTTTGGGGGAGGTTAGGTTACCCGGTGGAAAGCAGCGGCTCTCGGTGGCATCAAACTGAGAGAAAGAGAGGAAGTAAACTTGAGTGGAATTGAGGAGAGGTTTCAGGGAGGCGTCCTCATACTAGGATGCCTTGACAACTGCAAGTCATGTATTGGTGGGACATTTACACCCGAAGGTGCACAAATGGGTGTAGAGAACTACGGAAATTGCAGAGTTCCTGTGCCTTTTACAAAACTTTTCTCGCTCTGCCATGGCACGAGTTGTTGTCACTCGTCATTGCGCAAGCAGTTCCTCCGCACAGCCTGGTTCATCTCGTCTTTGCAGTGAAGGCCATTCGCAACCTCAATGGCCACTCGATCGGCCCGTACCGAATCCATGCCGGGAAGACAGTGCCTATTGTGAAGGGTGGCGAGGCTGTCAGGATGGAGGTCAGTCAGTTTTGAGTTTCTTCTTTTTTAACATTGTGACTCGTTGAGGGGAACTGGTTTGTTGTCCCTCCCTTTCTTCTAAGTGGGGGGAACGTGTGCTGCTTTAGCAGTTGAGTGGCACAGACTGTTGCCATTGATGTTCTCAAAGGCTTCTTGTGCGACCGGGACGAGCCTGCAGAAGAATGCACGTCAGTTGCCTTTTTTTGCCATGGAGCGATGCCGATGTTTTAGCACCTTGGGCAGTCTAGCTTTTGTGCCTTTTTTTGTTGTTGTTGTTGTTGTTAAAGAACAAGTCGTGCCTTGAAATTGCGTAGGCTAGGAATACATTTGTGGGCTGGTCTGACCTTTTTATGGAGGTTACATAGAATGTGCAGGTACATGGTTATTTTTTCTCTTTTTTTTTTCCATGCAGTTACCGGATAAATGTTTGCTGCAAGTTTCTGACTATTTGCTTGAATGAGGAATCACACCATCTTAGGTGATTGAAACGTAGTCTTTTTGTTCATTTTCTAATTTTCTCTCTTAAAGTTAATTATTGTTATTATTTTTTTTTTTTTTGCCTTTGTGAAAGAATGATCTACTATTTTAGATAAAAACAATGCATCCTACCGCTGCTTTTTTCAGAATGCCCACTGGTCACATGACAGTAGCTGTATGTACCCCATGATGCAGAAAGCTTTCCTGAGCTCTAGTGAAAAAAGATGCTAACTCAGCACACTGCTTTTGTGAGGATGGGGCCTACCTTTTGGGAGGCTTCCTATTTTAGAACAAAGAATAAACCGCTATCTGGGACTTTTGAGCAGATAAAGGTGGTGTTAATTTAGAATTCGAGGTTGTATGAGCAACATCTACATTGCCAACTGCACCAGAATCGCGCCTTGCCCAAATTTACTTTGAACGGGGCAGTAGGTGGGTACTGCCGAATCAAGACCTGAGATACGACCGCAATGATTCCGCATGCCCGAGAACTTGGCTGAAACCGTGTTTTAGTTTCATGAAGGATGTATGAGCGGCTATTCAATTTGGCATTTCCTTAGCTGTAAGGCCCCAGGCCCTACGCAGTCTTTTTGTTTGTAAAAATGGCACAGGACGACTCTTGGTCGATAAGTTTACTGGGGCCTTGAATCCATTTGTTTTCCTTTGCTTTCTTCTTGTGTAAACTTGCTCCCTCTCCATCGGTGTCCTCCTCCTCTGCGTTGGGTTTTTTGCTGCTTCAGCGAGAAAGGAAGGATTCTGCAGTGGGTTCTAAAGTGTCCGCTGCGCGTGCATGCAGGAAGGTGAGGTGTACGCCATCGAGACCTTTGGCAGCACGGGCAAGGGCTACGTGCACGACGACATGGAGGTGTCGCATTACATGAAGAACTTCGACACCGGCCGGGTGCCCCTGAGGTGAGAGGGAATTTCAAGCAGAGCAATCAATCCCAATTTCCTGCAGCTGTGCCACGCAGTTGGTAGTCGAGATTGGGAATCTAAGACAGAGAGAGGGTGCAGCATGTGTTCATTCATTTTGTTATAGGGAACACACAGAAAATGTGCAACCTGCTTTATTATTCGTTAGATGGGGTCAGTTTGTAGCTTGTTACTAAATGTGTTTTGACGGGAAATTTATGCTTCATTACAGAGTGATGTCGCCCTTTGGGGTCGTTCAGCGAGTGTGAAAGGTGCCACTTGGCATCGCATCCTTATCTAAGTTTCTCATGATTATTATTTAGTCCAAACGCAGTTGCATTCAACCTGGCATATTTTTATTCTGCTGTGGGAGTCTTTTGATTATTGTTGCACACGGTTGGCTGCTGTGATTCTCGAGCTCTTAGCATGCCAAAGCAGCAGAGGTCACCCCTGTTTAAGGGGGGACGCGGCTTTCAACTTCGGAAAAACGACCAAAACATTTTTTTTTTTTAAGCCGCATATTAGGCTTCTATGTTTCCTATTCTGTGCGTCTGCAAAGTTTGTCTGCTGAAAAGTGTCACAAAGTGGCATAAAAAAATACTTTTGCCAGGTGCACTGACAATATCACAAAATGGCGAAAAAAAAGGCAATTTTTGGAGTGCTGTACAGTCGAACCCCGCTACAACGAATGCCACTTCAACGAAATTTCCGCTTCAACGAAATATTTCCAATTCCCCGTCAGCTAGCCATAGAAGTCAATGCAACAAAGTCCTCGCCACAACGAACCATTTGTCAGGCTTGCTTTCGCTTCAACGAAATTTTCGATGATTTGGGCTGGGTTTGAACAATTATTTTACAATAAAATAAGCATAGCGCCAGCTATCTGTAACTTTATACATTCAGGACGCTTAGTTTCACCGAAAATGCGCGTTGCAACCACACCGCCACGCCACCCAAAACAAAACAAAAAATAACTCATAGGCGCACGCCATTGCTTGATGGTGATAACGATGTGGCTGGCCGTCTTTACACGAGGCGCAGGCCCGCTTCGCCAAGGCGGAGCCCCAGAGCTACAGCCAATCCGTATCCAGTTGAAATTGCATGAATGTGCTCCGCTGCTGGCGCGGTGCCGTCATGTATGCGTTGTGAGCAGCTGTCCTTGCCGTTTTCCTTCTACCATTCTTCATAGCCAAGAGCGAAAATCATGTTTGCGCGTTTGGTCTTGAAGCCTAGTCATCCTATCTTAGTCGCGAGCGCGCGGTCCTGTTAAGGGGGGACGTGGCTTTCAAAATCAACTTTTTTATTTCTGTGTGGATTTTGATGAAAATTGGCACAGCAACTGGAAATGCTTCTGTTATAACACCATAAAAATTTCAATGTAATATTTTGATAACTTTTTCATTTATTAAATTTTCTTTCTGTTCCGCTTGTACCGAGCTTGAGCGACTTATAAAACATGATAGAAAACTTGTTCGGAGTGCTTTGCATACCCAAATGAACGGACGAGGTCGTGACAGTTTTAGAATTTTTTTTTACAACACAATGTTTTTTAGTTTTCATTTTTTTAGAGGTTAATGAGCAACAGGCATGTCGACTGCGAACGACTATTTGAATTAAAAAATCACAAAAAATAAATCTGGAAAACCAAGAGTGTCACGACCTGAACTGTTCATCGAGGAATGTAATGCAAGAAACGGAATCAAAATAGCCCCAGCGGTCACAAAGAAATCCCTGGTACAAGCGTCACAGGTGGCAAAAAAAACTGTTTTGAGAAAACGGCTTCCGAAGTTGCAACATAGGTTTCACTTATCAAAAGTTGTCACGGTTGTAGCCTTTCATGTCCTTTTGAACATGGGGCTTCTGGAAGGCCTTGCCTTGAAATTGGAGTGCCTTTTACAGCCTTTCTCTTTCCACAAAACATCATTTTCAGCTCCTCTGTGAACAGTACATGGCCCAGTTAGCAGACAAAACGGAGGGGGAGATGGCTTTCAATGGGCTTTCGATGCAAATTAGGTTAGCTGGTTGGCAGTATCGCACTGGACAACTTCCCTTTGCAGTGTTGTCCCCATGGCAACAAGTGAAGCGTTTTTTTTACTTAAATTTGAAAATTTCTGGCTTCTTTTATGTTTTATTACTTTGCCTGGCGCAGCAATTCAGTACTCATAGGTGTTCATTGCCAAAAGTTTGCATACCATAAGGGTGCAAACGAACTACTTTGAAGCTTGGTATAATACTGTGCATAACTCCAACTTTGATGGAAGGGTTTTTTTTTTCACTACTTTTGACGGCATCCAACATTTCTGGCAGCACAGTCAGTATGCCCTAAACCATGATTATATGCATTGGTGCCAATCATTTCCCTACAAAAATCACTGTTAAATACTGCGACAGTGAGGTAAATTTTTAACGCAGAGAACATATTTTTATTCCTATATTCCTAAATCAAACCTGTTTGCATGATTATTAGAAGCGCACGGGAAACGTTGCGTAAGAAAGGCGATATGGCTCGCGCGCATCGCAGCGCACGCTTACCGCGACATATCGTACTTTGATTATCCCTGATATGGCTTGTCAGGTCGCTTTTAAGATTAAATCTAACGTCGCAGGCATTAATTACAACTACTGGCGTTCAATTGTAACCGGTTGCGCAGACATGTGATGCTGCAATGCGCGTCGGCTATGCCGTGCGCGCCGCAGCGTTTGACGCGTCGACTGTTTCTTTCCCAAGGCTAGCGACTAGCCCACAATCAAATCACAGCAATAACTAAGCGTGTAAACATCGCAAATCCGACTAAAAGTTCACTTCACGAACCGCTATCGCAAGCGCGCACACCGCGTCACCCTCCGGGGTCTGGCGACGGCAGAGTCACGCGCCCCACGAAGCGTTCGATGACCTCCGCCTTTCGAGCCACACAACTTCCCGTAATCTGGCTCGTGATCTCAGGCATTCCTATCGCGATAACGTCCGTGCTGAATACCACCGATTGAATAGAAACTTGGCCGAGCGAAGCACCGAAAATGAACTCAAACCGCACGCTACGCAGTTCTGGCGGCCGCCATCTTGCATTGCGCCGCGACACCCAATCAGGAGGGCCCTCTTGGCGCGGCCCGACCGGAGGACGAATAGCGCTTCAGCATCTATTTCTAGCTTCGTTTGTGCGTCATTTCTTTTCTGCTGTTCGTGCGTTTGTGAATGAACGAAGATAAAAGAGACGCGGGGAACCGGAAAGATGAACGCTCGGCCGATCTAACGATATCAAAATGGCTGCGCCCGATGGCACCGTTGCGGAGATACAGCGCTCCGAAAATCGCCGTTTTTTCGCCCTTTTGCGCTGATAGTTTGTCACCGCGCCTGGCAAAACTATTTTTTTATGCCACTTTGCGACGCTTTTCAGCGGAAAAACTTCGCAGACATACAGATTAGGAAACATAGAAGCCGAATATGTGGATTTCAAAAAAACGATGTTTTGGTCATTTTTCTGAAGTTGAAAGCCGCGTCCCCCCTTAAATGCAAGCGCGCGCGTCTTGCCTGCCAAGGTCAGTAGCTGCCGTGCCCTGTCAGAGGATAAGATAACGGCACTGCTCCTGCCACAAGCGAGAGGGGGGCTTCCCACCGCCTAGCAGCTATCTGCAAGTAATCAGCTCCCTCCGTAACGCGTTCTTTGGGTGGTGAAAAAACAGATAACCATTGGTATGTTTGTTATCCGAATAAACATGAGTTATTGCGCGTCACTCCTTTTTCTAAACATTGTATTATGCTGCCAATGTTGCGGAAACGCACGGGGCTATTTTTCTGGCCTTTCCGTGGTGTGTTGGGGCAGATTTCGCCTCAACGAATTTTCGCTTCAACGAAATTTTTCGCACGTCACATCAATTTCGTTGTAGCGGGATTCGACTGTATTTCCGCAACGGTGCCACCGGGCGTGACCATTTTGATATCGTTACACCGGCTGAGCGGTCCTTTTTTTGGATCTGCTCGTCTCTTTTATTTTCGTTCATTCACAAACACACAAATGGCAGAAAAGAAACAATGCACAAACGAAGCTATAAATAGATGCTGAAGCGCTATTGGCCCTCCGGTCACGGCACACTAAAACGACCCTCCTGATTGGGTGTCGCGGCGGCAACGCAAGATGGCGGCTGCCTCAACTGCGAGCGCGCATTTATGAGTTCATTTTCGCTGCTTCGCTCGGCCAAGTTTCTGTTTAGTCTGTGGTATTCAGCGCGGATGTTATCGCTATGGGAATGCCTGAGATTACGAGCCAGATTACAGGAAGATGTGCGGCTCAAAAGGCGGAGGTCATCGAACGCTTCGTGGTGCGTGTGACTCCACCGTCGCCAGACCCCGGAGGGTGACACGCGGTGTGCGCGCTTGTGATAGCGGTGTGTGAAGTGACTTTTAGTCGGATTTGCGATGTTTACACGCTTCGTTATTGCTATGTTTGACTGTGGGCTTGCTAGCCTTGGGAAAAAAACGGTCGACGCGTCAAACGCTGCGGCGCGCACGACATAGCCGCTGCACATTGGTGCATCACCTAACAGTGCAACCGGTTATGATTGAACGCCAGTAGTTGTAATTAATGCGTGCGACTTTAGATTTAATCTTAAAAGCGACCTGACCAGCCATATCAGGGATAATCAAAGTACGATATGTCGCGGTAAGTGTGCGCTGCGAGAGCGCGAGCCATATCACCTTTCTTGCGCAACGTTTCCCGTGCACTTCTAATAATCATGCAAACAGGTTTGAGTTAGGAATATAGGAATAAAAATATGTTCTCTGCGTTACTGTGGCAGCATTTAACAGTGAATTTTTTAGGGAAATTATTGATACCGACGCATACATCTATGGCTTATGGCGCATACTGGCTGTGCTGCGAGAAATATTGGGTGCCTTGAATGTCAAAAGTAGTAAAAAAATGCTCGTGCATTGAAGTTTGAGTTATGCAGAATGTTATACCAAGCTTAAAAGTAGCCCATTTGCATCCTTGTGGTATGCAAACTTTTGGCAATGAACACCTGCACGTATGAGTACTAAGTTGCTGCTTCAGGCAAGATTATAAAACATAAAAGAAGCCAAAAGATTTAAGTAAAAAAAGAATGCTTCACTTGTTGCCATAGTGACAACACTGCAAAGGGAAGGTGTCCAGTGTGATACAACCAACCAGCTAACCTACTTTACATTGAAAGCCATCTCCCCCTCCATTTGGTCTGCAAACTGGGCTATGTACTCGTCACAGAGGAGCTGAAGATGATGTTTTGTGGAAAGAAAAAGGCTGTAAAAGGCACTCCAATTTCAAGGCAAGGCCTTCTAGAAGACCTATGTTCAATCAAAAGGACACGAAAGGCTACAACCTTGACGACTTTTGATAAGTGAAACCCATGTTGCAACTTTAGAAGCCGTTTTCTCAAAACCTTTTTTTTTTTTTTTTTTTTTTTTTTTTTTCGCCACCTGTGTCGCTTGTTCCGGGGATTTTTTAATAACCGCCCGGTTTATTTTGATTCTGTTTTTTGCATTACATTCCTTGATGAACAGTTCAGGTCATGACACCCTTGGTTTTCCAGATTTATTTTTTGTAATTTTTTAATTCATGTAGTCATTTGCAGTCGACATGCCTGCTGTACTTAACCTCTAAAAAAATGAAAACTTTTTTAAAAAACATTGTGTTGTAAAAAAAATTCTAAGACTGTCATGACCTCGTCCGTTCATTTGGGAACGCAAAGCACTTCGAACAATTTTTTTATCGTGTTTGATAAGCCGCTCAAGCTCGGTACAAGCAGAACAGGAAGAAAATTTTATAAATAGAAAAGTTTTCAAAATATTACTTCTAAATTTTTATGGTGTTATCACAGAAGCATTTCCAGTTGCTGTGCCAATTTTCACCGAAGTCCACAAAGAAATAAAAATGTTGATTTTGAAAGCCACGTCCTCCCTTAAAGGAGTACTGACACGAAATTTTTATGTTGCGTTTTTTTCGCTGCTATGCGTGCCTACCAGCCCACTAATCATAGAATGACAGATTAGACGGTCGGGCGCAGCGTAAACATTCATTTACGGCGTCGTTTATTCGTGCCAGTTTCGGTTTCGACAAAAAAACGCCGAGCGGCCGCCATGACAGCATGTATGACATGGCGTCACCATTCTTGCCGTATCGCTGCCTCTCTGGAAGCGCGCGCGAGCGAGCGCACGCGCGCGCCCAGACCGGCCGAGGTCTTCGCCGTCCCCACAGGCCCGGGCAGCATGACGTCAGTCCCAAAACCATGACGTGTACACACGCCCGAGCAGCGCGCGCCAACCACAGCTAGCGCGTCGGCTTCGTCACGGGAGCCCCGACGTCGGCAGTTTGGGGCACGTAGCAGATGATGTCACGTCGGCCCGCTCTGGGCTTTCTCGTGCGGGCGAAGATTAAAATGGATTTTAAATATGTTTCGCTGAACGGTTGCTGTTGAAACTTGCTGGGAGATATCTCCTGATAAAAAGGAAGCGTTTTACATAGTTATCTCAGCTTTGAAATTTCGTGTCAGTACTCCTTTAAAACTTTCCTGCACACGAGGACAGCAGTGATTTTAGGTACTTTAGCAAACAATTTTTTTCGGCTGCAAGAAATATGCAACATGTAAGTGTATGGTATCGAATTGTAGAAGAGTAAATTTCCTTTGCAGTGGTGATTGTTTCAAATGGAAATTTTAATTTGGAAAAGAAAGAGAAAAAGCTGTGCAAGAAAGTTTTGGGACAAGCACAAAAGAATAAGCAAAAATGTTGGTGTTGCTCCATAGACTGTCGCTTTCAGGCTGAACTGCAACGACGAAAAGTTGTCCTCAGGGTCAGAAATCGGGTGTAAAATCGCCCAAATTACTAAAAATGCGGCTTTACTGCGCATGATGTGCGTACCGTCTCAGTATTTGAGCGCCCATCACATGACACCGGTGGGTCTTTAAAAAAGATGGCGCGCAGAAAAAACAATAACAAAAAAGATATCTGCCACCAACTGTCAGGTATACTCTGAACTTGCCGAATTTAGATGGGAAAACGTCAAAATTTGAACTTGAAAGCGTCGATAGGATACCAGTTTGAATAGTCGTGGGCAGGAGAGTTTAAGGGGGGACGCTGGGATCGAAGTGAGCTCTTTTGTTTTTTGGCGTAGAGTGATGAAATTTGGCAGGCACATTGGAAAACACTCCAAATGGGGAAATTTAAAATTTCATGATGACACCTTCAGTAGTACTTGTGTTGCACAGGTTTACATGTTGCCCGCTCGTGGAAAGCCTAGGAAGGTATTGGCACATGCTAGGAAGTTCTGAATATTTTTCAATTGTAGTCAAAAGAGCACTACAGGGCAAGACAGTCTTAAAATTTTTTTTACACCCTTCATTTGTCTTTTACAGAAAAGAATAATTTCACTTGTACTCTGTAGGACACAATTGACCTAGCTGTAAATTCCACATTAAAAAATAACAACACCCTAAAATAAAAATCTGAGACTGTCTCGCCCTGTAGAACTCTTCAAGGATTAAAATAAAACAGTCAAAATCCGCCCAGTGGTTGCCATGCTATCCTTTCCATGAGCAACGAAGAACTCGTAAAACGACGACAACTTCAAGATTTTCAAACTGCACCAGCATCATAGTCCTTGTTGTCCTTGCTTGGGGACAACCTCACAGACCTTTGCCTTTTGATTTGGTGCATCTGGGATGCCTTCTTGGCTCATTGGAGGTTTTTATGTGCAAGCCTTCCAATGGCAGAAGCACCAGTTTTATGCCTAGTAGTATACCGAAAAGTTTGCTATGGGCTACTAGGGTACCTATATTTTACTTAATGTGTGCCTATGCATAGCTGTCTCCAAAATGAAGAGTAAGGCATGGTTTTTCTTTAATATTGGTCATGTTATTGTTACAAAATTAGCATGCCAGTAGACATTCAGCTGATTTCTGGGTGTCATAACCTTGCTGAAGCTACAGCTTAGTACATGGGGCTGTTCAGTGTCAAAAGGTTATATCAGCCATCACAAGCATGAAACAAGCTATTTGAAAACAGAATATATGCTTTTTTACCCAATTGCAACATCAATTATTATTAGCATACCACATTCTTCTAGTTCAGGCGAAACAATCAAACGCGACCAAGATGGTGGCGCCCGGTGGCGTCGTTCCGGAGATACAGCGCTGCGAAAATTGCCGTGTTTTTGTTATTTTGCGAAAATATTTTGCCACCTCAGCTGACACAGGTATTTTTCTTTGGCACTTCACGATGGTGTTCAACGGGGAAACTTTGTCAACGCATAGAATATAAGATGTGCAATCCGAAAATAAGACCTCCAAGAAAAACGATTGTTTGGTCACTTTTCGCCATCTGATCCCCGCGTCCCCCTTAAATCCAGTTGAACGCAAGAGAGGGCACCACCGCCTCAGCAAGTGTGTGATCGCTCCTCTCACCGGCGCTTCTTTGGCACCCAATCATCGTGCGCCGTGTGGCGAGAGAGAGACATACAATCTTTTAATACAATTATGCACTGCATGCTTCGCCCCTCCTTGGGTTTCACGTCAGTGAAGATGGCCTGGGATCGATTTCTGTTTTTCTTTTTTGCTGTGTACGGCGGCGGCCATTTTCTTAACTGGGCAACTACTACAATACTACTACAATAACATTGACTGTTTTTGCAGAGTGAAGCACTTGGGCTTTAAAAATCTGGTGTTATGTCCCGGGGGAAAGTTCAGGCTTTAAAAATCTGGCGTTATGTCCCGGGGAAAAGTTCAGGCTTTAAAAATCTGGCGTTATGTCCCGGGGAAAAGTTCCGCGTGATGTGCCACGGTGACAACATATAGGATATGCCAAACTTGGGTTGCACAAGTACAACTGCCAAGACTGGGTGGTTGTGCCTTCATCGCGGATCAGTGCAGAATCACAGTGGATTTTGTTGTGCGGAAGGTGTTGAGAGCAAGAAATGCGGAACTGGACCTCCCGGTTGAGCAAGCGTGCAAGCAAGGAAGCTGACATTTCTTTTGTGTAGTACACAACACCTATTCAGTCTTGCCAATCTTTGACAACCGTACAGGCTGTGCGAGTATCAACTTGAGACAGTTTATTTCTTGGTGCCAGGTTCTATCTGGAAACGGTTTGGTTTGAACAACTACTAAAGATTTGGCTGCTGTGAAAAAAAAAAAACAAGAAAAAAAACACTGTTACACACAAAAAAACAACCAGTGATTGCCCAGACCCATTCTTGTGTTCCTGAACACGCATGTGCGGAGTGTTCGCCAAGTCTTGGGGGTCATTCAGCCTGGAGGAACAACATTACGATCCATTCCTAATGGAAGTTGAGAGCAGCACGAGAGCTTTCTCACATCAGAACTGTGAAAAGTTCGTCAAAATCTTGGCTAACTGTGTCCAGCCTTCACTGGAAGTGCATCCAATGAATTGTCAAACTGAAAGTTTTGAATCAAAGGACGAAACCATGCGACGATATTTCACGCACTGAGTAAACGCATCTTTGAACGATCTAAATGTACACCGATACGTGGTTTATGAGATAAAGGTATACCATTGTACACCTTCTTCGTGATCGCTGCGTGTACTGTGTTATCTAGATCCATTCCTTTTTCACTTTCACCACTTTCAAGCGACCGTTCTGACACAATGGAAGTCCGGTCGCCTGCATACGCCGAATGTCCAGAGATTCATCTTGAAGGTGGAAGTGCTCACAGAAGGGACGAAAGTAGAGTAAAACAGAGACGACACGGGGTTAACAGGGACGAAAGGAGAGAAAAAAAAAAAAAAGCACTTCTACCTTCAAGATGAACAGCTACCAACTAGCCCAATTGTCCGTTCTACTGGTGTCCAGAGATCTTATGACAGCTTTTCAGTCGACCAAATGGTCTATGGGGAAATGCATTATGTTTTGACAGGACTCCATCGGTCCCACTAATAAAGATTTCAGTTTAAAAGAACTACACCACACACCTATGTATTCTCGTGAATGAACAGTAATACAAAGAGTGCATGTGGTATGTGTTGGCAACACTAGCTTGTCTGCTGTTGCTGCGGGCGTGTCCAGTCAGATGGCTCGAAGGCTGCTTCCCTGCCCTCTGTCTGTGTGCAGACTTCCCCGGTCCAAGCAGCTGCTGGGCGTGATCAACCAGAGCTTCGGCACGCTGGCCTTCTGCCGGCGCTGGCTGGACCGCCTGGGGCAGACCAAGTACCTGATGGCCCTAAAGGACTTGTGCGACAAGGGCATCGTGGACCCTTACCCGCCCCTGTGCGACACCAAGGGCTGCTACACGGCCCAGTTCGAGCACACCATCCTGCTGCGCCCCACCTGCAAGGAGGTCATCAGCCGCGGCACCGACTACTGATTATTGGGGAAGACGAGAGCACAGACACGACTGGCACGCGGCCTCTTGGTCAGGCCCCCCCTTCGTTGCGGTGGTCTAGAATGCGAGCCTGACGGGCCAACGTTGCGTCGATGCAGGCATGCCCGTGCAAGGCATCGTGGAGAACACAGAGACCAGTGCTGCTGTGTTGTGAGGGAAAGCCTTAAGCAAGAGGGGAGAGCAGTGACACCACTCGCACACAGCCTCTTGGTCTTCTTGAGAGCTCATGGTGATGGTGGTCTGGAACGCGAGCCCCTAGTGTTTTTGGGAGGAACGGTGTTGCGATGCGACGCAGGCCTGTTGGTTCGGGCGTGCTTGCTTGAGGTCTCGCGGTATATGCCAAGAACATAGGGAATCATTGCGCTTCTGGGTTGTGGGAGGAAAGGGGGAATGTGTTGTCAGTAGGAGGGGGGTTGTTGTTGTTGTAAGGCTTTGTTTGTTTGTCTTTTTGGCAGAGGGGACAGGTATGTCTTGCTATGTTTATCAAAGGTTGTTGAGGGGAATTCAGCGTTGCATCAGCCGTAACGATGAGGGGGGGATGCATGGCCATTGATGGGCTCTGGGTTGCGAATGGGAGCCAGTTCTTATTTGCCAAATGAAATGATAAGTTTCAGCTGGAAAAAGAAAAACAAGAAGAAAATATATTCTCCTGGTTTAGGGTTTTGTGTGAACTTGCTTTTTATTTGTAGCATTGGTTGATAAGGAAAATTGTAAACTAGTGGTGTGATGAAGTTGCTTGAGTTTTCACTTTTTTTTTTCTTCCGAGTATTTATGATTCGTCAATGGCACTTTGTAAGAATTCTGGTTAAAAATATTGCGGCACATTTCTTGATGGTGTGAAAGGAGGCATTTCAGTGCTTGCAAGGATGGTGTGTTGTGGCGTGTTTGATTGTGTGGGCGTTAGGGCAGAAACTCGGCTCCCTCAGGTAGACACGGCCACCCCGATTGCACCCTTGTACGCGAGAGTGGTGTTTTTGAGTGCCCTTTTTTTGTGTACTGGCATGAGCTGTTAGTTTTTTGTATCGTCATGTTGGTGTGGTCTTTCTCCCGGTATAGTAAGGGACACCAATGCCCAAACTCTCTTTCGGCGCTTTGGCTCGCATTCTAGACCACTGTACGACGTCGCCCCCGCGGCTGCATTCAGGCCTTTGGCGTCAGCGATTCAAGTCAACAACGCCTCGTATAAATGTATGCCTGTTGGATGGCTTCGCGGGCCATGTTTTTGCAGAGTCTACCGCTGTTACATTTTTTTTTGTCAATGACTACCGAAAACAAATGTGCCGCTGGTTGCTGTGCGAGCCTAGCCGAATTAAGCAGACAAATGATGTTTGGTTGGCAATCACCGCATCGGCTGCTTTGAGTTTGCAACTCTTTGGACGCAAACATCAGTTGTGTGAAACTTTGAAAAAGTGTCTGTGATGGCCCCATTTTTGGTGTCTCGTTTTTCGCATAACCCTGATGTGTGCATAATTTTGTTGTCAGTGCATGTGCGTTTCGGGGGCGCGTCTGTCTGACTGGCAACACTTCAGGATCCAAATTTGGCGATGTCGAACGAAGGATTTTGGCGCCGTACTCGCAAGGCAGCGTTCGATCGGGGGCGGGTAGGCTGGTTTGAAGTAGAATGTTGACATGCGCAAAGAATAGGCCATCGATCCAGTAGGCATGGCGTAATATTATTGGAGGGGAAACGTACTAGCTGTGTGCGCACATCTTAATTAAGCCGAACCTTAGCCATGCCCAATTGCTATGTCAGTGCGAAAAAACACTCTTTGAGATTGTTTTTTGGCAGGTGGATGTTGTGGTTTGAGAGGTGAGCTCTATGACTTCATTAGGGAATCTTTTTGTCAATTGTGCTAACAAGACAGGTGTGCAAGTCCAGTGGGGCACGGAATTTAGTGCCTGTCTATACCTGCTTACTGGAAGATCAAGTCTGGATAGAACTTGGGGGTTGGGAGGTTGTTTCTTGTTGTTTCTCATTCGCACAGTTTTTTCTCGTGTAGCTGTTGCCGTTTGATGTACTTTTTTTTCTGTTTTATTTTTTTGCTATTGATGTTTTTTTTTATTTTTGTATTAGGCAGCCATATTTAGAGTTTGTGGCCGGTTTGGAAGACGGAATAAAAAAAATTGTATGATGTATTTTTAGTCGACACGGCGATTCAGTGGTGTTTTAACTAACTTTTTGTTGTTCCTGTTTAGGTTGAGATTATTTTAAATTCCTGTCAGGCCCTTAGCCACGGCTGACGAAAAAGACATTGTAGGATTTTGTACAATGAAGTCTTGTTGGTTCTCTGGGCAGTTTTCACAATGGAACTTTCACGGGATTGTAAAAACCGGTGGTCTCAGGTTTATCGGTTGAGTCATCTCGTGATGTTCCGCAAATATTGATATTCTTCCTATATGGGTTATTTCTTAGCAAGTATTTCATTGAGCCCTTACATGTCAGGATGCTGAGAAAGCGAAGGCGGGAAAAACTATGTGCAGGTCAGTAGTGTAGTTCAACCAGTGGCATCAACATCCGTTTCAACATAGATCGGGATTCCACCGCGCTGATTTGACCCAACTACGTATTAAGCCAAGCCGAGCAAATCCTTAAGCTTGCAAAAACATTAATAAGTGAGTTTAACAAACGGCCAGGCATATTCTGTTTTTGTTCATTTGAAAATTTTCTTCTGTACAACATTTGCAGGTTGAGATAAAACAGACAACTGGACAAAGAAGCAAACAGATAGTTGACAAAGAACATAGTGTAGACCGCTTATAACGTATGTCACAGGAGCCGCAGAAACCCACACTATATAGGCGGTACCGCACTATAAACAAAACGTGTGCGCCCTACCTTTCAGTCATTCTTTATTTACCATCATCTAACAAACGACACATAAAAACTGAGTTACGGTCTTTATTATTTTTTTTTTTAATCAAACGCTGCTGCACAGTCTTACAAACCGGGAGCACGGCTTTGTGTTTATATGTTTTTGAGGGATCTGCGTTTTATGGCGCCTGGAAGGTGCAGCAGGGGAGGGAAGCAGCCCAGCTCATGCCGGCGATACGTGATAAAAATGCAGTCCGGATTATTATTCTTATTTTTTTTTTTTTTTTTTTTGTCTGCACCTTGCGTTTGCCATGCTTAAGGTTGTTGCTTATCAGCACAAGGTACAGGCAGTGGAAACCTCTGATGTCGCGTCCATTGGGGCTGGGCTTGCTATCTCCAGATTAGAAAAGAAAAGGGGTGGTCGCTTATCTGCACAAGGTTCTGATCCCAACAACTTCCCATTCCGGATTCGGGGAGGGGGGGTAGCACTCGCTGTCTTCAGGGGTGTGCCGAGAGCACTGGGAGTTGTGGTTATCACGCGAGTGCAAAACCAACAAGTGAACGGTGTTTAAGTTAGAGGAGAGATGGGAGTGCGGGCTGCGTTGAATGGCTGAGTCAGTCTTTTTTCTTTCTTTTATGCGACGCTAAAACGCTGCCTACCCCAGCTGCACTGGTCTATCCGCGAACTCTCCGTAAAACCGCACTATAAACTATTGTGCTTTTGGAAACCACATTATAAGCAGTATGCTTATACATTGAGTTCTATGCGAGGCTTACCGGTGGTCAGAAAAACCTGCCTAATATCCGGTCCCGCCCTATAAGCGGCTACGTTGTAAATGGTCTACACTGTACTAGACTTTTGAATATCCAGTTCTGATTGTTTGAGGGAATACATTAGAAATATTCAGTTCGATACGCTTGGAGTGAATAATACATTATGAAATATTCGCTTCGATACGTTTAATGTTAAAGAGATTTTGGAGGCATCTGGCACTGACGAATAGTAAAAAACTTCTTAAAGCGAGTTTTTTTTCTTTGAACTATATAGTCTTTCGTGAGGAACTGTGTGTCTGTCTTCCAATTCAACCATTTCTCTCCCGGACAAACAATAGACCGTGTAACTGCTTTTGCTGCCAATGAACTGCTACAACGGCTTATACATGTTTAAATTATCTTCGTAAATGAAACCTGAGGCATGTGTGAGTAAAATATAAGTACGGTACCAAGAATGCAGTCTTTTGATGTAGAAACTGGTTTTTATGATAGCAAATGAAACAAAAAAATGAGTTAAGGGGGCAGATGGGTCTTTGGGGCCGAAAAATGGTCAAGTCGCTTTCTGAAAAATGGCATTTTCGGCATCCATGGTCATTTTTCTGTCAGTCTGCAAATTGTCTCATCAAAAGGCACCTTATTTCATCGTAAATAACGTTTTATAGTGCACACTACAGCTCAGTTTTGTGCAGAATTCAATGGTAAAACGGCACTTATCTTTGAACGCGAAGCTAGCCTTTTAGCCGACGGATATCTCGGCACCCAGAGCAGGTACGACTAATTTCTTTTGCTTCTGATACCTAAATGTGTGGAGAATGCAATGTTGGAAACAAATTTTCGAGGTGGAGGCATTAGAAAATTACTGTGCTCAATTGACACCACCTGTGAACTATTTCTGGCAGAGCGTCGGAGGAGTGAAGTTCAGTGTGTTCTAAAACGACCACAAATAGCTAAATCAAAAAAGTTGTTCCAACATTGTATTCATTAGTCATTTTTGTACCTAGCCACGGGGTAATTGCCTTTGTGTGTGGGGTGGTTATTTTGTAATTGTGACCCGAAATAGTGATGAATAATCATTATCTCAACATAATCAACTTGCGAAAAATCTAATTGAACATTTGAAGTCGGCACAAAAACTACATAAAGTAGTGTAGTTTCATTTAAATTGTTTAGTAAATACAAAAAATTGCTCCAAGACCAGTCTGCTCCCTTAAACGGGGTTGAAGAGAGGCGATATAAAGCAACCACAAAAACAAAGAAAGCCTGCTTTAGCTGCTCTGAGGAGAACAATAAGTAGAAAAGATGCTATCCCAACAGATGGTGTGCAAGCGGCTTGAACATGCGAAAATTCAATGCATCAAACCTCCAGTAAATTCATCGTGGGAGAGGGGAGAGAGGCGAGGGAGTTGCGTGGCAGGAGAATATAGTCTTTCAACAACATTTATGTAGCCCCATTTAATTGTTTCGTTATCATTTTGCTTTAGGGTGTTGGGCTTGTCTCTCACATGCTTGGGTGCGGTCGCTAAACATGCTGCACATTCTACGTTATATGAGGCACTACTTTTCACCTTTTGCTATGGCTGGAGTTTTCGTTGCATGGCACGATCGTATCAGCAGCAAAGAGGAGAGCATATAAGGCGATAACAGGCGATAGCAAGTGCTGTGGGCTACTTGCGCGGTAGGCATATTGTAAACCGCTCACTTTAGCTGAGCTTCTCTGGTTGAAAGTGTGATGTGTTTGTTGGGAAGAGGAGAAAAGAATTGGAACAATCGCCAACCATTGTATGGGACGCATTTATTTCAAGGACACGTCTGAATGCATGCAAGGAGATAATGTGAAAGCTAACATGGGTGTTTTTTTAGATCTTAATTTTGTGTGAAGTGAACTACACAGCTTCAAAAAAAAAAAAATTGGTATCTCCGTAGTTCTAATGGGGTAGCCGCGGAGCCGTTCTTTGCGATATTCGCAAGAGTCTAATATTTAATGAAATCTGCACTGCGATTGGTGCACCTAGTTGCAAAGGTTATTTCGTATGACAGGTTTTTTCTTATGTGCATGGGGCACTGTAGTTCTGTGTCCTTGTTGATGATGCATCAGAGACAGTAGCTCCTCATGACAGTGATGGTGTTGTGCGTCAAATGCCAATTGAAAGCTGCTGCTAAGAAGTACTGTTGGGAATACCACTCCATTCATAAAATACAGAGCAGTTCTCAGTACATCAACTGGGTTTTTGAATGGAATTGCATTTGTTGAAGCTCTTCAAAGGTGTGTTGTAGTGAAAATAAACAGCCTGTTGAACAGCTCACCACAGTATTCATGGTTGCTGCTGGTTGCTTTTTACGACTTGGAACTATTTGCTTCAAAATTGTTCGAAGCAAATCAGTATTTGTTTGAAGGCACAAAGTACTATTTGCACATGCCTAAAGAATGCTTAGACGAGTCTGGCAACAGTCTGAGTTACGTATGCTCAAATGTACAAGTGTGCCAGGTTTGGCCATGCCATTGCGTCATGAAAAGGACACTAAGACGTTTGTGGTGCTTCACTGATCTTTAATGCTGCAGTGAGTCAAATTGTGTGAAATAAATAGGAAAGTTTCATTGTACGTTGCTACAGCCGTAGACAGATTTCATAAAGGTTTGACATTCAATGTTCTCGGGCAAGTTTTCTTTTTTCTGCTGGTAGGATTGAATTGAGTGTTTTTTTTCAATGTTTAATCGTAAACCAACAGAATCAAGGAAAGGTTTTGTATTGGTCCACCTCCAGGCCACTGCACATTTCTTTTTTGCCTGTAAATGCTGTGTAACTAAATGCAAACATCGCCGCGCTAATACAGAGTTTCTGTTGCACAGGGGGCACTGCCCACTCTATGATGGCTTCACTGAGATCCTTGTGTTTCGTTTTTCTTGAAAAGCGTACATGATTGTTTCGACGCCATGAGCATTTCTGCTTTTTGAGAGCTCAGTACACATTTTGTTTTGCTCAATAAAATCAATTCTTAGATACACACTGTGGTGAGACTGTGTGCAGAACTTTCGGCGAGTTTACATCAAACTGCTGTAAATGTTTGAATTATATAATGTTGCCACTTGTTGCTTAGAAAGACTGTTAACTGACAATTGAGGCTGCATGTGTGGTCAAAGTTCACTAGCAATTGGAGATAAATTTTGAAAGAAGCATTAGGAAACGCAATCTTCGACACCTTGTTATTTCTTGTGAACAGTAAAGTATCAAGTATTTTATTCAGGAAAAAGCACGAGTATCTAATAAATGCGTAGCGAAAATTAGGCAAAAGAATCAACAATGCAGTGTCAGGTTCGATTCGGACCCGCCAGTGTCTTGGTGGCTAAGGCGTGCTGCTGAGCCCAAGGACACAGATGTGATCCCGGCTGCGATGCCTGCTTTTCTGATGGAGGTGAAAAGAGAAAACGCGTGTGTGTCGAGATTTTGGTGCATGTTAACGATCCCCAGGTGGTCAAAATTAACTCAAAGCCCTCCACTAGATCGCGCCTCATAACTCTGGTTCAGCTTCGGTGCATCAGGCCCCCGAAATGAATCAACCTTGCATGTTACTTCTTTTTGCCAACAGCCACGGCTTCAATTTCAGGCACCTTATAGGGGTAGCAAGCTGCCCATAAATCTGCTTCCTGTGGTCTAGCCTATGAAGCACCTGCTGCCAGCAACACAGCTTTTACTTGCTTTGCATAATGTCCCGAGGAACTGGCCGAGTGTCTACTGCAAAATCCTCAGACAGTTGCAGATGCAGCTGAATAACCACCGAAGCCGTTGGTTCGAGTGCAGCAGATCTCGCTGGGTAAGTATTTGGAGTAATTGTTGCTAGTACCGCCTTTAAAGGGACCCTGCAACACTCTTTGAGCAGTGCAAGTAAACCTGCGCAACGTTTAGATTACACTGCCAGGAATACCTGAGCCAAATATTACACGTGCACGTGAAGCGGTGAGCGCGCAAATCGATGTGAAAGACGCGGAAAAACACACCGCTCTCTCTTCAGTTGTCCTCATTATGCCTGGCCTGAGGGACGTCACATAGGCCATGGCTGCCCGATCGGCTGTCACTGGCCAACTTCGCGGGTAGATTCTCCCATTTCCGTCGTCGTCATCGCTGTGTGCGAACCTCTTCTATGCCTGAAACTGTAGGCACAGTTTTTCCGTTTCTTTTGTGTTTTGAGTGCGCGCGGAGTTTGAGTGATGATCTCAATACTTCCCTTTCAACGGGACCACTCGACTACAAACGTTTATTGCTTCAAAAACGCCCTACCAGCCTGAGCGCGCACTTGCGAGCAGGCACCCATGCCTGCTTTTTTGTGGCACCAGACCGGAAATAGGCCCCTCCGCGTTGCGGAGAAAAGGAGAAAACTACCCGGCATGTGATATATCGAGGGCCGCCGAAGAGAACGCCGCGAGCCGCCCCCTCTCCGGGAGAGAGCGCGCAGGCAGCTTTCGTCGCGTTGCCCGCGGTCGAATTGAGAGGGAACTTTTATGCACGATTTCTCATCGCGCGTAGTTTCGTTAATTGTGAACGGATTTTCATAATTCTTGCGGGAGGTAATTTCTGGGACAATAGACTTTATCCCAAAATACATTACTAGTAGTCGATGGCAAGTGTTGCAGGGTCCCTTTAAAGGAGTAGTGACACGAAATTTGAAAGCCAAAATAACTATGTAAAAGGCTTCACTTTTATCAGGAGGTACTCCCAGCAGGTTTCAACAGTAACCGCCGAGTATGACATATTTTGAATCCATTTTAATCCTTTCCCGTACGAGAAAGCCCAGAGCGGGCCAACATGACATCATCTGCTCTTTGCCCCAAGCTGCCGACGGTGGGCCTCGCGTGACGTGCCCGACGCGCTGGCTGCGGCTGGCGCGCGCTGCTACGCCGTGTGTATCAAGTCATGACGTCATGCCGCCCGCGCGCGCGCGAGTCCCGACCGGCAGCGGTGCTAGAATGGTAACGTCACGGGCGCCCTCCTGTCATGGCGGCCGCTCGGCGTTCGTATTGTCGAAATTCCTCCATGGTCGAAACCGAAACTATGCCGTAAATGATTGTTTACGCTGCGCTCGACCGTCTAATGAGCCATTCTATGATTAGTGGACTGGTAGGCATTTATTCTGACTGACAAAGAAAAGCCGAGAATATGAAAAATACCATGTGGCGGCGCCTTCGGGCGCATCGTAAAGCAATGCCCTCAAACAGGCTGCCTCTGAGTTAGCCACAATGAAATAAACAAAAGAAAGAAAGGAAAAATCGCGACCGAGTTTGTGCCTTATCTGCACACGCGCCCCGCGAATCTTGCTGTTGCTGCCCTTCCATGCACGCCATTATCCCTTTCAGGCACGAATTATTATATTCACTGCAGAAAAATTCCATACTTGGAGGTTTAGCAGTGTCAAGTTCTAACGTAAGAAAAAAAGTTCAGTCTCTCTAGAATACTTATTACGCAAATGGCGTCGCGTCCTCATACGGAGGCACCATCACTCAATCCTGCTTTTCCCTATAAAAAATAAATATCATGAGGCAGTTTACAAACAAGAAGGTGAAATAATAATTTCTGCACATGAAAGAGGTGTTTTTAGCCTTTATAAATATTTACGCCGCAGTAAAAGAGAACTTAGGACGGCAACACACCGGAGCTCCCAGAAAACTCGGTGGCGTCCATTTTGAAACGATGTTTATGAGTGCGGTTCCGCCATTCCACATCACATGGTGCTACCTTTCACTTACGTAGGTTTCGAACATCAGCCGCACCGCTCTGCAGCATGAACTCTTCGTTTTCACGAGGAAAACGACGAAGAAAGTCGCGTCTCCATATGGAGACACGGTGACTGAAAGGGGTATGAAGGCGATGCGCTGTCTCTTCGGGCGGGTGACAGGCGAAGCAGTTGCTTTCAATCAGCTTATTTGGGGACGCTGCTTTACAATGCGCGCGGAAGCGCCGTCACGTGGTATTTTTCATATTTCGCGGTTTTTCTTTATCTATCATAATAAATGAGTACGCAATTAATTCGTCGCTGAAAATACAGCAGTTAGATGCGCCTAGTGGGTACCTACAAGTGCCTCATTGACACTTCAGTGATTAGGACAGTAATTCTCGATTTAGATAATTAATTACAATTAATTAGTAAACTATAATTCACGAAAAAATTACTGCCCGCTTCTCCACAGTACTGCAAACATTATGCGCTAGGTTTTCTTCGAGTAACGCCATTGCTGTTTTTTCAAATTTTGGTGCATGATAACTGGGACACCCTGTATACAGGGCCTGTTGAGCGTGGCCTCTTGTGCTGCGACGGAACCTTGCGTCCACGCCGGCGGCAAATGGCGTACTTGAGCCCCGCTACCGTTTACAACTTGCACGGAAGGCGTGCATGGCAATGTTGAAGAGGGTTGGTGCAATAACTGAGCCTTGAGGCACCCCGAAGTCGTTCTGGGGGATAGTGCTGGTCGTCTAGCCTATGTGGACTTGATAGGTGCGACCTTGCAAGAAGGCTGCCATGAATTACAGAGCCACCCGCATATGCAGAGCTCTCGCGCCTTGATGAGAACCTTGTCATGCGGAACCGAGTCATAAGCCTTCCTTATGTCAACGCCGGCCACGGCAAGAGGCTGGTTAGGTTGCTTGTGCAGCACGTGTTCTCGTCGGTGGAGTGCGCACGTCTTGCGTGGACAGTCCAGATCAGACGCCGTACTGTGCCGGTGCCAGCAGCTATTGTTCCTCCAGATACCAAGTAAATCTCGCGTTTACCGTGCTCTACATACGTTTACACAAGCATGATGTCAAGGAGATTTGACGAAGGTTGAACAGAGAGTGGGGCCGCCTATGGTGTGCAGGGGCGCGTAGTTTATACTATCCTTAGCGTAACCAACTCTCGTTTCAATTAACGGCCTTCTAATACATAGAATTCTATAAACCTTGACCTCTCCAAATTGTACTGTTCGAATTATTCGTTTATTCGAAATATTGCAGTTCGAATCGACAAGCTTTCACTCTACCTCTCAGGAAGAAGTCTTTCCAGCAACACTTGTGTGTTTATTAGTGAAGCCGACCTAAAGGGGCTCGATGTTTAGTGCTTTTTAAGTGGGGCCTTTGGAGGCATAATAAAAGGTTCTGCGTCCTTTGTACTTCTATATAGGACTACTTATATTATACCTGAAAAAAAAAAAAAAGCCGCTAAAGCCCGGGCTACCGGCCAGAACCAGGCCACGTCGAACTGAGGACGGCCCCTGATAGGTAGTCCTTATTTCGGGACCGTCATTTAGCACCAAACTTGCTCGTTTTGAAAAAAACGCTTATATTCTCTCTCCCTCTCACGTCCGTAACCTTTTCAAGAATGAACCTCTGCTATGCCTGCGCGACTTGCTGGCGCGGCACCTTGGAGTACTTATAAACTCGAAAGCAAAGGTTTATAATACACAAGCGAAATGCCAAACACATGACAAGTCGAACGGGCAGAGTGACATTTTCCGCAGAGTCCGAACACACACTGCTACGGTTCGCGGAAGGGCGAGCGTTAAATACACAGAATGCCGAACGGGCGGCAGGCGTTAAGCGTTGCCCATTCCTGCCAAAAGGTGCAGATTCACAAAACAACTCCCACTGGTCTTATGA
>NW_027526460.1:74283768-74388409 GCF_048455015.1 Haemaphysalis longicornis | reverse complement strand
TAGAAGAACAGGGCCACTATAACAAAACATGGCTTGCTTAAGGAGGAAAGTTGTCAAAAACCGGACGCACTAAACTTCGATTTAGTCCTTACGAAAAAAAAAAAATGGCGCAGCTAGCACTAGTGGTGCAAGGCTGGAGAAACAGCAGAGCTGGCGGCCCCTCTCCCTTACTGGGAGACTCAGCTGCTGTACCTCGCATGGATTTCTGAACTTGCCACTGAAAGGTCTCCGTGGCTGGCAGGCATTGATCGTTTTGTCCGCAGGCTTCCGCATCTGTTTCAAAGTGGAGCCCGTTAGCAAGCGCTAGAACTCGCGGTAACCGGCTTCGCGAACTCGGCGTCTGTAGCGCGAACTCGGCGCCAGACAAGAGCGCACATGAACTGGTGAGAAGCACAGCACGTGAGAGGGCACGCCACGAACGCTGGGCAGAGTGTTTTAGAAGGTAGAGCTGGCCGATGCCGGGCGCTCCTCACGAGGCGCACACTCGCGTGCGCTCGGAATTTTTTCTTGGTATTTTTTGCGAGCCCGTTACGTGGCCCAAGTCCGCGTACAAGCTTGGCCGACGCCGGGCGCTCTCACAAGGCGTACGCTCACATGCACTCGGTATTTTTTCTTGGTATTTTTCTCCTGTAAGGCTGGATGGCGGAACTGAAAGCTTAAACAGCTCTGCTGTTAAAAAAAAGACAAGTGGCAAGAATAGCCGACACCACAAACGCCATGCTGAGTCTGAAGCCGCAACTGCAAGCAATGCGAGGAAGGACGAAGTATGCTTACTATTGTGACCACGCAGATGGCAGCTCAAATTGAGCGGTAAGGGTTTGAACGCGCAAAAAACGCGGACACAAGACAGCGAAACAGCGTTTTTACGCCTTGAAACAATTGTCGCTCATGTCAAGCCAACCCGCCCACATCAAGCTTTTGCTGCTCAAATCAAGAAATAACATCATATATTGCCCTCAGAGCCAATGGCATGCCGTTCCCACGACGGTAGCACGTTATGTGTAATGTTTTAAAGCAGGGATCGGCAACCTGTGGCCACGGAGGAGTGTGATGCGGCCTTCCGAAATGACGTCACCCCCCCCCCTTCCCCCCCGCTCCTCTTGTCAGGTGGACATGACAGTTTTGAACTTGAATGCGGTTAAATAGGAACATAGAAAGATCACATCTATTTGGCAGTGTCCGCCATCTTCACACATAGCTAGTATAATGTCAATTAGTGTCAGATAGTCCGGTTAATTTGGCGATTTTTTTTCCTTGCCTGCAAAGCCCCCCCCCCCCCCCCCCCCCCCCCCTCCCTGATTATAGCCTGCCGGCTTCCCGCCGTGTCAGCTTCGTGTAATTTGGCCATCCGCCTAAAAGGTTGCCGATTCCTGTTTCGGGGTGCTTTCATAAAATTTATTGCGCTGGGAGGCTGGGCGTCAAGATGGCCGTGGTCGGTGTACTCGAATTAGCGCGAAGTCCCGCTGCGGTGGCTGCAGCGTAGCGCCGCTGCACGAGGTCAGAGGTCGAATTTTTCGTTGCGGCATCCGTTTTCCTATTAGCGCCCGCTATACACCCTGGAGGGGGGGGGGAGTCAAAATTAAGTAGTTTCAGCATTCTTTAACAAAGAACAACACAAATGCTAGGGCAAGAACAAAAATCTGCCATGCAGCAGCTTGACAAAGGTCCTTGCTTCTGAGTTTGGCAACGGGCACATTAGCAACGAGCACTGAATTTGACAACGGTCACACACACAAGAAAAGAAGCCAAAAATTTCTAATTACACGACTAACAACTAAATACACAGGAATACATAGTTCTACGTAAACAATGGTACCAGGATATACAAGCACAAAAGAAATTTTACATCGAATTCCGCAAACAGAATTGCACAAACTCTAACGATTGGCAGCAAACAAAATTAACGCTTTAACATCACTTAGAACGCAATGTGCAATAAATCAGAAAATCGTTAGCCAAATACTGTAGAAAAATGTTTATAACTTACAAAAATATTTCCTCAACTCTTCAAGGTTGTAATTTGTTATATGTTTATATTCATTAAGAATGTATGACAAGTTTCGCTGCAGTGACTGTAATTTATAGTTATTACAAAATTTAGGTATGGACCAGATATCACTATTTCACTTACACAATGTGTTTCTTCTATGCTTAAGAGAGGCAGTGGCCGTCAAAAAATGTTTAAAAGAATTGGAACTAAAATAAAATGCACGTAAAATTCGAAACCGGTACATGTGTTCTACTTTGACTAAGCTGATGTCTTTGAAGACTGTGTCCGTTGTAGCGAAATATTCCAGGTTAGCAATGGGGCAGACAATTTTATTTTGAAACATAATTTTTCTTAATATTCATTTCGCTGCTTCATTCATTATTCATTCGTTAATATTCATTCGCTATTGCGAGCTTTAGCTAGGGTGTAGCTTGGGCGCATAAAATTACACAAATACACATAAAAAACTGTGTAATTTTCCCTCCTTATGGCTGTTGTTGTGCGGGTATAGTTTCACGATAATGTTGTTAGCCGATCTCAGTAGTCTATTTAATTGTAGCGACGCAGTCCCCAGGGGCGGTTGATATTCCGTTTCCAACAAGGCCCGCTCGCTGCCTCTTCCAAGTCCCATGTCGGTTCTTTACCTCGTCATTTTGTATTCGAGCTGCTGACTGATTTTAGTTGTATTTTTACATAGCGAGGTGTTAGCCTTTAATAGCTGATCAGGTATTTCTAGCTGGCGTAGATCGAGTATACGCCATCGAGCCTGCTGATCTAGGCGGCGTTTCCTAAGTTCCCCTTGGAGGCGAGGGAAGTACCCAGCAGTCTTCAGCGATCAACAGAAGAAAGGTCGGGACAAAGATGCGGCTGCAGCATTTTTGCGCACGGCAGCGCGGCGCGCGATGCTTAAAGCGAGTGGAGGTTCCGTAACGCGAGAGTGATTTGTTTATTTGCTTGCTGATTTTTTACAGGGCAGATGTTACGCGAGTAAACATCTATAAACAAACGTAGCAGGCATCATCCAAGCATGGTGAAACGGAGCGCGAAAAACAACGACAACCAGGATAGCATCCTGGGCATGTTGATACTCCATAACTAAATAAAATAATTGCGCAAAAAAAAGGGGAGGAGACACGGACGAAGTGAAGACGGACACACGGCGCAAACTTCCAACTACATTTTATTGCACCACTGTGTGAACCTTATAAACTTCACAAAAGTTCAACGCGCATGCGTAAGCATAAAGAGAGATTTAACGCTGGGCGATGCGTGTGTGTCCGTCTTCATTTCGTCTGTGTCTCCCTTTTTTTTTTGCGGAATTATTGTATTTAGTTACGGACAGCCAGGAGGAACAAATACAGCGACACCCTTTCCCCTACCCCCGTTTTTTTTTTTTTGCGCAAAGCTCAGCAGCAACACTAAAAAAGCCGCAACAAAACTAATTTCGCTTGTTAAGTTGCCATCGTCTCGAGATAATTCGCCCACTGGCCTCAGAGTCCGCTGTCTGGCGTGGCTATCGGTGGTGTGTGTGAGCGATCCGCGAAGGCCTGCCACGCCGGATTTGGAAAGTGCTGTTTGGTTAGCCCAAGATATTCGCTCGTAGCCAGTACTTCCTCGTTAACATCAAACGTCCGGGTGTTGCGCCATAACAGCCACTGTGGACTAACTGCGTCCTTTATGGACGATACGTCGCTGTGTTCGAACTGACCGCTTCCTCGAGTGATGTGCTGTGTGGCAACTTTGGCTTACAGCAGCGGGAAATTCGATGCTGAAGCGCCCGCTTTTGTGTGTCAGTGGGACAGAGTTGATTACTGTTGTGTGGACATGAGCCATTCCACTGATGAACTGATTTGTGTCTTTTGTTCCCGGACAACCGAAGGTGAGTGACCGTCCTCTGTTCCTAACGACACTTTCGTCGTATCATGACACTCAGTAACGGCTACCGCGTCTTGTTAATTTTATGGTCCATGTGCCTCAACTCTCAAGTTCACCTGCAGCTACAAACGCGACAGCTGTCGGGCGTGCTTGTAAGGAGGTACTACAGTGAAAGCACATCAATTCCAAGTTCAATAACTTGAATATGTAAATAATCCGAACTGTACGATTTGGTCCGGCCAAGCTCCCACAAAAGTGCATGTGCAACAAAGGTGGTATACGGCTCGGTATGGTTTCGTTGGTGCAATGAGGAAAACGGGGGCACAGGTGATCGGCTATCACAGCCGAGAGGGGCATTACAAGTATAACGCTTGAAGAACTGAAACGCCGTGATCGCTGTTCCTGAAAAGCTTCTCGAGAAAGCTTAATTTATCGCGAAGTGATCGCTATGAACTGTGGCTGCAGAGTTTTTAGCTGACAAGAAGTCCTACAACTTTGAGCCCTGTATCATGGAAGAACAGAGACGCTCTGGCTGTGTTGCACTGAGGCCCGAAGCAATCCCGATGCGATTTTGGTATTGTTTTGTTGTCATTGCAGCTCACTTGCCCGCATAGGAATTTTGGCACATGGTTTTCTTTTTTTTTTAATTTTAAGTTTGGCGCCTTTGGCATCCAAACGCCAAGGAACTTGAACGCGGATTGTTTTTATAGCACGAAAAGCTGGTATGAGAGCATTGGTCGCAAAATGAACGATACTGCAATTTCGTGCGATCATTTCTGGTGTAAACAGCACAACTTCGTCAATGACCTTCCTGGCTCACGAGGGCTGTCTCCTGGAATATGTCACATGGGAAGCGGGTTAGTGAGGTAAGCAAAACGGCGCATGCGCAGAGTGAACTGGCGGTGGTGCTTTGTACCCTTCGCTACGATGCAGCGCACCTTGCCTGCGTTGCGGCGAAGCGCACTTTTTTGCCAGATCACACTGCAGTGGACCTTTTCCACGACGTCCATCTGCGCATGTGCTGGCGAGCACGGCTCTTATCGGAGTCGCTGCTTCTGACCGATGCCGGGGGCACGCCAGGCCCACAAACAGATTTTGGTCGGCATTCGGTGGCCGCCGTTGAAATTCTGAGTCGGACAGCCAGTAACCGGCACTGGAAAACGTATCCGATTTCGTCAACAGCGAACTCGAACAGCGACATTTTCGCATGCATCGGAGCTCGAAGCAAGCCTGTTAGGCTAACACGCGTTGGGCTCGCCCAGTAATCACCAATATCGGACAGCGGCATTACCGGTAGTTGTAGTGGAAAGAGCCGCTGTGATTCTCGCATTCTCGGCGTTTGTGATTCTCGACGTTGAAATAGTCCATGGTGGGCAAGCTAGTCCACCCCGTTCATACCACGCATAAAACGCCGTTGATTCTACTAACTTGCGCACATTAACTGAACCGCTCCGCGCTCTTTTGAGGAAAGCGAATTTTGCCTACTTCGTGAACTAGTGGAGGCGAACAACCGAAAGCTTCCTTACACACTTGCAGTATTACTTGTGTGTTTTCTGTGGTTTGACAAGGTTGTCTCAGTCGTTTCCGAGAAGGATTTTATCTTGGCTTCATTTAAAAGGCACTGACGTCTGTTTTCGAAATCTCCCTTTTTGTGAAGGCCAAAGGACATCTTCAAAGGCGGTGTCACCGGTGCTGTGCAAGCTGGAAGGCATGCTTAGCCGGACAAAGTTACACTGACATGCTATAGTGGGTTCCCTCCCAAACAAAAGAAATCCTGTTTACAAAAATTGCGGTGTTTTGTGCCGCAATCTAAAAGACTTCACAAGTTAATACCAAGGACAAGAAACGCAGAGATTGCGCCACAGAACACCGCAATCAGTTTGTAGCATGCAGGTAGGAAATCGTATAATGATTGCCTTCAGACTGCGGAAAAAAATACGTAGGGCAATCGGGAAGATGTGTAAATGAACGGCTTCGAGAGCACCGCAGCGATGTATAAAATCTCGTCGCGGCAGGGCATCTGAATCAAGCAGTGTGGCTGCAAACCGCTGTATAATAAGTGCAGTCCCATTAGCAATGGTCGTCACAGAATCACCCGGCAAATCATCGAGGCCTTCGAAATTCACAGGGTGAACGGTAACTGCATTAGCACGACCTCTTTAGCCTTATCAGACAAAGAACTAAAATTTCTGACCAACCATCAATGAGATGAGAATACATAATTCAAGTGCACTTGTTTTGTTTTTGATTATTTGTGGGTATTTTGTATATATGTTCACCCTTTCAATGAACCCCTTCAGTTATTAATCAGCGCTGTGTACGAGTCCCTCTCTGTGCCCTGTCGTAGTGCGCTGTGCTTATGGAATTGGGGGGAGATCTTGTTCACTGATAATTGTCTTTGACATACGACTTGCCTTGCCGTTTCTCTTTTTCATTGTAGGAAGCTTGACACATGCTGCATGACTTAAGTAGATTTATTTGATTGATTGATCGTAGGGTTTAACGCGCCGACGCAACGCAGGTGATGAGGCGCGCCGTAGTGGAGGACTCCGGATTAATTTTGACCATCTGGGGATCTTTAACGTGCGCCGAAATCTCGTACACACGGGCACTTTTGCTTTTCGCCTTCATCAGAAAAGCGGCCGCCGCGGCCAGGAATCGAACCCGCGATCTCGTGCTCAGCAGCGCAACGCCTTAGCCACTGAGCCACCGCGGCGGGTAGCATGACTTGAGTATATGGAGCCGCACGCAACACTTTTTTTTTTATTCTTGAAACTTCTCGCATTTTATGCGGTCATTCAAACTAGCTGTTCATGAATAATGTACATGTCCTATACGATTTGACACGTGAATGTCAGTTACAGTGCATTGTTAGGCATTAAAAGCGTGCGCCGTGAAGTCATAGCGACTCCGGTGTTTCACGTCCTGAGGAGTGCATAACTGCAGCCATACACAACACACGAGCATGACAAAAAAGACAGTTCAAATTTTTCTGCTGGGTGTGTAACTGCGTGTTTGTTGGGTGACTTGGAGATCCAGTGTGTGCCAACAGGAAAAGTGGGGTATCTGCTGGTTGGTCTGCTAGAAAAAAGAACTGCTGCTGTTGCCGGCGCCAATGTTGCCACGTAGAACAATAGGCCCGGTAACCACCAATTGGGGACCTCGTTTTAGTAGTCAGATCCGGCCGGGAGTAAGAAAAGTGGTCAGTTGCCCAGCAGTTGGACGCAGAATACAGTTAGGTTTCACGCGCACATAGACAGATGGAATGGCCCGCACAGGGCTCAACACAACAAAAACGAACGAAGTGGCCATGTCAGATGCAATTCACAAAGGATACCGATCAGGTAAGCTCAGTTGGCACGTGCTCCTAATGCTGAAACACTGGTTAAAACACACACCTATGCACAACAAAGATGAAAGAGAACAAGGGCAAAGGTTTCGGGGAGAAGCAAAACATTAGCGAGGGAAGAGGGTGGGACACATTATTAAGGATTCAAAGAACGTTCACCCCAGCTGAAGGCAGCTGTCACCTGTCGCATCCTAGCGCCATGACACCGCTGCAAGCCGGTTGCTCGCTGAATTCTTAAATGCGACGTAGAGAGCCGCAGACCAGGGTATGAAACACTTGGCCTGCGCCTGAACCTACAAGGCTCCTTCCGAGGAGGCACTGTTAAAGCTAACACAGGCTGTAGCTTGGGAAAGGCGGCAAGTCGCACATTCAAGAAACCTGCAGGTCCGAGTGTACATGTGCGAAACTTGTGGCTTACTAGCGGCATGTCGTAACTGCGTGCCATATTTTCCAGCTGAAAGCCGAATTTTGCCTCGGATTTTGCGCAGCCAACAAGTGCTCTGCAGTGAATATCTATTTGTCTTTTTTCTAAATCAAATGACGATGATGATGATTGAAATATTTTAACGTTTTGAAGACTGTAAGCTTTCTTGGCTACCTATAAGCACAAATGTCACTCGATTTAGCCGCCAGGCAAAAGTGAAAGGACGCTTGATCATGAAGTATGCGTATATAGGCAGGGTAGCGCGAAACTACCAAAACTGCTGGTGTTGCTTTGTGCCCTCCAAAGTTCATCCGGTGGCCAAATTTAATAACCCGTTTAGGCATGTTGAATTTAAAAATTTTCTTGTAGATGACGTTTGCTGCACATTAAAGAAACCTAGGTGTTACAATTGAACTCTAAATTCGTGACTAAGAGGTGCGTCCAGGGGAGACGTTTTATTATTGCTTTAAACCGCATTTTTTTATTTAGCTACGCAGCGGTGCCCCAAATGAGATATTCTGCTGGTCGAAAGAGGGCTCTAACTTCATTTCTGACCTTGACAGCAGTTATGTCAAGAAAAATATCAAGAAAATATTTGTGTTGAGCTATGCATGCATGCGCTAAAAACAATTTGTAATGCTGTTTTGAAATCCCACAGTATTTCTAACTGCGGTCTCTGCGCATCGTTGTTGTGCTTAAATATATGTTTTCTCTAAGCTAGAAGTCAGCGCTTGTATTGTGTCCTCTTTCTTTTTTGTTCGTCTATGATACGCTGGGTGACCACCACCGACCGTTTTCTCATCCTCGCGAACTGGTTTTATTTTCAGGCTGTCCTGTGCCTCGCGGATACGAAAAAGCGTTTCAGTTAATGCGGTTTAGTGTTCTCCCCCTCATTCCCATGTACGTCCAAATGCTGTCCTCAAAGTCTTTCGTAAAGGAGCGTTTCCTGTTAGGCTGCCTGACGGTTCGCTTTCCAAGTCCTTGTTTCTTTCAAACAAGTCCTGATAGCTGCGTGTGCCTCGCACAAGGTGGCATCTGATGAAACGCTTTGAACTGCTCAGTCGGCTTACAACTTTTAAGCCAGTGGACAGCCGTTTGATCGCTATCAATTTTTAGTGCGTTGTGGTACACTCTGTTGGGCTGTTGCGAAAGTTGAGACGCATCCGTGAGAAGACTTACATTTTAAGTAACTACAGGTATTTTCAATATGTGCAACAGTATATAGGGCCATTTGGCAACGCATTGAATCATATCGCATAAAACTTAGTCACAGTACTAATTAAATGTGAATACAAAAGCACCCATCAATATAACGGCTGCTGTTGCGTTTACCGCAACCTATTAGAGCTTACAAACTGATTGGCCCCATAAAATTTTGCGGCTTATTATGAAAGAAATTAGAGGGCAAATAGCTGTAATCTCCTCTATGTTCTGTTTGCCTGAAAACAGAGTTGTTGAGCAGCAGGTTTTGGGTTGCCGCTTTTATAGCGTGCGAAATGTGCTATTCAGCATTGAATTTCGTCAGGCACCTTCCTTCTTAACCCTAAATCCAGCGCGAAGCATTCATATGGATGCGTACCAAAACATCTCTCTGGAGCGAAGTTCACTGCTACACGGCCGCTTAAATTTACCGGTCGTAGTGCGCTGCTATGGAAATCTGGATCTCACATCCGCGAAAAGAAGGGGAGAAACGCGTACGAGCTTCTTTTGTTGCACGAAACGTTGAGCGAGGGAATGCGATCGAGCACTTGTGCCCAATTCCAGTGCGGGCCCAGAGCCAACGTTCGCATTCATACGTAAACGTTCCGTCAATGCGTCGCTCATAGAATAAATGGAGGAAGCCTCTGGGGCCGGAAAAGAGGAAGGCGCGTCTGTTGGATGCACCCGGTCGGCGACATGAAAAGGCGGCCAGGCTCGAACGTTTCCGGCGCTGCAGGCTCCCGCGGAGCGTTTCCTTGGCGTCGCCCTAGAGGCAGTAGCAAGCCTTAAAGGTACGCCTTAGAGTGCAAGCTTTAGGCGTGGTACTGATCCTCTAAATAGTTTAGTATCAATCAACTTCATTGTCTGAGGTATGGTAAAAGCAAATTTAAGCACACAAGAAAAATAAACAGAAGAGGGCACAGGACGCGGCCTTGCGGTACTCCTCCTGGAAGTCCTGGTGGCACCAGATCGGAAAGAATGAGCGCATGGCGGCAACGATTCGCTGCGTGCTAGCTTGGCGCATCTTTGCGTGGCGCCTGCAAAAAACAGATGCTCTTTTTGTTCTCTCTGTCCCGTTCGATAAGCAACGGGACGCAAATAGGAAGCGAACCAAGCTGCGGCGCGGTGGCACCGAGGAAGGAAGGAAGCCGCGCGTTCGGTTTTTCTTCACTGAACCTGTCGTTTTTCTTTGCCCCATTCGCACTGCTCTGCAACCGCTTGTTTTTATGCCAGGGCAGCCGATGTTAGTCTGCCTTCACTGCCTCCGTCGACAGTCCTTTCATCAACGCTTATCGGGAGCCGCCGCATCTCGGTGTTTCCTGGATCTCCACTTCCAAACTTTCCGGAGTGGATATCATTGTCTCCGTTCATTCGTCGTCGTTCCGCACTCTTCTTTGGTCGTGTCGCGACATCCGCCGCACTCGGCATGCTCCTTTTCGCAATGTGCGCCATTTGTTCTCATGCTAAGCTTTTTATTCTATTCTGTAGTGAATGCTGGGCGCTCTTTCTCTGTTAAGGCCTAAGGTTTCTGCGTGCCAGTTTATACCAAAATCTGTCGCTCGGCCTATGTTTAGTTGAGTTCTGAGTTCAAAGAGCCGAACGCCTTTTTTAGAGAAAAAATGACCCTTACACACACGAGCGCTTTGAGGGAGCGAACAGCGAAGTTGGGTAGCATGCCGATAGCGGTTATTGATAACACTTTGATAATTTTTATGAAAATATAGCAGGGGTTTGTTCGGGACTGGGGCAGAAATCACTGATATGTTCAGGTCTGACGACACATGTAATGATATTAGGCCTGTTGGGGTAAAATCTCTGCTGGTAGAGTTGCTTGTGTCTGCCGGAAGGCAAAATTTGAGCTTTTCTTCGACGAAAATTACGAACCATAGGTTAATCCTTTTTTGAGGCATGGACGTTGGCGTCTCCGATAACCACTTCCGTTGTGTTGTAGCTAGGCGTCGTGCTAGAGTACCAGTCAATAAACTGCTTAAAGCGACACCAAACATAGTTGTAACTTTATTAGGTTGAAGCCTCTAATGTGCACGTAATGTGTTTTTTTATGTGCGAAGTACATATTGGTGAACCTCAGCATGTTTTTGCTTCGATTTTTTTTTGGGCGCCGACCTATTGGAGTCACTTCAATTTTTGGAAGTTGTTTCCAGCGTCTGTTGTTTCCAATTAGTTTCTACCGTAACAAAGAGCGTAAACACGAAGTATGTATAGGCGCTACCTTTCCATACTTCTTAGTAAGGTGGGTTTAAAATTACCTAAGTAAGGCGGGTTGCTCTTAAGGCATCCTCACTCAGGTAAGGAGCGTTCTAAAAACTGGCCCTAGCCTCTCACTGCGGAAGGCTTTGACAACTTCTCTATTCAGCTGCTTTCCACCTCTAGCTAAAATAACTGTATAAATAAAAGGAGGTGCACCATTACGACGCGGTTATCTCTGAACATGAGCGGCCTTTTAAGGCGTTTTCTGTTTGTTATAAAGTCAACGTACGTGTTCACAGTTAGGGCCCTGCGACCAAATAATCGCGGATATATTACCCGGTTTTTCAATAAAAATTTTGCTGTGAGACTGCGCTCGAGTCTGTCAAGTCTTGTAATCGTTACTTCGCGCATTAAAATGACAATATACGAACTCATTCCAACTCGTCAAGGCATCTTTGACTTTTCCGTTGCGCCATGCCAATTGCCATGCCACTTGGCCGAGGCGTCGGGAACGTGCAGCAGCAGGCGGTTCTCATCTTAATTACGTAGACGTGATGGAGTTTTACGATTGCCTAGAGAGTACTTTCTTGTTTCACCGCATTATGAATACGAATATGTCTGACGTAAACGGGCTTCGGCAGTTTCAGCTCAGCCCTGGGGGTGCTTAGCGTCTCGCATGTGGACTTGGTGTAACAGAAGTTAAACTGCATGTGTGCATACTTTTCAGGAGCACTCCGCTGATGCCCTTTCTGCTAACGTTCAAGCTGAATTCGTCATTCGCGTTCGTAACCATAGAGTTTCATACAATAATAGAATAATCGTAACGGCCCCGAGACCCATGGCTACACCAAGGAGGTTACACCAAGGAGGTTGTATAGAACTTCTGGAGTGGAGGCCGCCCATAGCGGGCAACGCGGGGAGGTGAAGCCGGGCGAACCGGTCGGCGGCCATATTGCCGTGGGTAGAAAAGGCGCTGCGCCGGCAGGGACGCTGAAGTGCGGTCGCGTTTTTTTGGCTTTACAAGGGAGAAAACGATGGTAAGCTAGTTTATCGATTACGATATTTGAGGGCAGACTGAATTTTGCCTTACGCGTAAGGTTTTGACGTAAGATATGGTTCAAGCAGCGAGTTCGCCTGTGTATATCTTACGTCAACAGAGCTGTCGATGCGGGAAAACGCGCAGCGCTATGCTAAAGGCACCACCCCTGATTTTATTTCAATAAACGTTTATTCGTTATAGCCCCCTTAACATTAAAATTACCTCATATTGCGCGCCATGGCAAGAGATTCCGCGTTATAAGGTTACTATTAGCCGTGATTTCACGTTGGAAGTGCGGGACACGCGAAAGCGCGATTATTTGACGCTTATTTCTTTTAGCTGCGTTGCTAGGATTAATGAATGCTTATTCATTAATGATTAATAAATAATAACGCAGTAGCGGTTCGAATGGTTTTTAAGCAGTACTGCAAGAATCATATCCACCAGGATATTGCAATCTTTATATGTAGTGCAAATGCACGTTTTCTGGTTTAAACAACATGTCCAGTTTTGCCCTTGCCGAAGAAGACCAAATTAAGCACGAGCTTTTGATTGATTGATTGGTTGATTGAGTGATTCATTGTGGGGTTTAACGCGCTGACGCAACGCAGGCGATGAGGCGCGCCGTAGTGGAGGGCTCCGGATTAATTTTGACCACATGGGGAATCTTTAACGTGAACCGAAATCTCGTTCACACAGTAGTTTTCGCTTTTCGCCTTCACCAGAAAATCGGCTGCCGCGGCAGGGAATCGAACCCGCGTTCTAAGGATGAGCAGCACAGTGCATTAGCCACTGAGCCAACGCGGCGGGTCTATTTCCAGCTTTTCAATTGTATTTTGCGAAATGGATTTGGCACACACTGAAGCACATTAAAGCAGGTTTTTTTATTCCGCGTGCACTTTACAGAAGGCGTGGGACTCGCATTGACTTTATTTTTCAAATCCAGATGGTTACTTAATTGGATGCACGACTACATTAACCGCGCACGTTGGCACGATAGTAGCGTGCTATTGATAAGAAAACTACTCGCAGGAGGTTACTCAATCACATTCACAACCTCGTTGACCGCGGAAGTTCGGACGCGAGCAGCGTGCTATTGATAAGAAAATCATGTGGACGAAGAACGCGGAAGAGCATTGCGGTGCATCAAAGACTTCTACGAAACAGCGCTAACGAGAAACGTCAGAGTATTTAACGAGGGACGGATGCAAATGGAATATATTAAACAAGAGTGCCTTGATTTTTGACGGTAACTGCCTTAGCAATACTCTGCATTTAAATTAGTGCGGAAAAACAATTTGCGCTCCACATATTTACAAACATGTGATTTCGCGCAGCCAAGCGACTACAGGACCACCATAACTACGAGCGAAAACATTCGCATATCTGCGTAAACAAGCGCGTACGGTATGCTCAGTAAGCGGACGGCAGGTGCTACGGCAAATTTTCCCGTTACATCACGCACAAACGGCGGGCATATAATACTAGTAATGCCCTCGAAACCCAAAACAAACAGATACCCTCAGTACTTACAGATGAAAGGTGATCCCCAACGCCTTCTTCGCGCGATTAGCGCAGCCGAACGCGACGCACGAGCAGACTATTTCTGCTTTCTACACCTTTGGAGCATCCATCCGCGAACGAGGATCGAACGAACACGAGTTCTGCTCTTTGGCAAGAGAGAACTCGGAAGAACGACACATGGGGCAGAAAAAAATGTCATTGTGTCTACTGTTTATTTTAGTTGTTAGCGCCCAATAATGTAAATTATTACCAGATGTGTACGCCCCACGGGCGACTTGCGAAGCGCTTAACTAGAAACACGGAGAGGGGAGCATAACCGAAACCACATGCGGCGAAATGAACGCGCGCAAGAAAAGCTCGGTGCGCTTGAAGGTAGCCGCATGAGAGAATCAACTTGCAAAACAAAACAAAAGAAAACAAAAAAAGAACGGAAGCAAAAATATAACGTAACCCGCCGCAAAAGCAAGTACATTATGCGACGAATGCAATGCGTCTGCTACCGCGGAACGAGTTTTCTACCCACGGCAAGATGGCGGCCGTCGGCGTCAGTTTTCGAGCACCATCTCCACTCCAGAAGTTCTATACAACCTCCTTGGGCTACACCTATGCCTGTAGAGCGTGCTTCACCACGCGCTGAGTCAATGTGCGGAAAAGCCAGCAACAAATTATAACGGCAACAAACTCGGCGATTCACGTTTGTGTACTACGCATTCATGCGTTCTTAACCTTGGCATGTAGCTCCTCCGTTGGGCTTTTACTGGACATTTTTTGCCGACTACTAGACAACACCACTGGCTTGCTCCAAAATGAGGGTCGCGTGAAGAGCGGCTTGGTTCACTGGGGTCAGGCCCGGATCGCGTCATTGTTGTGTTGGCGGAGACTCGTTTGAGTTCGCAGGCACCGGAAAGGAAACGTTTTTATTTTGTCTATCATGTACCTCTGAAATTAATAGATACTGGGGATATGTTTTCCTTTCAGTTGTCGATTTAATTGTACCCTTTACTTTGATGAAATATCCCACAGCATCAAAGAGTTATACGAGTGCTGCCTTATGGCCTGCGGATATCTCCACGTGTGAAGATTAACTTTCATCCGTTCGACATGATAACTAAGCGGAACTGATTTACTTGTGTAAAGTTTGGATTAGCGTCATGCTTTTGAATCGCAAATTGAAGCGTTTAAACTTTGAGCGGTGTTGTGAAAAGTTATGGCTAACTTATTCGCGCAACCCTGACACCCTGTTTATCTTTCCGCCTTTAGTTAATGCAGAAAGTGAGCAACATAGGCAGGGAAGAGGCCGATCGTCACAAAAGAACCTCTCTGATAGCATGTGTAGCGTGAATACCACTGAAGTACGAGACAAACTCGGCGGTGCATCTTTGACTGAGCAGGTCGTGTAAGAGGGCTGGCTGGACGTGCTGATTGAACTGTCGGTCAATGCGGACAGTAAATCGGCTGCAAGGGAGTTCACCCTGCTTCTAATGGGGGACAACTAGGGAAATAAGAAGAGACGCTGCGGATTAAGCTGAAAGTAATAGACTTACTATCAGTGCCACGAAGCTTTCGTAATGGTAATCAGCTTTGGGAGCGAAAGAAAAATAACATTGTGGGGTCTGCATATGCATGACCACTTCGGCATTCGACAAGCTCCGCCTAATTTTGCCTAATTAACCTGCAGCTTTCGATTAAGTGGTACATTTTGACGACTTGACCACTGATTGTCAAAGTGGGATGTAACCGTTAGTATGGCGTGGTCCCCTTATAGGTCAGTTGTTAGTTTGAAAGAGGATGGTGTTCGAGGTGTTGCAAGCATACTATGGCAGTGTTAACACGCACGAATGTGAGATGACCTCCACAGCACCGTTTTATAATAGACTACCTTTACTTATTTCAGGCACATTCTTGATGGGAAATTTGCGGAATTTGAGTTTCGAGCGAGCGCTATCTGTATCAAGGATAATTCAATAAAGCGTTTTTCTGATTTTCTTGGGCTTAGTTCTGTACTGAACAGTCCCCTTCGCCGCCATTGGTTATTGAGACTAAGATGTCACCGTTTTTTTTTTTTTTGCAAACTTCGCTATGTTGCGATGTAATAATTTTGCCAATGTACCGATGCTACTGATACGTTTCGAACTGCTTATTGCTAAAAGTACCTCTTCTAGATGTAGACAAGCCTTATAACCCTATCTTATAACCCTATTTTTAGTTTAATACATCGCAGCACAGAAATTGAGAAATAACTTTTACTTAGGAAATGCGAATATTCCGGACCACTACAAAAATAACCTCACGCCAACGCCGCTTTATACGACTTTGATGCGCACTTCCGAACGCCTAGTTTTTATCTCCCAGTGTATGCGACAACTTTGTTTCACTTCCATAATGCGTGAGGAACGGGGACGCTCTCTTTCGACTCAATTTTTCATCTACGCGGCATTGTTTCTGTGACACCTTTTAATTCTTTACTCTTCTTATCGCAGCTGCAGTTTATATTCGCGAAACAAAAAAAAAATAAAGAAGGTTGGCGAGAGTACGGGGCCTTGAGGCACCCCGCTGTTTCTTCCCCCTTGTCGCGTGTGACGTGCTCGGCGTGAATGCGGCAGCGCGATCGCGCGCGTATCAATCACCCGCCATTGTTGGGCGGCGAATGCAACGAGGTTTGAATGAGCAGGGCGCCTTTTCGCTCCCGCTTCCGATCAGCACGACCACCGATATTTTACTTTTATTTTCTCGGCCTCTCTTTTGTCGCTGTTTAATTCCTCGAGGTTTTAAAGGGCGCGCTGGAAACGAACGCGGGTTCGACGCCTTATCGTAGGGTTACGCGTTGCTCGTTCAGTGCTGCAGCGTGTGAGGACGTGTTGTTGGGAATAGTTGAGTGCAGTACGAGAATGCTGGCGCCGAAGACATCCACCAAAGTGGAGGTATGCTGCGCCGACTACCGCTTGTCGAAGCGTTTTGTACTTAGCGATCACCTGTTAATAATAAATTTAACTGTGCCAGGAACGATCATGAACACTCTCACTCTGAGTGGGGAACGCATTCGACGCCACCACACGCTAGACGCACCCTTTCTAAGTAGAGCATTAGTGTGCCTTCGTAATGATGCTGTTTGTCATTAAAAAAAAAAAAAAAAACGTTTAGTGTCCTCACTGATGCCTTTCTACGCCAGTAAGCCCTGCAAGAAAGCCAACTTTCTCTGACGAGGATGATGAATGATCGTGGGTGAAATGAAAGAAAAAAACACTACCCGTGCCTGCAATCAAACCTCGGTCCCTCGCGTTACGAAGCCCGAGTCTGTCCTATTGCTCCATTTCGACATGGTCGAAGCGAACGCCGAGCAGCAGGGACCAATTCTCGCCGTACGCCCCACACCCAAACGTTAGGCATACGGAGTGCACATCCGAGAGTTGCTGTGGGTATTCTAGACAAGTGGTGCGTACTTACAGAGTATCACACACTTGCAGTGTGGGATTGGCTAACTAACGAATCCATCACGACGGAGCTTCGCGCTCAACCATCGTCATCGTTACGCGGAGGGGCGCATATATTTTTTTTTTTTTTGTGATTGACATGTGCGTGACAGGATAGTTATTTTATGTATCTCGGCCATACACATTGCTCGTTTATGTTCGAGTTTAGCTCCGATGCGAAGTTAATTGTTAGTGATAATCAGTGCTTCATTTTGCGACTTTCAGCACCCCTCCGTTTTCTCTTCGTTTTTCCTTGGGTGTTCCTATGTCACGTGTCACGTTTAAGTTTGATGAAAGTGCGCTGTAACATTGAAACTCTACAGATCCGTCGCAAAGCGTCAGCTGTGCTGAATCAGATCAATTCGAATCTCTTTGTTACGTCGCGCCTCATTAGCCCACGTGTAGTTACGGACCGGAAAGTTATAGGGTTCAAGTTTTTAGACGGAAAGCGGATGGGGGAGGCAAAAACGCCGATGAAAACGTTCTTTCAGCGTCTGGCCGGACTGCAGCTTCTCTGTTAACTACACATGATCAATCCGTATTTGTTATTAGCTAGTCCTTTCTTTCGTTTTAACTTAAGTTGTGCGTATAACTTCCCCCAGCTTAGCTGATATCACTGCATCTGGTATCGATGTTTTGGAAAATTGCGCATTGATAAAATCAGCTTAGATTCTCTCCTGTAGTGACATAGTTATCCTTATGAGGGGTGCCACTTTGAGTTCACGGCACAGGATTAACATGAAGTTTAACTACTAGAACTTCGACATGGACAATAACTGTAGCGCAAATAAGTTGTGCCTTTAATCTCCCTTTCCCGCTTCATTAAAGTAGCCTTGCATTTCCTTTTTCTGGCGAAAATGTTAGAAACAGTGTTTAGCAAAGGTGCCTCTAAAATTAATCAATGTTGCAGCGTGATTTGAGCGGCTTAGAGAATATTTTCTTTTCTTTCTTTTCTTTCGTCATCTGCTTTAAAAGATTCCGCTTCATACGATTGAGCTGGTAACGACTACCTCACGGGTTTGCTTTAAAACAGACTCGCACCGGTTACGAAACTTGTTTGCCTCTCTCCAAGCCCACTGCGCACAACTAATCAAGCGAATCCAAGCCCTGGAGATCCATAAACAAAACGCGTCGAGCGGACACAAATGCGTCCTTAATAAATGATGTATACGCTTGGCAACACAACGCACCGCGCGAGCAGACGAATTGCCGGGTGAGCATTTTGCGTCCTGTTGGTACGGGCGAGGAAAACTTTGTTTTTGCACTGTCTTTTTTTTTTCTTCTATTTTTTTTATTCAACGCCCCCTCGTCGGGGCGGCACAGATGCGCCCCTATTTCAGCCATCTCGTTCTTGGTTTCTTCTCGAAAGAATGCATCCAGAGCCATTTAAATGCTCCCTCTGCTTCGATGCGTGTTTGTATGGCCTCGTGTTTTCTTGTTTTTGTTCACACGGCGATTGACGAGGGAAAAAATCTGGCCCGAATTCAATCTGCCTAGTAGTGTTGTGATCCATCGAATCTTGTTTTGCAATGGTGGGATGTTGCTACTTTCGCTAACGCCACTCTGTTATACTGAATTGTTTTTTATTTTTTTACTTGCGCTCACGCTCGCGCATCGAGTTCCCCGCCGAGGTGCCTGGAGTTGAGATGCGGTTAAGGAGCGCCGAAAGCAGAAAACAGGCAAGCAAAACGAGGGGGGGGGGGGGGGGTCGGCATTGTGCGCGTGCTAGCTGTCAGTTTCTCGCGGGCGCGATATTTTAAAACGCCGACGCAGCCGATTCGATTTTGGGCGTGGCGGCGCCCGAGCAGCTCCGGTCGTTTCTGCCTATCTGTCTCGCGAGCGTTTTACCCTACGCTTCCGCCGTTCAAATCGCCATGGAATATTCAGGCGCCAGGGTGAGGGGGTGTCAGCCTTATCCGAGGTCGGAACCTCGTGGTTTCGCATGCTGAAGAGTTTTAGACACCGCCCATTGCTGGTTTATTGTTGCCAACCTGCTGTCTTTTTTTTTTTCTTGTCCGTCAAAGTTATTTTTTGTTTGTTGACAGTTTGCTTCATTTCGGCTACCACAGCCTAACGCGAAGCTGCCGTTGAAGTCGTGTTCGCGTGTTATTGGAAAAGTGCCTGATCGCACTAACTGGTAGTAAACTAGTCAACATGTCGCCCCAAAATTATTGATCCCTTTCTACGCACTATTGAGCAAAATGTGCACTGATTTTGGCTTCAAATGGGGGAAGGCTGCAGATAAGTTTTTTTACATTATAGGAAGACGTTTGAAAACAAGAAAATAAGTAAAGGCCGCCATTAAGAACCCACATAACAGAAAGTGATTTCGTTTTTAAGGGTACAGTAAAGCATGAGAGCAACTTGGCATAGATTGTGGTGCCGTGAATGCAAATGTACAACTTGAAGCAGCCGCAAAAGTTCATAAACACAGTGGGTTACACTGGGCATCGCCACGTATCGTAGACACTTTCCCGCCCTACTATATGTGACGTCACATATCGTGACTCGTCAAACTAGATTAGCAGAGCTTTCCCAAGTGTTTTTATGCCACAAAAAGAAGCGTTAACTTGGTGGCATCTAAGTGTTACATAGTGCATGCGGAAAAACCTTTGTTAAGCCTATGTCCTTAAAGAGAGGCACAACTCAGTAAAGGGCTTGTCTGGGCTAGTTAGTGCATGTCGGCCTTGCGCTCCTTGCGCAAGGCCGACATGCTCCGTGCGCTCCTAAGGCTGTACCAAAATACGGGCGGAGATGAAGACAAAACAGGAACAGTCGTGTTTACTTCGACTCCGTTCTTGGCAGCACAAGTTTCTAACCAAAGGTTAATAAGAGGCGCACTCGAGAACACATGCTATAAGCGTCCTATGGCATGCTATACATGTCTATACAATGCTAAACATGCTATGGGTGCCTTCAAACCACAACCGGTCACCGTTAGTTCAGTTTTGATTTCGGTGAAATGTTTCCATGACTGACAGCGCGGTGAGAAAAACGTTATGGGGGAACGCGAAAGGTGCTGTACCTGCTTACCACCAGCGCGTATATAGTTAGGATAGCTAGCGTTGCGCTGCTGAGCATGAGGACGCGGATTCGATTCCCGGCCCCGGCGGCCCCTTTTCTTATGGAGGCGAAAAGCAAAAACGCGCGTTTGTTCGAGATTTCGGTGAGCGCTAAGGATCCCCACGTGGTTTAAATTAATCCGGAGCCCTCTGCTACGGCGTGCCTCATCGCCTGTGAAGCGTAGGCGCGTTCAATCAATCAATCAATCAATCAATCAATCAATCAATCAATCAATCAATCAATCAATCAATCAATCAATCAATCAATCAATCAATCAATCAATCAATCAATCAATCGATCAATCAATCGATCAATGAATCCCACAATCAATCAATCAATCAATCAATCAATCAATCAATCAATCAATCAATCAGGATAGCTGGCGATAAAAAATCATACATTATTAGTGAGAACGGCTACACTTCCAGGTCAGACGTTATCTTTAATGGTGGTAAACTTCGCGGGTACTTGCTGCACCACCTTCCAGGTGGCAGCACTGCGTGTGAAGGCTTGCCAGAAGGCGGGGCATGGTGGCCGCCCGTTGACCTCACCATGGCCCCTTCTTTAATCGCTGTTTAGTGGCGCGAAAAATTCAAAGAAAACGGGATGGAGAAATACCAGCTTCAACATTTTATTATTTTTTTTTGGCAAACACTGCGTTGTTTATCGTCGAAGAGAGGGAAAGAGACACTTTACCATCCTTCCTAAAAAAAATTTGAAAGAAGTGCGAACAAAAGTACATTCAACCTTCGCTGAACGTGCGCCCAATCGATCGCATACCTTCAAAGCCCAAATCGCAAACAAAGAACGAACACACGCGACGATTGTTTGCGCACTAAGTAAACGCATCTACAAACGATCTAATGTACACCGATACGTGGTTTATGAGGTGAAGGTATACCATCGTAGTCCTTCTTCATGATCGATGCACGCATTGTCTTATCTAGAACTGCTGTCGATTTTTCGTAATTTTCAGGTAACCGTATTGGCACAACGGAATCCCGGTTTCACGCGCCCGCCGTGTGTCCATAGACCTTGTCAGAGCATTTTGGTCGACCAACTGGACTCTGGGGAAATGCATTAGTTTTTTGGCAGGACGGCATCGCTCCCACTAACAAAGCTGTCGCTTTAAAAACTGTCTTCGTATAAGGCCCTGTTAGGGGGTGAAAGAGAAGCCGAAACAGCGTCGGCAGGTGTGGTGTTCGAATCCAAACACGCAGTTATTCAGCCTTCAATGCTCCTCTTAAATGCAGAGTACTTTACGGCCGCGCCTTGTCGTAGCTCGCTCGCTGGACCCAAGTAGAGCCGCACGGCGTTCCGTCGTAGCCGCTGTTGTTGCGGCGTAACCTAGATGCTTCGATAGCCAAGCTGTTTATATAGTCATAAGGATTAGAAACTCGTGAACCAGTGGCGCTTGTTATACATCTCCCCGTTGTTTAGCGCAAAGAAAACTGCAGGTAAGTACATTTGAGGCAAAATATACGTAATTAACCGCCAGCCCTCGCGTTCATTTAGTTAGAAACGTTCGTTGGGTTGGTTTTTACATTATTAAGCGAAAAAAGTGGCAGTGCAACGCCATCACGTGCGGAAAAGCAAGCACAAAAAGAACAGAACTCCCGCTGGCGCAGTTTCAGGCAGGGGTCAGGCGAGCACTGCGAAGGCGGAAAATTTGAATCGCATTGGGTAGTAGCAGTGAGCGGATAACGGCGCTACAGCCCATTATGTCGAATCACTGCTCCGCACTTCCGACAGCTTTCACATTTAGTGGAACGGCTTTAATTTTTTCTGTTACTTTGTTCCAAAATGCAGCGTTTTGTTTCTCGTCTCACCAACGTCCCCCTTTAAAAACTTATTGGGAAGCTTCACTGCCTTCGCACTTTGGTGAGCAGCAGATGGGCATGCTTCTTTTTCATGGAAACTCTGTGAGCAGAGGATGGAGGGGCTGTGTAAGAGTGCAGAAACCCGTGGAAGCTGTTACATAAAAAATGGTGGTTCAATCGGCACTGCAAACCACCGATGAAAAGATCCCACCTATAGGCCTTCTCAACGCATTTATATGCGCATATGCTGCATTTCAACCACTGTATTGAGTCTTGCGGTACAGCGTTCTGTGAAGAACCATTCTTCTCTCTTGAAACGTTTTACAGCAAACCTCTACACGGCTGCCCCCAGTGGCACGATAGCGTCAGCACGCCGACAAAAACTGCGAGAAAACAGCTATGCACCACAGCGTGTTTAACCTTACTCGAATGTGGTGGAACAATGGGCAAATCCTTCCTCTCTTCCCGTGATTATTACAATGATGATGATGATGATTATTATGATGATGTTCTGTAGTGACGGGCACATACGTAATCAGGGAGTTGGTCAATCATCATTAGTTGAAAAATAAGCACCTTATCTAACTGCACGGCCGAGGCAAGAATGAGACACTCCAGTGGACACCGTGAATGACTTTAGTAGTAGTAGTGTTAGTAGAAAAATTTTATTCAGCCATGAAGTAGAAATCATTCACTGGACGCCTAGACGTCCAGCGACCGCTGTTGCGACGTTATCATCCCACCGCTGACAACCCGTTGCTGCATCCGGGCAGGAATACCCGTGGCGAGCTCCGTCGCCTCCGACATGCGTGTGGTAGCATGGCGAAGCGAGTGGCCAGCCAATGTTGCTGCCTTGAAGAAGACCAGAAGCCGAAGGCAAACTAACTTGTTAACTGCATGGCGAGAGATAAGCCGAAGCCAAAGAACAATGCCCCGACGGGCGAGCTTACAGTACAGGACTCGACCCGAGTGACAGCATCGATTCACTGCTCAAACAGGAATGAACTACAGCGCTTGGAGGGGTCTTATTTATACCCAAAGCGCTAACGGTCAAACAAGCGTTCGTGCACACAACACGAACGGTACAGACACACGCAACGCTCTTTCCAGAGTTCATGAGCGGTCGGTAGTAGCGGCGCACGCTGAGTCCCAAAGAGGGGAGAGAGGAGGTCTCCGCAACGACTTCCGCGTCCTACGGACAAGTCTCTATGTGTTGCGTCAGCCGGGGCGCAAGCGAGGTGCCAGCGAGGCGCCAGTTATCCAGACATTTAGCGTCGTGTTTGGATCCGTCGGCTGCAAGCGTGAGTCACCGACAGGGAGGCCTGCTCGAAAGGCGCACGTAGTGGAGGCTTCGCCACACGGCCGAGGAGAGCTGCACAAAGCACTGAGGCGGGCTGATTCGTAACACCGCCTAGCTGGACGTCTAGGCGGTCGCCGGTTGTAAGGTTAGCGCACAGCTCAGGGAGGTGGAGGGGGAAAGGCAACAATAAGGACTGATTCATGACCTTGTTCTTCGTTTTGAGTTCGCATGCTACGACGACCCCCTTAACCATCCATTCGGTACAGATCGTATTTGTAATCAGTATTGTCATTAAAGCGATTGCCACAGTTATTACATAAAGGCTACAAGGCACCGCCCATTCACATAAGCAGGTGTTATGGAATTACAACAGTTTTGGTTGACATCCACTTTCAGAACGTCTGGTTGGCGCGTGACGTTCTTTTTTGGGAACCACAATCGAGCCTCTAAGTTCGGCCAGTTTCGTTCGAAAAAAAATTGCCTATGATACACTTTTCTTGCAGGGTAATCTTAGACAAATAATTGTGTGTTCCGACAATTGATATTTACAACGAATGCGGAAAATGCATGGCCCTGAAAATGGCCACGGACAAAATACATAGCGCGGACATAAAACAATAAAATGTGGTTGATTCCTCTGTCATAGGAATCGGCAAAACACGAAAGTGAAATGTGCAGCGAAACCTGCACCTGAGCATGATTTGCGGGTCGGCGGCTGTCTTGGGGGTATGCTTGGCGAGCGACGTCCTGCTGGCGGGTCGCTTCGGCAAAGGTGTACTGGGGTCATTTCCGTGACGGATATGACGTCAGTGAAATCTTTGTCTATCCCGGCATAATACACGTTCGTGTTAAAATATAAAACCTGAAAACCAACAACCCTAAATATAACGTAATCGGGAGTACTAAAGGTTGCTTCCCCGCAAGAATACCCTGTGTGCAGGGGTGCACCCTCTACAGGCCGCTTGCTTCGTTGTACTGGCGTCATTTCCGTGACGGATATGACGTCACTCAAATGTTTCTGCATCCTGGAATTAAACAATTTCGTGTTAAAAATACATGGACACATGAACACGCGAAGCGCTTACTCCAAAAGAAATTTATTGCGCATCACAGGAAGAAAATGTATGTATTCAGAAGAACGTCTCTGCAGTGAATTTGAACCGAAAGAAACACACATCGTTTAGACAATTTTCAAAAGCTGCGGTAACTTTCAAAACTGCTCATTTCGCGTCAATGCGTCGCGCTAAACTTTGCGCTAAGCACAATCCAGCACTGTCAAAACCGTTAAGATTAAGTTATCGCTCTACAATGTTAGTTATTCGTGAACATCGCAATAATTAAGTGACGGAATGCTTACTAACTAGAAAATCTCGGATTCCCGAGTTGGCCGCAACGCCACCATGCCACTTCTCGCTCGCCTTTCAAACCAACGACGGGTAAATCTCGACTAAATGGCAATAATGAATCACGCCGAAGCAACGCGCACAAAAATAGTAATGGTTTACTACGATTTAACGTTAATCTATCGCTCTTAGCCAGCTGCAACTGCCGTCCTCGTGAGCCAGTGGGGCCTGCCACACAAGGGAAATTTTAAACCACCTATCTGCATGCTAGCAGGAAAATGTTTCAGGACCATGGAGTGGTCTTGAGGCAACGATTCATCTACAATGTGTTGGCCGACGAAGTCGACGTGGAGGACGTTACGACGCCATGTGGCAGCATGGTGGAGGAGCTGCTGATAACGTAGCCTGGCGGGCTGTACACTGTGCGGCCGGGGTGGGCCGCAGAGGGCGCTGCCTGCTGCATCGCCCCCTGGCGCCAGGCACCCATCTGCGCGACCAACCTGGTCTCGACGTCGATGAGCCGCCTGATCTTATCTTCCGCTTGTGCCAGCCTCTGGAAGGACGTATGGCTACAGTCCGGGTCGAGCATCCTGTACTGCGACAGCTCGTTAGCCAGCTGGGTCTCCAGGTGTATCAGATTCCGAAGTTTGCTCTCAGCCGCAAATATGTCGTGTGTCCCCTTATGACCGCGCTGTATCATATTGCGGGCAGCGATCACTTCTCTCGAGGCGCGGACTACCGCTTGGACAAGCTGGCGGATACGTTCCGCAACCTGCATTAGCCGGCCATTGTTCGGGGCCATAAAAGACGACGATTCGTTCATGGCGGTGCGCACGCTTCGACAGAGCATGCCCAAAATCGAACCAACTCCTTCCATGGATAGCGACCTCTCTGAGCGCCTTCTGGGGGCCTTTGGGCGGCTCCTCCGTCTCGGCGGTCGGGGAGGTGGAGGGTCGTCGTATTCGTAGAAGTCGTCGTCGCCTTCGTAATCGTCGAACAAAAAGCCGTCGTCGTCCTCGTCCTCCTCGTCGCCGTAGTAGCCTCCCCCGTTGTAGGAGCGACGCCGCCGCCGCCGCCGCCACCCCCGGCCGCCTCGCATGTCTTCGGAAGATTTGTAGCTGAGGGAGTCGACGATGCCGTCGACGGAGGCTGCGATCCTGACCAGGCTGTCCTTGCATAGTTTCATGAATTGTCTATCGTCGGACGAGCTCTCTTTCACCTCTACCGATTGCATCATAACCTGCGTAGACTGCGATGGCGGAGACTGAACCGGCGCAAGCACGGCGGGAGCAACCTTGGCCGACGCAGCCGGCGTGGGCGCCGTCATTGCCTGCGTTGGCTGGGGCTGAGGAGGAGATGGCTGCGTTTGTGGTTGCACTTGCTGCGGTGGTGGCTGCCGGTCGAGGACGTCTGCAGATTTTTCCGGTATTTGTATGATGACCGTAGTCTCGGAAAACACGTCTTGCTTTTTTTCGCCCGCGTCATTGTACAGGTCGACGGGGAAATTGGTGTCGGTGCCGACGCCGACGTCGGCGGAATCTTCGTATTCGAGGTCGTAAGCGATATTGCAGCTCACTATGTCCAGGTGTGGAGGCAGGTTAGGTTGGGGGGTGTGACGATTTGTGTCGTAGAGTGGGTACGTCTGAGCAGAAAACGTTGGTGCAGGATAATACACGTCTCGAGGAGGAGGAAGAGGAGGAGGAAGGGATTCATTGTGATAGTGTGGAGCCACGTCGCTGTAGATGTCAACGCGATGTTCGCAGTGAAAGTAAGGCGGCGAGGCTTGTGGCGCGCCATCCTGGCAATCACAACACTTGTGCACGCTAGAACGTCTTTGATCAAACGAATCCGTATCTGACATGGGCCTTTCCCATAACACTACGGGACGTGAGTCATCTTGCACGGGGCAGAGATTGCTTTTGCCCGAGCACACGTCATTTGCGGGAACCTGAATAGAGGATACGGAGGCAGTGACAACGCGCGTGCTGGTTTCACTTAGTTCGGGTAACCGCATAACGATCTTTTTCACCACTTCGAAATTGTCTTTCGTTTGGCGGTCAGCACTTCGTGGTGTCCCGTCCTTCTTAGTCCCGTCTTTCGAGCTTGCTTTCCATCTAAGCTTCGCTTCCTCAAACTTTTCCAGCTTAAGATCGGATACGACGTCCGAGAGTAAATCCGCTTGGCTGCCCAGTATCTCGTCCACAACCTTCATCTGCAAGCGGTTTATCTTTCGCAGCCGTGTCTGAACTTCTTCGTCCATGCTTCTGTTTAAACCCGGTGCGTAATTTTGCAAGACACCTCTGGCCGCATCCAGTTGGGTCAGTAGCTTTAGCTTCTTCTCCATGACCGAGTCTTCAAGAGTTTTCATTTCAGGAGCCTTCTCCGGCGAAGCTTCTTTCACTTCTACCTTCACCTCCGTTTGCGAAGGCGGCTTAGGCAACAGGGAAACAGCAACGGCAAGTAGCTGGTCGTAGGTCAGGTTGCTCGATTTCCTTCGGGGTGCAGGGGAGCCTACCGCTGCCGGGCCCGTAAGCTCTTTGAGGCGCTGCTCCATTGTAAAAGCCCGTTTCGCTGTCGCTTCTTGTTCTTCGGGGCACATTTCAGGGAACAAACGCATCATCCGACCGCGCATTGATTCTGGCATCATTTGGGGCTTGCCGCCGGCTTGGGTCTGTTTTTCCGCGGTCTTTCTTTTCTCCTCCGCGGCTTTTTCCTGCTGCTTCGCGAGCTTGTCCTGTCTCTCCTGCTCTTGTCGCAGGAGTAGGCTCCGGGGCCCCAGAGCTTTGGCCAGGGAAAGTTCATCGTCACACACTTGCTGGAACTTCTTGATTTCGTCGCCCCTGCGTCTGGCGTCGGTCTCACGGGCCAGCTGGTCAAAGCAATCGAACTTGGTGTTGATTAAGTCCTTGAACTGCTTCCTGTAAACTTCGGTGGTGGCCAGGTCCACTTCCTCATCGCTGAGCTGACGAAACGCCTCGAGACTACGGTTGCGCTCGTCTATTTTCCTGCTCTTGTCCATCATCTTGTCCCATTCCATCAACTTCTTTTCCATTAGAGATTGAAACAAAATCTTTTTATCATCTGGCGGCAGCGGCGGCGGCATCGGCGGCATCGGTAACGGGCGTGGAGGAGTTGGCGGTCCTGGTGTTGCTGCACCGGGCTTGCCCTGAGCTCCCTTGGCCGGAGATCCCTTTGTCTTGGCCGCAGGTCCCTTGGCCGCAGGGGCCGCGGCCTTCGGCGGGGGCTTCGGTTTTCCCTTCGGGGGCATGCTGCTATTCAAGCAGTTTACGGCGGGCTTATGGTGCAGATGGTGGTCTCACTAGATTTTGACGCGCAGTCCTTGTAGCAATGGCGATTTCAGGAGCTGCAACGTGTGGCCGTTATGGTCAGAGCTCTTCGCACAAACTGTCCGACTCACGGTTGCGCATGAATTTGGTTGCCCGGTGCGCACGATTCCAGATTATCGAGCGTTCACCGGGTGCAGCCACATTCTTGCGGCGGCTAGCTGGGGCGGGTGTACCGCAAATTTCGCTTGCTGATGTCGATGGCGGTCGGTGAGGAACCAAGGGAGGAAGATGAAGAGTGAAGCGCAGTGAGCAAATGCCTATCAAATTGCTTCGCATCCACTGTTTCATCCCCTATTGAGCCTGCAATAGATGACTGATGTGTTGGTTTTCGGCCCGTCAGGTGTATATTATTGAAGGTTCTTCGCACGGAAAAAAAAAGCGGTCAAAAAGCTGACATGTTGGTGTGCAAAACTCAACGAGCCATAATCATCATCTTAATCATATGTTCGTGCGAGAGGAGGATTACCATGAGTGTAGCAATCTGCCCTTCTCCTGCCCTTTCGCCAATGCACCTCGGTCGGTGCATTGTCAACCCAGGTAGATTGGCTAACACTAAACACAAGGAACCACGCGCTCCTGCACAACGCCTGGCCATGCGCTCTGCATTCATAGAGTTTCATAGTAATACATACTAGAGGAAAATCTGGCGCCGGTGTCAGGCGAGCCGCGGTTCAGCGAGCGTGCCGTCATCTGCCGGATAGACACGTTCCGCTTGTCTTTGGCATGGCTCACGAACAGACTGAAAAGTTGCCTGAGGTCGCAAAAATGCAAAAAGAAAATATTGTAAAATATTTTTGCATATTTGCTTATTCAATATAAATATTGAGCTCCAAAAAGATTTATTTGTCACTGAACTGTCATGTGAGACAAACAAGGAAGACGTGTTACCATTTTTCGTCGATTTATGCTTCAAGAGCATAAAGAAGCCATGTGGCTGGCCAAGCCACGGAGGCAAGGGGCGTAACTAACTGCTTTGGTGGTGCCCACGACGGCGCGCAATTGCAGCGAGGGAACAAGTCAAGAATGGCAATAGCTCATGTACAGTGTCACTCCGCCTAAGCGACGGACCCGGATGTCAACGGGCGCGCGCGTTTTGAAGGGAGATTGTTATGAATGCACGACAGCGCCTGCCTTTTCTCAAGTAGCTTGCTTGTCGTCACTGCAGTACGTTATAAGCATATTAAGTCCAAAAAATCACGGAAACCGCTTGTGCCATGTTGAAAATATGCCCAGTAACACACTACTTGCGCCGCGGGGAGTAGTACCGTATTTACCCGATTCTAACGCGCCCCCGATTCTAACGCGAACCCGATTTTCCTGGCAAGAAAACCGAAAAAACTTGCACCTCCTATTGTAACGCGCACGGGACTTTGTGACCCAGACAAACGAATGCGAGAGAAACGGGCGATTTATTTCCCGAAGTAATCTCACTCATCTCACTCCTAGTCGCTCTCCGCTGACCACAGCATCTCGGCCTCGGTGCCTTCAAGTGCTTCAAGCGCGTTCGCGATGCCACACTTCTGAACGAACGTTCAACCATGGTCTATGAAATCGTGGCCCACGCCTCGCACGGCCATCCCGAGAGCTTCTCCAGAGGTGCACGCTTCAGCCGACCGCTCATTTTGAACACGTGGGAGCCGCTGCTGCCATTGCTGTTATCAAGCGCGCAAGTGAAACGATTTGACGATTTGTGTGAACTCCGATAGAATAGCGTAGGCGCCTAGGCTTGCTGCGTCCGAAAAATCGTTGCTAAAAGCTTTGGCGCCATCTTGAGATGACGATGGCGATAGGTGGGACGAAATTTCCGCTGTTTCGGCAGTTCCGGTTTTGTATCCGATTCTAACGCGCATGCGACTTTTCGGCCTATTTTTTCGGAAAAAAAGTGCGCGTTAGAATCGGGTAAATACGGTAACATCCTGCTGCGGTGATGATATACAGCGGCAACTTCCGTTGCCGTTCTTAAGTTGTACGCGAGTATAGTATATATTAATATAAAACCCTGACTGCAGCGACACGTTTGATAGCGCCCTCTCTACATTCTTGTGGCAACAGACTCCAGAACCAGCACTCTCGCTTCGGCCATTTGGGCTGAGGTCACCCCCCCCCCCCCAACCTGAACCCGGTGTCTCACCAATAAAGTGTTTTTCTTTCTCTCTCTCTCTCTCTCTCTCTCTCTCTCTCTCTCTCTCTCTCTCTCTCTCTCTCTCTCTCTCTCTCTCTCTCTCTCTGCGTGGCAGCATGTGGATCACTCTAAAACGTTAATCACGGCGCGAAACTCCAAGAAGCACTTAGCAGTGTACGATTACGGCAGAAAGGCTTTCGCGTTACCAACTTTGAGAAGACGTGCTCTGGTGTCATGTAAATGTTTCTTAGTGCGCAGTACTTTGGCAGTCGCTACTGTGGTTTGACCTCGGCGTCGTAACCGAGCGAACGAATACAGAAAGAAAACGGCGGCGGGAAGTATGACAAAAGTATGGTGGGGAGGGTCGCATGCTGGGCCCTCACGACACGCTCGGCGACACGTTGCGAGATGACGCCATAACAGCACGTGCCGTCGTGCGCTCGACGATGATGTGCGTTCACTTCCTGACACGCAGTTCACGCCGCCGACGCAGAGGCTTACCATCGCTGCCGCCGAGAGAACCCACGAGTGAGTGCTGCCTCAGCGCACTGCAGCACTCATGAGGGAGCGCTGAACAACGAGTGAGGCAACGGGTGGATGGGCTTCACGTCCTCCTCACTGCGTGGCCCATCCGAACCACGTGACTTTTGCGCGGGAGGTTCAAACACGATTTACAACAAAATGCTCGGTAGCGGCGACGCGCTGTGAGATAACGGCAGAGTCTATAGCGCCTGCCGCTGTGCGTTCGCCGATCACACGATCACTTCCTGAGACGCACCAGCTATGCGCCCTGACCGAGAATACTGCAGTTCGCGCTGCGCACAAATTTCGCGTTAGGGAGTATAGTAATTGTCAGCTGTGTTTTATTTTGCGCACACAATTTCGATCTCATGGCGCAAAGTTTAAGCAATTCTTGCGCTGCAACCAGACGCATTACTTCATCCTACGGACTATCCGCTCCCATTAACCGGTGTGCAAGCAATGCATGAGCTTCTCGCCTAACCTCTGCTTCCCTTAGCCCGTGCCTGCCCATGCAGGAGACCAAGCACATATTCTTGTGGTTCCCAGCTCCTGGGCAGATGTTTCTCTTTATTTCACAAAAACCCCAAGGGCCCTCTGTGGAGTGTATTGCACAAGGTAATGGCCTCTGGGGAGGGTTTTGCATAGTTTTGTACTTGTAGTCCTGAATGGCTAATATAGATTTCAAAAAAATGGAAAGTTGGGCGAGTTGGTATGTATTCATGGTGAAATGTAACAGCGCAATAAACGACGAGAGCAATAAACTCGTCATTTATTGCGCTGGTACATTTTATCATAATATAGATTTCTCAAACCCGGATCTCAGTTGCTAAGGCGTTGCGCTGCTGAGCACGAGGTCGCGGGTTCGATTCCAGGCCGCGGCGGCCGCTTTTCTGATGGAGGCGAAAAGCAAAAACGCCCGTGTGTACAAGATTTCGGCGCACGTTAAGTATCCCCAGGTGGTCAAAATTAATCCGGAGCCCTCCACTACGGCGCGCCTCATCGCTTGCGCTGCGTCGGCGCGTTAAAACCCTACAATCAATCAATCAATCAACCGTAAGAGGGGAACAGCGCGATAATGCCATTAGCCAAGCAAGGATGGCGCACTCGGAAAGCGAAGGGCCACAGCCGTTCACAGCTATTGCTGCATAGCCAATGAATAGAGCGGTAGCTGCACAGGATACACATAGGACGACTGTATGGAGAGGCGTTCAGCGTATATACAGCCGTGTTCCGCCTTACGTGGCCTTACCTCCTCGTGTTTGTGCGGCGCACCAACTCTGCCACCTTTATCGTCTAGCGTGTATACCTTCAGAAAATGGAAGGACCAAGTAAACTTCTACCAGTATCGAGGCTGAACGTCGCGCTCGTCGAACGTAACAACAGCGTAAACGACGTTAAGCTCAACGTGTCTCCATGACCCCGAAGTGGTGGCCCTCACGCCAAAGCTGTGAGCACTTAGAGAGAAAAGTTAGTGAGATGTGAGCCGAGCCCATGCTTATGCCAATAAACCCCGTTGAGAGGAATCAGAAGTACAGGGGCAGACATTGGCAGGGTTTACAGATGACGTAGCTACATTTTATCATCTACCGACACTGGTAAGAGGGAACGGCGCATTGGAGGAAGCGAAAAAATTGTGGTTGGTTCCTCTGTTATAAGAATCGGTAAAACACGAAAGTGAAATGTGATTCGAAATATGCAGCTGAGTAGGATTTGCGGGTCGGTGACTGTCTTGTGGATGTGCTTGGCGAGCGACGTCCTTCTGGCGGGTCGCTTCGACAAAGGTTACTGGCGTCAATTCCGTGACGAATATGACGTCAGTGAAATCTTGGTGTATCCCGGCATAAAACACTTTCGTGTTAAAATATAAAACCCGAAAACCAACAACCCTTTCCTTGTTTACAATAAATTCATTCATTCATTCATACAACGTACCCTTTGGTTCTAAAGGTTGCTTCCCCGCAAGAGGACCTGCGTGCAGGGGTGCACCCTGTACAGGCTGCTTGCTTGACGTTATTTGAATGTTTGTGTATCGCGGAATAAAACATTTTCGTGTTAAAAGAGTATATCTCGCAGCAGAGCGCGCGCGCAGCGAGCTACTGCGGGAAAGCACAGCTCAAGCTACAAGGGCGGGCAGGGGCGCCGGAGGTGTGGGAAAAGCAGCGTCAAGGTGGCAATGGCAAACACCGGCAGCACGTTAGTTTGAAATGGGTTGGCCAGGCGTCATACATACTTCCGAGGAGCAGGAGAACCCTACAGAGTAACCAACACACGGGTAAACGCCGGCCGCAGGTAAATACGTTTGGCCACGCGTCATACATACTCCTGAGGAGCAGGAAAATCTACGGAGTAACTAACACACGGGTAAACACTGGCCACATGTTAGTTTGAAACGGGTAGGCCTCGCGTTGCACATACCTCCGAGGAGCAGGAAAATCCTACGGAGTAACTAACACACGGGTAAACACCAGCCACACGTTACAGCTTCGCTGGTTAACCATCTAAATGGACTGCGTCGGCGCATTCATTTTTATTCGTCGCATTTTGTCAAATGGTTTTATAGAGTACGTGAGATCAGCATGTGGAAACTAAATAGTCTACATCTTCGATTCGACTCCAATGTGAGGTTTAACGCGCCGAAACTACGCCGGTTATGCGGCTGGCTGTAGTGGGGGGCTCCGGAATTATTTAGATCACCCTGGGATCTTTCCGTGGGCCAAAATTTCGACAGACGGGCGTTTTTAATTTTCGCCACCATCAGAAAAATGGCCGCCGTGGCTGAGCAACAAACCCCTGTCTTTGGGCTCAGCAGAACAAGGCCTTAGCCACTGAGCCACTGAGCCAGCTCAAATTGTGCAATCTTAAAAAGCCAGGTGCGGCCTCGGGCATGCTGAGGCAATCCTTCGGTCCAGCTTCCGCATCATGCATTCGTAGAACCAATTCATGCAGCCAAGCAATAATATTTTATAAACGGTTTAGAGCGTACAATTTCATTCGGAAAGTTCCGTCTGCACTGTGGCATCACTCAGTGCACGCACCACTTTTAACACGAAAGTGTTTTATTCATGGATACACCAAGATTTGACTGACGTCATATCCGTCACGGAAATGATGCCAGTACAACGAAGCAAGCCGCCTGTAAAGGGTGCACCCCTGCACACAGCGTCTTCTTGAGAGGAAGCAACCTTTAGTCCTTAAAGGAGCCATGAAGAGAAAACACAAGTTTGGTTCATTCAAAAGATTGTCTCGTTAGAATCATACTGACACCACTTTTAACGTAAACTTAGCTGAAATAAGCTACATAATTAGGAAAAACGGGAATGGTCATGCGACCCACCAGCTCATTTCCCGCAACAGAACCTATGATGTCACATGAGCTAAGCTCTGCGATTGGCGGAGGCTGGCAGAAGCAGACGCAAATTAGGTAGTGCTTACAAACTAGACGAACGAGCGATTTGCGCTTAAATTTTAGGGCACATTCTTTACAAAGCAATAAGAATGATGGGACAAACAGTGGAAGTTACGAAAGCACATGTAAACATAGACGTACTGATGCGTTCTGCTGTTCGTACTGCGCACATCATGCTTGGTTTAGCTGCACAGCACTACGGGGCTTGGGGTTGTCTCAGACGACACTGGCCGATTGACGCAAGCAACGGTGTCTTACGTGACCCCATTTGTCGAGCGAGCACTGTTTCAGGGAACGAATATTTTCTCCCAGAACAAAAACAAGCCAGGTTTAAATGCGGGCAAAAACAAACCAAACGCTTGCCACGGTATGGTGGCGCCATCTAGGTTACGGAACGTAAAGAAACGCGGGAACAAACCAACACCGCTGTACAGAGTGGAGACAACCTTTGAACGGTCCCGTGCCGCCGCAATTGGGCCAACGGGCTCAACGCGTTATTCTTTTCGTTTCCCACGAGACCTAGCAACGCGAAACAGACAATATGATTCAAACTTCTTCAGTAAACCGCGTTGCGGCGATAATTTTAGCGCGGTTTTGACACAATGACTTGCTTCGGCGGCGAGCGAGCAACCGAAAATGGCGGCGCCAGCGTATACGTGTCTCTGCCCTGTACGGCGGATGCGTGAATGAAGGTATTCTAGGCTGCAGAGCGGTCGGTTCCTGTGATGTCATTTGGGACCACGAGAACGCACGATTGAGCGGGAAAATCAAAATTTTAACCGAAATTGTTTAATTTCTCAGTGAATAAAGCACCGTTTGTATCCGGACAAGCGCTGGGGGCACTATAAAACACGAAATATTTCGAATAAAACCAACTTGCATTTTCTCTTCATGGCTCCTTTAAGAGTACCTTAGTGCTGCTCGTTTTCGGGTTTTATATTTTAACCCGAAAGTGTTTTATGGCGGGATACACCAAGATTTCACTGACGTCATATTCGTCACGGAAATGACGCCAGGACACTTTTCCCGAAGCGATCCGCCAGCAGGTCTTCGCTCGCCAAGCACACCCACAAGACAGCCGCCGACCCGCAAATCATGCTCAGCTGCAGATTTCTCTGCAGATTCTCAGTTGCAGTTTTCACTTCCGCGTTTTACCGATTCCTATGACAAAGGAATCAAGCACAGTTTTTTGTATTGCGTAGTGGCACAGTGCAGATAACATTTTTGAATCGAATTGTTTGCTGGTTGCCGTGATTCACCAAATTTGCTTTTGTTCGGAGCATGAATTGCTCACTCAGGTGTGCATTGTGGTGAAGTTGAACCAGGGTGTTGTGCCCGCCCCTGAGTGTGGCGTTTCAGAAATTTAACTCCTACAACTAAATTCACTACTAGGAATGGGCCGTTTATACCCGGCAACGTTGTATTAGTAGTAAAAAAGTTGATGTCGCAGGGGTATAGGTATGGTTCCTCAGACGAGGAGCCCCAGTGACGAATTGACGTTCTTTGGCTGGTCGTCAAATTCACCCAAAGTTCGGGAAGGGGGAGAAAGGGGAGAAGAGGGGGAGCGATGCTTGGGCGAAATGTTGGCACAGCGAACTGCTACGCGCCATTTTCGTGTCTTATAATGCACCGGACGAAAAATTGGGGCAGGTGTGTCTTCAAAACGTAAACGTGTAACTTCCAGTTGCTGTATTATCAACATTCTCACTTTTGAGATAGCCTTAGCAGGCTACGTGGTCTAAAATTGCAAGGTTCGCTTTTAAAGACGATAGTCTTTCTTGGGCTACGTAAACGCACAAATTTTGGTCTGCTGTATGTTTGTTTTTCTGTATGTCTGTCTGTGACTCGATTCAGCCACCCCGCCAAATTGAAACATTATCTGCGCAATAGTCTTATATACTACCAGCCAAATCTAAACGTCATAGTCCGGTGTTAATGTTCATACTTGGCAGCATTGTTGAACAAGAACAAGGTATTATGCAAATATAAGCCAGAAAATCAATACATGAGTGATATTTGCAGTGCTCCTTTATTAAAAAAATACACGGATGCTTGGTTTATGCGATAGCAAATAAAATACTACATCGATGGCAGAAACCGTCGCCTGCTGTTGACCCCGCGACCTGGCGGCATTTAAAAAAATCAAATGGCAACAGCAACGAAAGGTTCCAATAGATTGGTTTCATGTTCCGCTTGGAACGCTCGTGGAGTAGGGCAACGTGGTTCTATAAAGGTTGAAGTAGGGTGCCTGGATTCACGCGCGTCTCCGCCGTATACGGCTGCGCTGGGATCGAGGCACCGGACTTGGATCAGTGGAACGCGGTAAATTTCAATTAACTTCAGCAAACCTCTAGCGTATTATCTTGGGAGGAACGAGACGTGAGAGAAACAGCATGAGAGGTGAGCGGAAAGAGGAGAGAGGCATTAACCCGCCGCGGTGGCTCAGTAGCTAAGGCGTTGCGCTGCTGAGCACGAGGTCGCGGGTTCGATTCCCGGCCACGGCGGCCGCTTTTCTGATGGAAGCGAAAAGCGAAAACGGCCGTGTGTACGAGATTTCGGCGCACGTTAAAGATGCCCAGGTGGTCGAAATTAATCCGGAGCCCTCCGCTACGGCGCGCCTCATCGCCTGCGTTGCGTCGGCGCGTTAAACCCTACAATCAACCAGGAGAGAGGCATTTACTTGGCAGGGGCGCCTGTCGATTATCGGCTTTCGTCGACATTTGCAACGAAAGGAGCAGATACGGGGCTATTTTTTCACGCCACATTAATTTACAGGCACTTTCTGAAAGTTTGTACTCGCGGATTTCACGGACCTTATCGAAAGGTGTCGGCTGAATGAAGTAGAAAAACAGCTCTTGTTTTTATTAAGCTCTATAACGCCTAAATTTTGAAAGCCAGACATCGACTAAAAGAAATCTTAATCGGTTTCTGTTGAAATGGGCAATCCACAGCCCACAAAACACCGACGCACGCTGAAACTAGCCATCGTCTGTAACCACTGTAGTGATGGCTCGAGCAAGCTTTGGATATATTATAGGTATAAATCTTTTATCCCGTGTCTGAGCCTTTAAAAAGTTAGCGCAGTTGCACTAACGATGCAAGGCGGGCGAAACAGTGGAGCTGGGGGTTGATCTAGCTTCTTTCGGTCTTGTTAAGCTTTATGGGGCTTTGCTAGGCTTTTCTAAGTTTTGTTAGGCTTTGCGGATTCCTTGCTAGGCTAGGCTAAGTGTTGAGGGGTGAGGCCAAGTTTAGCCGGATTTTACAAGGCCGTTCAGCTCGGTACCCCCACTGACAGCGGCGCCCAGGGGGAAAAAAGCTAGGTCGATCCCTAGTTCGACTGGTTCTCCAGCCTTGCTCCACTAGTAAAAGCTGCACCAGTTTCTTTTGCGTTTTAGAAGCCCAAGAAAGACTATTACCTTTAAAATGTTATAGTAAGGGGTGCGCATACGCATATGTCTCTTGTGCTAACACTCGAGCAGGCGCCAAACCCGGCTTCCCTGTTATAATACCCTATCTGCGGTGGTGCACACTTTAGAGGCAGCGCAGTTTCTAAAGCAAAGCTTTCTCTCTACCAGCCAACGGTTCCTTCGTGGCGTGCGGGACAAGAAACTTCCAACGCGGCTGGTGCGGCGGAGGGAACTTTAACTCACGGAACACAGTGTAGATGGCGCGGCGATAGGGAGATATTACCCAGCGTTCCCCGTGCTCACCCCTGCGGGCGCGTCAGCGGGACCCTTCCGCCTTCTTTGTCGTCTGCTTTAGCGACAGTGTTGGGCTTTTTTTTTTTAATGTAGCTTCGCGTTCATTGTGCGCTTACTTCTCACGGCTTGATTAACTTGTTCGACAGCACCTCCTGGGTAACCCGGACCCGATGGAATTAAATGGTCGTACGGCAAAGATAGGTTACGGATTGGTTTGCAGGGCGGCAAAACAAAATGTAGAGGCCACTTACAGACATCTGGCCGGTAGAGAAACGCCACCTTTTGCGCACTGCTTGTCACGAATGGGGCTGCCTTTTCTAAATTGCTACCCGCCGCGGTGGCTCAGTGACTAAGGCGTTGCGCTGCTGAGCACGAGGTCGCGGGTTCGATTCCCGTCCGCGGCGGCCGCTTTTCTGATGGAGGCGAAAAGCAAAAACGCCCGTGTGTACGAGATTTCGGCGCACGATAAAGATCCCCAGGTGGTCAAAATTAATCCGGAGCCCTCCACTACGGCGCGCCTCATCGCCTGCGTTGCGTCGGCGCGTTAAACCCCACAATCAATCAATCAATCAATTTTCTAAATTGCTGAATATCATTTCGGTTGTGTTTTAACAGACATTACAAAAGACGAATGGAGCAACTGGTTCTGATAAATACCGATTATAAAAGTTCCGTCAGCTTTTGCGCAATTCTCAAACTTCCGAAACTATTTAGTTTAAATCTGTATAAATTGGAATCACTCAGTTCACATGCCGAACTGTTTCGGTGTCTGCGCTTGTGTAGCGCGGTGGTGTAGCCCCGACATAGCACATCAGGATGACTAGGTTCCGCGGTCTCAGTTGGGGTTTGACCGACGGAATAACGGGCTCGTGCTCCGGACAGAGCCCCCGTCGGGCGTGGTAGCATATTGTCTGCTTGGTGTACAGAATCTCCACGGAGTGCGACGACGTCTGCAAATTAATCTAGAAACCTTGGTGGGCACGGTTGTAATAGAATGGGTGGAAGGGAAACAAAGTTGGACTAGTATGGGATTCTCAACCGTAAGATGGGAACAGCGCGATGAGGCCATTAGCCAAGCAAGGATGGAGCACTCGGAAAGCGAAAGGCCACAGCCCTTCACAGCGACTGCTGCATAGCCAATGAATAGAGCAGTAGCTGCCCAGGATACACATAGGACGACTGTATGGAGAGGAGTCCAGCGTATATACAGCCGGGTTCCAGCTTACGTGGCCTTACCTCCTCGTGTTTGTGCGACGAACCGCCTATATCACCTTTATCGTCTAGCGTGTGCACCTTCAGAAAATGGAAGGACCAAGTAAACTTCTACCAGTATCGAGGCTGAACGTCGCGCTCGTCGAACTTGATTGATTGATTGATTGATTGATTGATTGATTGATTGATTGATTGATTGATTGATTGATTGATTGATTGATTGATTGATTGATTGATTGATTGATTGATTGATTGATTGATTGATTGACCGCAGGCGACGAGGCGCGCCGTAGTGGAGGGCTCCGGATTAACTTTGACCACCTGGGGATCTTTAACGTGCGCTGAAATCTCGTACGCACGGGTGTTTTTGTCCATCAGAAAAGCGGCCGCCGTGGCCGGGAATCGAACCCGCGACCTCGTGCTCAGCAGCGCAACGCCTTAGTCACTGAGCCACCGCGGCGGGCGCGCTCGTCGAACTTAACAATAGCGTAAACGACGTTAAGCTCAACGTGCCTCCATTGACCCCGAAGTGGTGGCCAAACTAATTTTATTTTAAGTATTCAGAATAAAGACTTTCGTTGAGATTATGATTGCCGAGAACCACATATAGAAATAGTGGAAAATTGCCTGCTCTCTTGAGTAATGTTTCTCACCCATTCCGTTTCTTTAACGCCTAGTGGGAAAAAAAAGAGCGACTAAAAAGGTTTCGCGCCGATGCCGACAGTTTTAAAGCAGAAACGAGGTACGAGGCGGAGAATATTCTCCCTCTGCAAACTGAAGATAAAAATATACAGAGGCCAAGCGCACTCTTGTGAAATCTGAAACTCGCTCCGTAGACAACTATCATTTTCTGAATTCGCTCCTCTGCGCTCGGCACTCTTCCGGGGAAGCGAGAACTGCAGTTTCATATGTCTCGCTTTGCATGAAGAGCCTCTTCCGCCCGCCTTGGGACGCACATTTCTTGGTGTCGGGTGCCTGAGAAAATCGTCGACACTCTGCGGAAAGATTTCTTCGCTTGCATTTTTTCTCTCACTCGGTGTCTATTAGGAGGTCTAACGTTGCTGCGATTTCGTATTTTAACTTTATTCTTCAGTTCAAAAGACTGCGCTGAACGTATTTTGAATATGCCCTTCGCGGGTGGTAATCAGAACTTACGGCAAGGTGGGAACTTTCCCGGGAACTTTTAATCACCGAAGTTCACCTCGGTACTGAAGAAACATAACAGACCGGGTGAATTGGGGTCATGATGACCCGGTATGAATATTTGTGCCTAACCAAGATTAAGGTCTGCCGCCAAGATAATCACCCCATGGATTAAGATGACCTCGCTCTGTAAATATTGCCGACATACTTGGCCGCTGTTGGCTTCGCTTTCACAGCAGCACTCATATACATCCGAATAGGCGCATACGTTGCGCCACCAGTTCTGTACAGAACTAAAATAGGTGTATGGCTTGTTAGACATTCAATAGACTATCGCAGCTCTGGTACGTGTGCTCTAATTAGTTGGCAACCACCCGGGATTTGCACACAGATGCCTAGTTGCCGCAATCTCTAAGTCAGCGCTGCTGGTGCACAAAAACGTGCGCTTTCCGGCGTAAAATACGTCGCCTTACAAATGAACAAGATCGAAAGAATTCTGGTTTCGCATGCTTATGAATCTACAGCACAGCACACTTGCGTTCTCGGCCGTCTCTATAAAACAGCGTCCTCGCTTGTCAGAGAACCATAAGTACTAGAGGCACGCCTGCTCGAAGTTTCCATGTCTGAGCCCCTTGTCTGTCTCGAATTCCTACTAGAGGTCTGAGTTTCGCAAGAGGCCCAAGTTACAATGGGAGGCAAAGAGAGAGAGAGAGAGAGAGAGAGAGAGAGAGAGAGAGAGAGAGAGAGAGAGAGAGAGAGAGAGAGAGAGAGAGAGAGAGAGATGGGAGTCTCCCTCCCTCCAGGATTCCTTGGAGCCTGGCGGCGGCTTCGCCCATCCGCACTGCTGTAAGTAGAACAATGGGAGACTGTTCTGCTCAGCTACAAAACGGGAGGCAGTGTTCTTTTTTCTTCTCAGCATATAGGAGTTAGCTGTGTGATGTGCGAAATAACTGCCGATAAGTAATTAGCAGTGATTTGCAACGCTAATTTCCAGATAATTTCAAAATGCTGGAGATGTCGAGACGAAAGCCAAGGAGATCGGAAGCCGAGGCACGCCTCAAGGGTCAGTGATCTCGCCGCTCCTGTTCAACCTGGTAATGATCAGGGTCGCCCACCAGCTCGCAGAGGTGGAGAACGTCGAGCATACACTAGGCTGCTGCCAGAGCAGCTGAAAGAACCAGTATTGACATCACACAAGTACCTTGCCTGGATATGAAACCAGCAGTAAAACACATACTCCTTGAGCTCTGGCAGAAAGAATGGGACGAAGAAGTAAACAACAAGCTTTACTTGGTACAACCTATAATCGGCCGATCAGCTGCCAGGGAAAAAAACAGGGCCTTTGAGGTCTGGCGATGCAGACCACGAATAGGACACACACATGGCACGCATTCCTACCTCCTGACTGGTGACCAGCCGCCAAACTGTGCCAGATGTGGCAAGGGTCTTTCAGTCCTCCATGTTTTGATTGAGTGCTCGGCCATGGAACCAGAAAGGAGATGCTATTTCCCGGAAATGTACCGTAAGAATATGCCATGGCACATTGCAATGTTTTTTATCAGACTGTCCTGTGTTCGAGTTCAGCAGAGTTTTAGAATACCTTGTTGATATCGGTTTTTCAAAGCAGGTTTGTTTTAGAAAGTAGCATTCTCGTCCACCTCATTACCTTGTTCATCCGTAGGGCTCTATTTACCATGGCCCTATACACCGTTAGCTCATTCCATGCCTCATCACACTCCTCACTCATCTTTTGGATCCGGCCCTTTACACCGAAGTAATTTTATGCACTATTTGCACTAATTTTATCAGCACATTTTTACCTCATTATAGCAATGGCGCTCTTGGCCTTAGATGCCCTTGCGCCAAAAAACCCCACCAAAGAAGAACGTCGAGCATACGATATATGCCGACGATATCACCCTGTGGGTCAAGGGGGGTAGCGACGCCCAAGTGGAAGAGCTCCTGCAGAAAGCAGTGAGGACCGTCGAGGGGAGCCTCGAGGGCACTGGCCTGAGATGCTCACCGAGTAAGTCTGAGCTGCTTTTGTACAAGCCCACAGTCAGTCAGCGTGAACAACGAAGAGAACGAGACGCGATTAAGATCTACACCTAGGACGGGTCGGCGATCCCCAGGGTATCCGACATCAGAGTACTGGGTATGCTTCTCAACGGGAAGGGCAACAATGGGGGCACAATGGCGAAGATCGCCGGCAAGGCGGCCAGCGCCATTCGGCTCATGAAACGAGTTTCCAACAGGAAGAGGGGGCTGCGAGAGGAGAACCTCATACGACTAGTGCAGTCATTCGTAATGAGCCACATAAGATACGTGGCGGCGTTTCACAAGGGGAAAACCAATGAGAAGAAAAAGCAGGAATCGCTCATTCGAAGGGCGTATAAGACGGCCATCGGACTACCCGAGTCTACAAGTACCGAGCGACTGCTAATCCTGGGCGTACACAACACCTTGGACGAAGTCATCGAGGCCCAACGAGTGGCGCAGCTAGAGAGGCTAACCATAACCAAAGCGGGCAGAAGAATCCTGGACAAGCTGGGATACAACTACCATGAACCGCAGGGAACCAAGACCCAGCTACGAGGCGACACCAGGGACAAAATCCAGGTGGATGCAGTTCCGCGCAACATGCACCCGGAGTACAACGAGGGCAGGCGGCGAGCACGGGCCAAGGCGCTGGCGGAACTCCACGCCGGGGACACTGGAGCCCGCTACGTCGATGCAGCAGAATACTGCAACGAACGTGGCTTCGTGGTGACGGTGGTCGACGCCGAGGGCAACCTCCGAGCGGCGGCCAGCGTTGCAAGCGGGAGACCCGAGGAAGCAGAGGAGGTGGCGATCGCGCTGGCCCTCAAAGATCCAGGCTGCACAACGGTCCTGAGTGATTCCAGGCAAGCTGTCAAAAACTTCTCCAAAGACAGGGTTTCCCCCGTAACGGAGAAACTACTGCGAAGACAACCAAGCCTCACGGGGAAGACGAGAATCAAGTGGTTCCCGGCACACGCAGGTACGGTGTCGGCACGTGCTCAGAACCACAATGAAACCGCACACGCTCGTGCGCGCGAACTCACTAACCGCGCCGGGCAAAGTGGCGGAGAGCATTTGTGGCACAGCACACGAGACCGAATGACTACCTACAAAGAAATTACTCAGGCCTATCGACTTGCCAGATGCAAGCTCCCGCCGCCCTGCAAAGGATTGAGCAGGGAGCAGGCGGTCATCTATAGGTAACTCCAAACAAAGACGGTCCCGAGCCCCTACCTAAAGCACAAGATGTACCCGGAGACATACCCTGATGCCACCTGTCGGGTGTGTCGCAAAGCTCCAGCAAGACTCGAGCACATCATCTGGGATTGCCTCGCATACCCTGACGAATCAAACACAAGAACGATGCCACCTGCCTTCGAGGAGGCGGTGCGGACTGAAGACCAAAATCTTCAACTACAGGCTGTCCAGCGAGTCATCGTGGCGCTGGCGAGGCAGGAGGACCCCGGCGACCCGGTGACGGGGAGCGGAGGACCCCTAGCCGGGTTGGCTACATCTGCGGTGACGACTCCAGCCAAGTCATGAAGACCTAGCAATAGGACTTCATTCGCAGGCCCCAGAGAAGTTTTCCCAATCCAATCAAAAGTATGATTATCCGTTCACCCGATCAAAAGTCAAATTAAAAACCTCGAAAAGAAAACCTACTATTTTAAGCCGTTATTACGACGGCCTCATCGGTGATTGATGAATCCCACGCTTTTTAATAACGGGACCCGTAATAAGGAGCGAAATCAACATCACGCTCAGAAGACGCGCTGGCCGTATGTCAGATCTCACTAACGGGGGAACGAACGAGGCGAAAGTGAAAGCCAGTTCCTCAGCACAAACCATTTTGTCATGCGGCCCCTCGAGCGTGAAAACGGAAACAATCAGCCGAAGCACGGTCCCACTCACCACCAACGACAATGCCGCACATGCAAATGCACACCCAACACTATTTCACAGCTGTTATAAGGCTTCCGATCCGACAGTCACATTCCTCTCAGCGAAAAGAAACTTAACCTGTTATTTTTACTGCCTGCATCGATAACTTGCAACTAAGGCGGTTGTTCCCTGGCCGCCGTTTATCCCAGACAAGCATAAATCTATTAAGTGCGAATGCACTTTATAAGCGACCCTGAATTCCGTTGACCGCCGTCCGTCCACATAGCAACAGCTGCGGGTGCGCGCGCTCCTCGTCTTCCTTGGCAACGGGGGGAGATGGCACATACCCACGTGGGAGATTGGCCAGGAATCCCCTCGTCTTCCTTGGCAACGGGGGGAGATGGGCGCGCGCTGCCTGGCCGCTGACATGGCACATACCCACGTGGGGGATTGGCCAGGAATCGGGCGTGAGAAGGGCTAATGCACCCGCTTAAAGGAGTACTGACACGAAATTTCAAAGCTGAGATCCGCTCTAGCAATCAAGTACAACGACAACACAAATAGGTGTCTGTGCATGGCACACACCCACGTGGGGGATTGGCCAGGAATCGGTCGTGAGAATGGCTAATGCACCCGCTTATAGGAGTACTGACACGAAATTTCAAAGCTGAAATCCGCTCTAGCAATCAAGTACAACGACAACACAAATAGGTGTCTGTGAATAAATGCATCTTTCTTTCTTTGTAGTTGTGTGTGTGTGTGTGTGATCTCTCTTTCGCGAACATTACCGAACCGCGCAAATTCAACTCCTGCATTCGCACTTTCACATTCTTCCCCTCGGGGAAATGCGGGGAATTTTCATTTTTGCTGGTACCTTTCCTCCGGACCTCCAGTCGGTTTTTATAAATAGTAGGCACAAACTATTTTGCCTTTCGTGTAATAGGCAATCAACTAATACCCACTTAACGCGAGTTTTTGAGAAGACTAGCGAATTTTTCGCGCCTCTTGAAGTTCGTATTATCGAATCTATATACTATACACGACGCAAACAGTAAGTACTGTCGTAATTCTAATTTAGCTCTCAGGCTTACAACGTACACTAATCGCATCGCAGCCCGCGCTTCTAGAATACCTAGGACAACAGTAATAGCCGTCTTCCAATACGGCAATGCTTTTTATATCCAGCCAGAGCAGCATTTCTTCATAGGAGCAAATCGAAGAAACAAGCAGCGAATGTTCAACTGTTTGCGTCGGTTTTTGGAACGCTTATTACTTCGTTTCCCGAAGATTCAGAGTCGAGAGCCAGTAGTGGTCTGCTTGAATTCCGCTCTCCTTTGATTTTATTTTTCTTCCTCGGGCTGTGCCGATCGTTTCCGACGACTGCCGCTGCATGCAAGGGTCGAAGAGAGTTCTTTGTTTCCGTTTTCGCGGAAAGGAGTCTGCTACGCAATTAAGACTACCCACTCGGGCTCGGTGCTCGGGCGCGGGGGGAGACTCTGTCCTGCGGGACTCGGGTTCGAAATTGGCCTCCGCCGCCGCTGCGGAGTCCTAACCCCCTTCTCCTCCCTCGTGTCGGGCTCTCGGCTCCATGTCGGCCGGCGCCCGGCGCGCGGTCTCCTTAATTACGGAGGCCAGTCCCATTGCTGTTGGCCGTGTGCTTCCCCGGCGAATGGAACCAATGATGCGGAGCCCTCGGAGTGAGTGCGCGCTGCTTTCTTTTTTTTTTTTGTACACAAGGCCTATGTTACAATCCCCCGCTTCTATTTGTTGTAGCGATGTTGCTTGATCATTCAGTTGCGTTGGAGACGAATAAAGTACCAGGGAGCGATAGTAAATTAACAAATATTTCAGGGGTGGGGGGGGGGGGGGGGGGACTTGGCGCTTTCTAAGAATTTGAACGCGAAAGCCTAGTTGGGCCTTCTGTTAATCTGCTGTAAACCTTGCGGCCGCGCCTGTCACCACTGAATCAGCCCTGCGGACAGTGCCCTAAGCTCGTCCTGTTTGATATCCATTGCCATTTATCTACCCGCGCTGCGCGCTCTTTCACCGACGCTTCTCCCGGACTGCTGATTCCCTTTTCTGTTGCGGGATCCAGGGCTCACGCTCCTCGCTTTGCTCAACTTGATTTTTTTAAAGACGATAGTCTTTCTTGGGCTACTTGGACGCGGAAAGTTGGGCCTGTCTGTATATCTGTCTGCCTGTCTGTCCCTCGATTTTGCCGCCCGGCCAAAGTTGGCGGAGTGGTTAAACGAGACGTTTATACATGCAAAGCCATTTCTAAACCACCAAATGTGGTGACAATGTTCGTACTTGTCAACATTGTTGAGCAAAAACAAAACATTACGCATATCTGGGGCACAACATCAATACGTAAGTGATAGCTGCAGTGTTCCTTTATTGAAAAATTAGTGGATGCTTGATTTCTGCGATAGCAAATAAAATTTCCCAGGGCCACTGGCGCCACCAGAAGTATCTTCGGTGGTGGGCTCCGCGGTTCTTATTTCGTTTCAAAGTGACTGTACGCGACGAAGATATTGAACTGAGCCATGCATTATGCATACACTGTGTGAGGAGTGCACATAGCTCTGGAAAAGACTGCGCTAGATCACGCGGTTTTCCATCCTTCAGCAACCTTGGCAGTGTTCATGAAGTGCCAAGTCTAGAGGTGAACACAGGGCTGGAAAACGCAAGAACAAAACCCGAGGACTTGTGTAGCAGGACCGGAAGAATACTATCATCTTTCGACGACATTTGCATCGAAGCAAGCAGATTCGCGGCCATTTTTTTTTTTTGCCGCCTATTTTTTCTGAACATCAGAACGCGCGTGCTTGAACCGTAGAGATGTAAGGGTTTTTGTCTTAACAACCCATCGTATGTTTTTAAGGGCAACTTTACGTTTAGTATCACAAAAAGATGTCGCAAAAAATGGGGAATGATTATTACAACCGACAACGCGAAAATACAGCGCTACTGTATATTCGATGGTTATGATGAATGGAAGAAAAGAGGTTATAGTTAGCCACAGAAAAAGATAGTTATATAGACAGAGAGAGGCAAGGAACTTAATTCGATTCGTTCGAATCCTCCAGTACCCTTGAGGGTAGACAGCGTGAAAGTCTTGTGAAGGACGCGCTATTTGCGTGGTAGTTACGAAATGAGTTGTGCTGTAAAATTTGTAATGTAAAATAAAAATTGGAAAATTATGGATGCTCGCAAGTGATAGTTGTACTTTGGAGTACATGTTAAGGCTAATTACGGCATGCTGATGTGTTTTATTACCATGCACAACCTTCAAGTTTCAACAACAAGAAAAAAACGTAAATGTTTAGTATGCAAAAATCACCGTAGACACCGCCATAAAACATAGCGTTTCGTGTGTGCAGAATTTGATTACCATTTTTCAAAAATAAATGGCTTCGCTCCAGGTTTCCAACCTTCGCTATATTATCTGGAGCGCTTGAGAAAGTGTCGTCAACACTTGCAAACTTCTATGCAAACTGCTAGCATTTCTTTTCTTAAAGGTGCAGATATAACGTTATGTTGCTTTGCAGCGGTTGAATCGCTTTTTAGTCTCTGTGAAGGGCCGTTTACGAGTCATTGTGGGTAGGAGAGCGACTCAGTAGGGTAAATAAAATACCTAAAAGACAGTGGGTTGAGAACCAAAGAAACGCGAGCCGTAGTTCATGGCGGCGGGGAGACACGAGGGGAAAATAGATGGGACTAATGAATTCCCCGCGCCGCACTCTTTTCTCTGTTTCCTCCCAGGGCTCCGCGCTGAGCCCGACGATTTGCCAGTCTTCGGAGGAAGCACCTACGCCTCGAAGCAAAGACTCGCTCTCTCCGGGACAAGCACCCGCATTTGGCTGCGTAATGACTCGGCGTTTGGTCGTGGCAACCCTGCCGCGCAGCCGCGGGGAATCCTTCTTGCGGGCGTTAAAAACAAATAAAAAAGAGTCCACAGGTCACTCCCATACCCTAGAAAGGGAAGCCCTTAGCTACTTTGCTTCCCTTGTTGCGCCTTTACCATTGATCCATTGGCTGCCAGTGTGTAATGTAATGTAAACAGTGCAGTTAGGTAAAGGCGGGACTGGGAGACCCTGGCTTGTGTTGTCGAAGCGGGGCGCACGTCTTGTTACACCCAGGGTGTTTTGGGCACGCAAACGGCGCGTTTCTGACCCTTCCTGACTCACTGCGATGGCCTCCGTTTCCTTCCTGTATTGGCGGGTTCAGCTCGCGAGCATCAAAAAGCGGCTTGATTGCGCCCACACACAAGTAGCATGGCTTTCTCTCTCTCATTCGTGGCGTCGCCGCACTGTCTGCCCGGTTCTGAAGCGAGAATCGCGGTCCTTGGACCGTCCCTCCAAACCCCGTATGCTTCGCGCAGGAAATTCTCCCGCGACTTTTCTACCGGGCGTTGCAAGGGCCGATCGAAGCAGTGGTCGGGGAAGTTGTGAAGGAATTGAGGGCGAGCTTTTAGGTTTGTTTGGCAGAAATTGGTATCCAGCTGAGGGGCCTGTGATAAACGTTCTCCTTGTTTGTCGTGCGGAGTCCCGAGATTTAGGAGCGATTAGTCGCATTCTAAAGGCGGGGTGAAGCAGAAAGAAAAGGAGGGTAAAGAACTGAAAAATTTTGGACGAATTCAGCACCAGTCGAAGGATGTCTTCGGTGTGCTATTTGTCTGCGGTGGGAACCGCTCGAAAGCTCTTTGTCAGCGAAATACGAAGTGGTAGTTACCCCGGGTTTTCAGGGGTTGGAGGAGTTGTTAGGAATGACAACCCAACCTCACAGTTCAGGCAGCTGGCTGCGGTGAGGCGGGGAAGCTAAACTTTCAGTGAGCGTCCGGGTTGTCAGAAGGTTGTAGTGCCGGCTATATTACTTCCGGGTAATCGCTACTTGCCTCTGCAGGCGAAGTTACTATAATTGGCGTTATAGAGATGGCCAGAGACAGCGCATGTACGCAAATCGGGCCGCGCATTTTCGGGTCGAAGGCACGTCTGTGGGATTTTTCGACTTCTTTTGTTTCATCACTTGCGACGATAGTTTTGAAGCGTTCTTGTGTTCGGATAGAGTGATCTGCTGTGCTGTAAGCCTACAACGAATTCTGGTGCTGCAACCGCTGAGAGCAGTGCTGAAAAATCAGCAGCTACGCCAAGCACAATCACACACTCATAAATTGCGACACGCCAGTTCAGTACCACGGTGAAAGCTTTCTCGTTACGATTGATAAATAGAGCGCGACTTCGACTACGACGCAAAGGAAGAACAACGGGACAAGCAACAACGACACAAAGGAAGAACGACGGAACAGGCTCTTGTCCCGTCGTTCTTCCTTTGTGTCGTTTTCGAAGTCGCGCTCTATTTTTCAATGTTATTTGCACCAACTTACCCAACAGCTCTGTTTAATGACTTTCTCGTTACGCCGATTCCCACGTCTGGGTGTGACCCGCCAAATTTTTAAGCGGAGCATTCTATATCTCACTCGCGCCATAGATCTTAATACCAAAATTCACTGCAGGGAAGCCAAGTTTACGCAATGGGTTTCAAGAAAGACCACTGATGAAGATGAAAGAGCACTGACGGAACAGCCACTCTCTTCGCGTAACCAACGTTGAAGTGGCACACCATACGTTATGGAATCACTTGAGCATGCCTTGTACAAGAAGAACACAAACTACGTCACGGGCAACCAGGCAGCCATACAAAAGTCGCGGCCGCCGGCGCAGCACACGGCCCGTGCATACGACGTCGCCTTAGCAACGGAGACACGCAGTCACCGGCATGGCGGCGCACAGACATGGTTGCCTGCATGCGCGCCACGCCAGTGAATACAACCGATACACAAAACGCAAGCAGGTAAAGCCATGGATAACCTGCACACTATTACACGACCAAGCCAATTAGCCGTGACATTCTTATATTTTGCATATATATGCTGCGTGGGGTAGGAAACAAACAATGGTCGAATATAACGGAAAAATTGGATGCGATGCCATGAGCTTATTAATTATAGGCGGTCACCGCAATGAGGGAGCCGCTGTTCAGCCTGCCTTCTCTCCTCGGCTGAAGTATGCGTAAACACGCAGCACAAAGAAGCTTATGTAGTTAGCGCTCGGGTCGGCGGAACTCTGGCTTAAACAAGTCTGCGGCCTCAGGGGAAGAAAAAGCAGGAGAGAGGCGGCAATCGGAGAACGCAGTTGGGAGAGCCAGCGAATGCGCCACGGAGGCAAAAGAGAGTCGCCTAATCGAATATACACGCCGCGCGGGTTTGGCTGTCCTGGTGCGCAGCCGTAGTGCACCGCGAGGGCGGGCACCGAACGATCCGAGCGGCGAGTGACCCTTTTCATTTCTGCCATGGGGGGACGACGGGCGCTGTCGACGGCTTCTTAGTGACGGCGCTTGCTGGTGCTGCGGAAGGGGAATAGGATTAGCGGAGGCTCTTGTCACGCGACTCTTCCGATGCTGCGCCTGCGCCCAACCCTCGAGAGGGAACGCGGACATATGCACGGGGACTGTTCTTACTCTTCTGCGTCTATCATACCCCTGCTGCTGTCCTCAAGGAGCCTGCGCGCGCATGTCTGTGGGTCCCGGGCCACTCGAACGGACAAGGCTTGCTGCGAGGCGTGTTTACCTTGCTCTCTAGGACGAAAATTCGGCAGCTTGCTCCTCATTTCGCATTGCTTATTCGCTCGTCTTGGCTTTTTCTTGTGCAGAACTGTGGCGCCCATTGTCTGTGGAACTGACAATGGGAGCCGAGCTCTTTATGCAGCCTGCAAGAACCTCGGCGAACCTGAGCCATGCTTGAAGAAGGGACACATGTTTAAACGTTCGGTTGTTCATCCCCAAGAGAGAAAAGGATGAAAACGAGTACCTGTTTCACTACTGACTTTAGCGATTCATCATTTCCGCCTACTTGGGCTTAAACCTCTTCAATACTTTGGGTCTTTCCTGGATCTTACGAAGCACGGCTGCCGAAGCTAGAAGCTGCTTCGAAAAACTGCCCAGCTGCCCGCACCCACTCGTGTGCGTTCAGGACAAATTATTGCCAGCAGTTTCACGGGTGCATTGAAAGCATATGCATGCCTCTTTCCTTCCTTCGGTTGGTGACACTTTACCATATTGTGTGGGGCGGGGCTGCGATAAGAACCCCAACCTAGCCCCCCTGCCCTTCCCCTCCTCTGAGCATTGGGAGAGAGCACTTTCCAGCTCGGACCCTGACGACCAGCTTTGGCTGGTGAAGAGAGCGCAAGAAGTCGGACGGTCTCAATGGGTCTTGGAATAAGGTCTCTTCCCATAGACTAACTGCTCCATAGGGACGTTTGCTCGTCCTCCTCCACGGCTGGACTACTTCATTTGAACCGATTTCTTTAACCGCTTTCGTTACTTGAGCTGCTCTGTCTTTACAGGTAATATCGGGGGCGGCAGCTTTCTGTGGGCGCAGTTTCATGATTATCACGTTTCTATACCACAATTCAGAGACACAAAAACTGCCCCATTGAAATTTATAGGTAGACACGTTAAAAAGGGATTACACAAAACAAAAATTAGCCCAGCTTTGGGGACTTGAAGTCGCGATTGCTGACGTTAACAGCGACGGTGCCTGACAGTCCCTTCATAGAACTTCTCAACGCCAGCAGCTGATCGATTCCTGTTCGCGCCAAATCATTTTTCCGTGTTTCACTCCTCGCGCCATCTACTGGAACCTTTTCTTACTTTTGAACGTGGAACACTGCCACGAGGGGGTGCCGCGAGCGCATTTTTTGTATTTTGAGATAAAAACATTTTAAGGCATATTCTTTTTTATTTTCTAGCGCAATAATCAAGCAGCCATGTATTTTAAATTAAAAGAAGAAAGCAAATATCACTTATGCATTGGCGTCTTGCCTCAAATATACGCAACGTTTTCTTTTTGCCCAACAGTCTTGACAAGTATGAACAAACACACCAGGTTTAGTAGTTTAGAGATGCTTTTCCTATACAAACGTCTCGTTCACCAATTCTTTTAACTTATGTCCCGGCGCCTGAATCGGGGGGCAGGCAGACATAAAGACAAACCAAAATTTTTGCATTTAAGTAGTAAAAGAATGGTTATCGTCTGTAAAACCAATCGAACGTGCATTCTAAATAAAAGGACACTGTTACTCTAGGTTTGGTACTTATACCCCTGCCACACGGGAAATTTAGGGTCATTCCCATCGAATGTCATTCGTTCGACTTAATGCCATTTTCTTGACGCGCTTCAACACGGCCAAAAGTAATGTCATTTCGAAATTATGGAAGTAGCAGTTGGTAAAAACTTGCGTAGAGAACATATTAAGTGCGAATGCACTTTATAAGCGACCCCAAACCATCCACCGCCGGCGGCGGCGGCGGCGGCGTCCGCAGTGCTCCTCTATATTTAAAAAAGAAACCGCATCCGGCGCCAGGTTTCGATCCGAGGTCTTTGCGGCCGCAGCGCGACGCTCTACCGACCAAGCCACGGACGCTTTTTTTTTTCTTTCTTTCTTTATTGCCTGACTTGGCATAACACAAAAGTTACATGCTCAACCAACAGGTTGATGTAATAACACCCTGCCACACTTTAAGCAGGCAGTTAACATTTGTGCACTTTCATCACACATAAATCGTTCATGATTCTCGCTACATCATCATCACACCCCTGTGCTGCGTGCACTTCTCTAAGCTTACACACATTTTCAATGAAATAATTTACCACAGGCATAGCGTCCACGTCATTGTTACGTACTGCCATTCTGCTCCTCCAAATGGCGTGAAGGCCGCGCAGGAAAAAAACATCGTATGGTATGACATCGTCTTTTATGACAAGGTAACGTATTCCATCTAGTGTTAGTGGCAGATCTTTGTGGAAGGTTCGTTGGAGAACATCCCAAAAAAACACCGCGTCCCAGCAATCCACAAAGACATGCTGTACATTTTCTGGCTTTTTACAAAGCCTACATTCGTAGCCCCATGGCAAATACATTCCCTTTTCATGCATCCATGTCAAAACTGGCAGGGTCTGTGTGTGTAACTTAAAGAAAAAGGTTTTTACCCCCCCTGTTACTGGCATACGCTTAACTCTTTTAAGGACGTTGTTAGTATAAGCTCCGCGGTAAAGTCCCCTGTACATAGGTTCCGGGCATAAAAGTTCAATAACATCACAATACAGACGTTTGCGCGTTACCTGAGACAAGTAGTCTAGTGTAAATCGTGCGTTCAAAAACCGGAAAGACGACACAACTTCGCGTAAGTACCCACTAACAGCGTATCGTTGGACACCTCTTGTTGACACAATAAAATTAGGCATTGCCGATGACAATCTAACCTGAATGAATGTTCGTATAAATGGGTCACACTGGTCGCGTAGAAACAAAAACCTTGACACTAACTGTTTTACAAACAGATTAGGCAGTTCCAGGCCCCCACCTTGTAACTTTCTAAACAAGCTGCTGCGCTTTGTTCGTTCGAAAGACGATTGCCATACAAATACTGCAAACACCCGATGAAATCTCTGAATGTTTGCTCTCGTACAGAACAGTGCCTGCATGACGTACCATAATTTAGCAAAAAGAAACATGTTGCATATGGTCGCTCTCGCAAAAATGGATGCGTGACGGCCTGCCCATGCAGTTGTCTGTGCGCGCATTTCTTCTACTTTTTCCCTCCAGTAAATGGTGTTCTCGCGGTATTTGTCGAAAGGAACCCCCAAATACTTTGTGGGCGTTGATGACCACAATACGTTATCATAAACGCGGGGCGTCTCGTGCCACTCACCATGCCAGATTCCATTACATTTGTCCAGGTTCACACTGCTGCCGGTTACTTCGCAGAACTCTTTTCAGAACAAAAGACCAAGCCACGGACGCGACGCTGATATCAGTGTTAGTGACGCGCCTTATATCTTTAACGCATTCAAACTACGTCGTCAGCGGCGTGCGTTGGCGACTCAGCGGCGTTATAGCGGCTTGATAACTGCGTGGTGTACACGTGATACTACAAACCCGATGGAAGAGATGGAAGAGAAGGCGGCGAGGCGGTGGGCTGCGGGGGCCGAGCGCAAGCGCCGCAAGCGGGCCGACAACCGTGCATTCGCACTTTCACATTCTCCCCCTCGGGGAAATGCGGGGGAATTTTTTTAGTAAGCTCTTCAATATTTGAGAAAACCGAGCGACAAGAGCTTAAACACCTTTACTGCACTTTTGAACGCTCTTTAAGCACAGTTACAGCAACTTATTGAACACGATTAAGCATCATATTAACAAACATGGCCGCTGGTGACCACCACACCGACTAAGGCTGTCCTGGTATCGAGGCTAGCAGTTTTGTGTTTTACAACTCAATTCAGCTTGTTGCATAGGACTAAATAAATGACTAAAAGGTGACATACATGCAAAAATATTATAATGCTATTGACGCTTTAGTAATCTGCTTTGGGTGCACATGGGCATTCCTACCGAGTCTCTGGTGTCGAGATAATACATTTGCTTGCACAGCGCAGTCGAATGGGTTCCGCGAACTCGTTCGGTTCCTGATGTCGTTCTGATCGAATGTCATTACATTTTCTCGTGTGGCAGCAAACAAATGTCATTTTGAACCAACGACATTAGATGGGAATGACAATTAATTTTCCGTGTGGCAGGGGTATAAAATCTTGCCTTAACTTTCCTTTGCTCTGAATGATTTGAACATGTACAAGTCATGACAGCAGTTACAGATGTTTCTAACAAAGGTGTTGCCTATATGTACTTGGTGACATAACATCATTTACGTGTTATTTTTTTTGAAGGGGAGGGGGGCTGAGAGGTTCAATCGAGTGATAGACGGACGGACGGACAGACAGTCCTACGGACGGAGGGATTAACTCTTGTTTTCCTGCGTGGTAACATCGCTATCCCCCCTTTTAGAAAAGGAATCATCATCTCCCTTTCCCAGCACGGCGTGGATACTTCGAAGAATCTCGCACGCTTGCGCCAAGCCTCATGCCAGCGTCGTTGGCGTGGTATTTTCATTCCTTAAGCTCTCTCTCACCTTGGCGGAGTGTAGCAGTACCAAGGCGTGGGAATTGTCAGAGTGCAGAGTACAATTGTCAGAGGAATTGTAAAGGTTGTGGTATCTCTACCTCAGAATTAGCACAACCCTAGCATTGCACAAGGCATACACTCACGCACACTGCGAGGAACCATCGTGGGTTTGAGCTAGTTGAGCACGCTCACGATACTGAACACCGTCGCGCGAACTCCACACCTCTTCTATTTGGCAGGTGGCGTAAGGGGCGACAAAGTAATATTCCTAGGGTACGGAGAGAAGAGGGTTATTCTACGCCAATCTGCCAGTGACATGGGAGACATGTGCGTAGTTACCTTTAGGTGAAAGGAGCGATATGGTGCACCACACAAGTGCGTGCGTCGACGACGCGCAGAGCCAGTGGGCTCAGCAGTCAGGACAAAATCCTGTGTGCGACGCACCGTTGTTCGCGCGCATCGCCGTGCTGGCCAGATTGGCTCGCAGCAGCGATAGAGACGCGATCCGTTCGCTCACAGGAGCGTAGCGCACGGCGTGACCGTGGAGTGTTAAGTACGGCCTACGTGTAGGCGTCGGGCCGGAGTAACAGGAACAACCTAAGGCATGAGCCAGCAACCAGAGGTACTGGTGGGCTTTCGCCGGCGCAACAGAGCTGCGGCCGGACGGAAGAAAAAGCGTCACATACCTTCGGGAGTCCTGGGTAGCGTCTCTCCGAACGGAACCCCCGCGCAGGGCGCGCGTTCGCGTCCCGGCGAGAGTGGGGTTCGGGAATCGTTCAAACGGGCCAATGAGGTGAGGTTAGCCCCACCACCAGGGCGGAGCGCCCGCTGCATGACATTGTTTTGTCGCCACGACGGTCGCTACAGCTTTCACCTCAGGCAGGAATTCGAGAGGTCGGCTCGGCTGGCTGTACAGTGGCGCCGAGACGAGCCGGCATTTCGGGAAAGAGGGGAAAAGCGCCGCACCAACGGCACAAACCTAGCGACCGCGCAATGGTTCGGGCGCCAGGATCCCCGCAAGGTCCGGATTTTTTTTCTTCCCCTCAGCTGCTCAGCGTGCTCACAATGAGCATGAAAGCGGTCTCCAAATTTCATGTCCGCTGAAATGAATCCAAACGTATGGCTATTTTACTGTGATAGGGGAGTTAAGACATCAACCTAAATAAACTAGTAGAGTTAACTGCTATGCCGAAATGATAGAGCGTACGCCCTGTTAAGGAGATGAGTCAGAACCATTTTCTTAAGAAGGGGTAGACTAATCAGGAGTGCGTCTCTGGATTTGGAGGAGTGAGTGAATTTCTTTTTTTCTGTATACACGGACGAGCTCACGGAAGGCTTTGGCCTGGCACTAACAACTTCGCAGCAAAAAAAAAAAAAAAGAGAGAGAAAAAAGGGAGCACTGCGCGCGGTCTCATTGTGATTAGCAGTTAACGAAAGTTGAGGAGAATAAGGGGCAGAAGGGGCGACAAGTGGGGTGGCGGCAACAGCCAGCCTTTCAGAGCCACAGCAACTCGTTCATTTTCTTTTCTGGTTGCTGCCGGCGGCGCGCGAGCGCCCGAGGCGACAAAGCGCAAAGCCGTGTCACCCAAACCACGAGGAGTGTGGTCTGCGGTCGAACCACGCTCCCTTGTTTTCCCACCGCGCGGCTTTCGTTTCCGGCCGCTGGTTTTCTATTTCGTTTCTCCGGAAAGCTACGCCGCGGTTCCGTATCTCTTTGTGTTTTCCGGTATAGTGCCACGTGCCGAGTTTTTGAGCTCACTAAAGCTCCATTCACTATTTTGGAATCATACTTAGCAGGCTCGGTGGTAACAGTGAACGGATCTTTTTTTTTTTCTTTTTTTTTGTATTTCAAGCAACTAAATGTTACCTACCTACTTTTATTTTAGTCCCTTCGCCCCTAAATTTTTGCTTAATTCCTTCCTTTTTAGAGCGAACAGCTGAGAGTATTATACTTCTTCTAACCTACAGAGTGCTATTGTTTGTTATCTAAGCTACCCTGAAGAGATTGTGTGCAAATACCTTCTTCTTGTTGTTGTTCTTCTTCTTGTAGTTGTTGTTGTTGTTGTTGTTGTTGTTGTCGCTGCTCTTGTTGTTGTTGCTGGTCTTGTTGTTGTCGTCGTCGTCGTCATCGTCGTTGTTGTTGTTGTTGTTGTTGTTGTTGTTGTAGTTGTTGTTGTTATTGCTATCCACTTCAGCCATGCGGGGCGGGCGGGGCAGAAGTACGAATTAAAACACGTACTGAATTTTACGTTGTTCTTTATACGAAGCAAACAAAGTTGCCCAATGTTGCCTTTTCCTACCTGCGTTTATTTTTGCCCCTTCGTACCTTATATTCTTTGCTGTTTAGGCTGAAAGGTTGAGTATTTGAATTATCCACTTCAGACAGCGCTTGTGGGGGGCCGAAGAGGGGGGGGGGGTACGCATTAAAACAGTCATTTTTTCAACTTAAGCGCTGAAATGTCATGCTAAGAACTTGGTACTGCCAGACGTGCTCTCACCAGACGCATTCTTTTGCGGCGCGGCAACACATAGTTCCAAGCTTTTTGCGCAAACCTTAACTCACAGTCGTGGATCGGTCACGATGACTTTCGCCATTAGGAATAATGACTACGAATTGCTGCGAAGCGTAATATTTTTAATATTTTACAACGGTATCAACAAACAAGTGGGTCCCTGAATAGAGAGACAATGGCATAATGATTGTTTGTGAGCGGCATTAGTAAAACGTATGTGTTATAATGCATGCCTCGTGCATTGGGAACTGATAATTCCCATTTAGTTCTGAAGATTTCGCTGGAAGACATTCTGCAGATCACCAGTTGTCCGCTGAAAATTGCGGGAATGAAATTTAAGTGCGTATACCCAAAAAAAAAAAAATTGCGCCCACCTCCCCACGAGGGGAACCCTGTGTAGATGCGACGCATCGTGAGGTTCACTTGGTGTTTCCGTTGGATTGATTCTGAAATCGCGTGAAACGTGTCGGGAACGCGTATGATTATTATGTTTTATGATTAGTATTATGTTTTATTGGCCAATCTTGGTCAATCTCTCTAAGCGGTATGCTTGAGGCTTCGCTGTCGCAACGACCTTTACTCCATCATTGTTGCTGTAAGTGGGAGCTTCTTTTCTTTTATTGCAAGTGTTAATCCTTGCCCCATCATGCGTTGTATCAGTAGCATCTTGACGTAGTTTGAATGAGTCAAGGATATAAGATGCGTTCGTAGCATTTGATTCTGTCTCGGTTTTGTGGCGCAGTGGGAAGAGCACCATGTACCTCGTGTTCCGTCCACAGTGTCGCGGGATCGAAACCGGGCGCCACTAACTATTATTTTTTTTTTTATAGTGTAGGGGGAGGGGTGTGGACGGACAACGCCGTATGGAGGGACAAGGCGAGTGAAGGAGATGCAGTTGCATCTAAATTAAACATTTAACAGTTTTAGGCTCTTTTGGTCGATTCTTCGCAAACACTGCTCGGGTTCGTGCACTGTAATAGGCCAATGAAACTTTTAATGAAACAAAGTGAACAAATTAAGTCTTTGTGGCCCTCCGTGCTCACTCCGCCACAGCCCACTTATTCACGTGGCACTGAGCATGCGTAGGTGTTGCCTGGCAGCACACGCTACTTTTTTGTACTTTTTTTGTTAAAACGCACTTGTTATGGAACGGGACGTAGCCAATGAGAATTGACTTGCCGTCTCCATGCCACGTGTTTATAGCCCAATGGTCCCAGTATTACTCCGTATTAAAGGGGTCATGAAGACAAAATGCAAGTTTGATTCTTCTGATGGAGGCGAAAAGCAAAAATTCCCCTGCGTTCGAGATTTCGGCGCACGTTAAAGATTCCCAGGTGGACAAAATTAGTCCGGAGCCCTCCACTACGGCGCGCCTCATCGCCTGACTTGCGTCGGCGCGTTAAACCCTACAATCAATCAATCAATCAATCAATCAATCAATCAATCAATCAATCAATCAATCAATCAATCAATCAATCAATCAATCAATCAATCAATCAATGAATCAAGCAAGCAAGCAAGCAATCAATCAGCAAGTTTAGTTCATTAGAAATACTGCTTTCTCCCGATAACCTTGATATGAATCATACCGCAGGCTCCAAACAAACAATTCCGATATTAGAGAAAAGAGATGAATCAGTGGAGGCTCCCAGTCATTTCCGGCGATTGGCTATGACGTCACAGAATCTTGTTTGTGCGATTGGCTGTCGCCGGCCTCAGCCACCGCCAACAAATACGACTGGGCGATTCAAGTGATTGAAGCCTGTAGTTTCGCTTGGTTGTATCACTTGAATGCTAACGTACACTTAACACACTGATAACAGTGTTTTAGTGCTGGTCCTTATTAAGTCACTCCTGCCCATAATCGGTCTCTGTGGTGTGAAATTCAAAAGTTTTTCAATGTTACATGTTTAAAAAAAATCCACGGAACTCTTCACATTGACGGCCTCGCCGTAAAAACGTTTATGAAATTGTGCTCGTCCATTGGTTGAAGCCTCTTTAGTCCGGGAAGCCTTGGTCGTTTGCTGCCAGGCGGACCCTCTCGAGCAGTCGGTGCTGGTCCTGAGGGCGTTAGCTCGTCAGCTGGTACTACAACTGCCCAAAGCAGTGTTCACTAAAGGGTTTTGTGAAGGGGAGTGTTGGAACCTTCACATCATATGTTAGAGAGAATTTGGTGCGGAATGGTACTCAATTTTTAACACGAAAGTGTTTTATTCCGGGATACAGCAAGATTTTACTGACGTAATCCGTCACGGAAAGGACGCCAGTAGAACGAAGCAAGCGGCCTGTAATGGGTGCACCCCGGCACACAGGGTCTTCTTGCGGGGAAGCAACCTTTAGTACTAAAGAGTACGTACAGTCTTTGTCAGAATTTTGTGGGCCAAGCCGGAAACGCGCAGGCTGCAAAAAATTCAATGTACAAGCTTACGTCCCGAGCGTGACTGGAACTTTTTATGCCGGAAAGCAAGAGAAAACCCTTTTCTTTCTTCTTGCCTTGCAATATTTTTGTCGCATTTAGAGGTAAAGCCGATTATTTGAATTCTTTGTGGTCGAGAAGGCTTAGGATTGGCCCACAAAATTTTGGCAAAGGTTGTACGTTGTACTTATGGTTGTTCGTTTTCGTGTTTTATATTTTAATACAAAAGTGTTTCATGCCGGGATACACCAAGATTTCACTGACGTCATGTCCGTCACGGAAATGACGCCAGTACACCTTTGCCGATGCGACCCGCCAGCAGGACGCCGCCCGCCAAGCACACCCACAAGACAGCCACCGACCCGCAAATCATCCTCAGCTACAGATTTCGCTGCACATTTCACTTTCGTGTTTTATCGATTCCTGCGACAGAGAAGTCAACCCCAGTTTTTTTTTTTTTTTAAGTAGACTTCACTGCTATTCCATTATTTCAGAAAGCCACCGTTACAGCAACCAAATTTTAGACATAGCGTTCTTAAAGTTGCCTTCTCTACTTTACACTGGTTCATAACTAGGCAGGTGTTTAGGGAGGGGCAATTATAAGCAGTTGAATCTCTAAGAACTTGTGTTTTGTGTTTCGGTGCAAATGTGTGAGCGTTGACTGTGCGCTCTTGGTGCGACAAGTGAGCTATCGTTCGACAGCGTACAACCACGGCAATTTTTTGTAGCGTAAGCTACACTGGCCGAGGTTGAGCAGTATCGCGTGGACCTTGAAGCGCGAGGAGCATTGGCTTGGATTGGATTGATTTGTCTTGGATTGGATTGGATTCAGTTGTATTGCATTGTATTAGAAATCCAATCCAATTGGAGTACGGGTGTGTAAATTGGGTCTGCACATTCGCCGGTCTGCGCATTCCAGAGGAGTAACGTCATAGCCGCGGCAGACGCCCTGGCGCCGGCGCGTACACGGCTGTGCGCCTCCGTTGCGCAGTAGCCAAGTGTGACGCTGCGCCGGAGCCGCTTGATAGCCGTTTCGCGGGGCTCCTGGAGAGCGGTGCTGCGCATGCGCGAGGAACAGTGACTGGACTGGACTGGATTGAACTGGACTGGACAGCACTCGACTGGACTGGAATGGAATGGATCGGATATGATTGTATTGGAAATCGTTTTAGCAGCAGTAAGCATGATAATCAGCTAATCCTAGACAACCAGGAAACCTAAGAATAACCAGCTGAACCTTTGCTGAGGCTACGTACATCCTGGCATAGCCAAGCTAAGCCGCTGCTAATTTTTTTTAAAGTAGGCTTTACTGCGAACGTACTGTCGGGAAGCTAGCTTTACAACAAACAAGATTCTCAGCTAGACCTTTTAGGACGCAGCCCTTTGTCACCCGTCTCTGGACTGAGCCGTGTCGCCGTCGTCGTGACCGAGCGAATGATGGGAAGACCAACAAGTGAAATAAAAAAAATACGCCCATCTTCCCGCGAGGGAACCCTGGTGTGATGCGACGCATCGGGGGGTTCCTTTGGAGTGACGCTGGTATTGTATTGTGTCACACCACTCGCTAAAGGGACCGTCGCTTCCATCACATCTTCATCGGAAGAATCAAGTCAAGCACGCAGTCGTCAAGCAAAGTGACGCGAAGTCGAACGAGAGCGAGCGCTGACTGAACCGCCGCAGCGCGATACCCGCTTTATATTCACAGCGCCTCAAGGAGAGGAGACAACGGAGGAGAGTCGCGCATGCGCACACTTGCGCGACGGGAGCGGAGCGAAGCGAGCGAAGCGCGCGCACACAGCTGTTGTTAATGATAATGAGACGGAGTGATAGCGTTGCGCGCACAGCTGTCGGAGAGAAGACGGGAGGAGAGTCGCGCATGCGCAGCTGGCGTGCGGACGCCGGACTAGGCCGACGCAGGAGGGACATGCCTCAGAGCAAGAGATGCGTCGCATCTAAAAGCGAACGATGGGTAGACCGACGAGCGAAAGAAAGCAAACGAGGAGAGTGTCGCAAATTGGGAGGGGAGGGCGGTTCGCCGTGGTGGCGCGAGCCAGCGCTCTTCGAAAGTGTTCGGTGGGGTAGGGGAGGGGGCAGTATGCTGTGCCCGCAAGAGGCGCTCGACGGCGCGACGCTTGGCGAAAACGGGAGGGGGGCGTGCGCGTGCCTATGGTGTGCGTTCGCTTAAAGGGACACTGAAGTGATATGCAAACATTGCGGGATTACTTGCGCAAATTGTAGTCCGGAGTCCCCAGACCATGTTTCGACCACCCTGGGCGCGTTTACGCGATTTTATTTAGTAGAAAAATTAATTCGAAAATGCTGTCCTCCTCTCTTTACGCTCGCCGATTTTCTGCGGCGTTTTCGTGTGACGTCGAGAGGAGCCGAACTCGCAATTGGCTGCGCTACTGCACGGCTCCCCGACCTTCAGACAGAGTCAGTCGGCCCAGCGTTTCGCCCGCCGGCCGCCGACGGGTCGTCGCAATTCGTTCGCTCAGTTGAAACGAACCCAGGACACGTTTGTGAATTGAAGAATGGGCCTTTCTTTACTTGGTTAGTTTGTATACTGTATCTAGCTCCAAGTCAAGGTCGCTTCACACAAGCGCTGCACAAGCGCACAGCGACGCTTCGCTGACTGGTACGCCAGTAGGAAAATATAAGGCCTCTTGAAGGCGGGAGAAGAGTCAGCGAAGTCAATATAGGTACTGAGGAAATAAAATCAACTGATATTTTTACCGCACAGCGTAAAAATAGGGTGCGGGAAGCACTTTCTTGCGCTGGGCGAACAAGCACAGCGGTCAGCAGCACGACTACGCATCTGCGAACGCTTTTCCGTCTACGAAATGCAATTGCTAGACGTGAGCTATTGTGGAAACTCGGGAGACGCTTACTGCACGAGCGCAATACAACAAATAGTCACCTAAGCTGCTTTAAAGGGACACTGAAGTGAATTTGTCAAGCTCCCGTTTTTGCTTGGCCTGCGTAGACTGGCTCAAATTAGCACACTTTTCATCGTTTATCCGGTTGACAAATCGGTAATTATTTTACAAAGCGCGAAAGAAGAAAAACTACCATGCGCGGTTTGCGGCGGCCGCACCAACTAAAGCTGTGACGTTAGGAGGAGCGGGCACCGTGATTGGACGATGCCCAAGGTGAGCAACCAAACAAGTTTCGGTTTCGGTTTCGGTTCTGTAAAACACAACTGGTGGCGTTGTTGGATGGGCATTCTCAATAACTCAGTAATCATCGTACCGCGCTTCTGCCATGTTGTCAGCTGTGAAAATGCATAAAGATAAGCCTCCCAGGACGGCTTGGAATCGTAGCATTCACTAGCCGAGGCCTACGCAGTGCATGGACGCCCTCCGCGTACCCGCAGACGCCCAAATGTCATGCGCTTTTCCCCCATATTTGGAGCTTGCCTCACTCATGCCTGTACCGTAAAAAGCGTGTTCGCACCAGGCCAAGGGTCTGTTCATTCTGGCCTGTGCCCACTGCCCGCAAGCAGTCGGTGCTTATGGCAACAGCACGCCAACGAGAACTCGCTAGCGTGCCAGTGCCAGCCTGCGCGCGTTCCGTGAACTAGTTCGTGGAGCCATGAACGTTGCGGCCCCCAAAAAAGGTGGACTCAATGTAGAAAACATCGGCAGAAAACAAAAAAGTTAACTCACAAAAAAAAAAGCACGTACCCGCGGGGACTCGAACACGTGACTTGCAAAACACTTGCGACAACACACCCAGCACCCGAGACCACTAGGCCACGAGACCGGCTCACCCGACCTTGGTAATATAAGGTATATATTGTACAACACGTTTACACTTTTATTTAGTTTTGGCATTTCAAGCAGCTTCGGTGACTATTTGTTGTATTGCGCTAGTGCAGTAAGCGTACCCCGAGTTTACACAATAGCTCACGTCTAGCAATTGCATTTCGTAGACGGAAAAGCGTTCGCAGATGCGTAGTCGTGCTGCTGACCGCTGTGGTTGTTCGCCCAGCGCAAAAAAGTGCTTCCCGCACCCTAGTTTTACGCTGTACGGTAAAAATATCAGTTGATTTTATTTCCTTAGTACCTATATTGACTTCGCTGACTCTTCTCCCGCCTTCAAGAGGCCTTATATTTTCCTACTGGCGTACCAGTCAGCGAAGCGTCGCATGTTCGCTTGTGCAGCGCTTGTGTGAAGCGACCTTGACTTGGAGCTAGATACAGTGTACAAAGTAACCAAATAAAGAAAGGCACATTCTTCCATTCACAAACGTGTCCTGGCTTCGTTTCAACTGAGCGAACGAATTGCGACGACCCGTCGGCGGCCGGCGGACGAAACGCTGGGCCGACTGACTCTGTCTGAAGGCCGGGGAGCCGTGCAGTAGCGCAGCCAATTGCGAGCTCGGCACCTCCTGACGTCACACGAAAACGCCACAGAAAATGGGCGAGCGTAAAGAGAGGAGGACAGCATTTTCGAATTAATTTTTCTACTAAATAAAATCACGTAAACGCGCCCAGAGTGGTCGAAACATGGCCTGGGGACTCCGGGCTACAATTTGCGCTAGTAATCCCGCAATGTTTACATATCACTTCAGTGTCCCTTTAAATGCCAAAACTAAATAAAAGTGTAAACTTGTACAATATATACCATATTTTACCAAGGTCGGCGTAGCCCGTCCCGTGGCCGAGTTGTCTGGGGCGCTGGGTATGTCGTCGCAAGTGTTTTGCAAGTCACGAGTTCGAGTCCCCACGGGTACGTGCTTTTTTTTTTTTTTTGTTCGTTTTCTGTCCGATGTTCTCTACATTGAGCTCACCTTTTTTTTTGGGCCGCAACGTTCATGGCTCCACGAACTAGTTCACAGAACGCGCGCAGGCCGGCACTGGCGCGCTAGCGAGTTCTCGTTGGCGTGCTGTTGCCATAAGCACCGACTGCTTGCGGGCAGTGGGCACAGGCCAGAATGAACAGACCCTTGGCCTGGTGCGAACACGCTTTTTACGGTACAGGCATGAGTGAGGCAAGCTCCAAATATGGGGGAAAAGCGCATGGCATTTGGGCGTCTGCGGGTACGCGGAGGGCGTCCATGCACTGCGTAGGCCTCGGCTAGTGAATGCTACGATTCCAAGCCGTCCTGGGAGGCTTATCTTTATGCATTTTTACAGCTGACAACATGATTACGGAGTTATTGAGAATGCCCATCCAACAACGCCACCGGTTGTGTTTTACAGAACCGAAACCGAAACCGAAACTTGTTTGGTTGCTCACCTTGGGCATCGTCCAATCACGGTGCCCGCTCCTCCCAACGTCACAGCTTTAGTTGGTGCGGCCGCCGCAAACCGCGCATGGTAGTTTTTCTTCTTTCGCGCTTTGTAAAATAATTAACCGATTTGTCAACCGGATAAACGATGAAAAGTGTGTTAATTTGAGCCAGTCTACGCAGTGCAAGCAAAAACGGGAGCTTGACAAATTCACTTCAGTGTCCCTTTAAGACGCAGTTCGCGGTCCCTTCCTGAGACGCACTTGGCGCCGCCGCCGCACAGGCTCACCATAGCTGCCGTCGAGAGAACCCGCCAGTGAGTGCTGCCTCAGCGCACTGCTGCTGCACCCAGATATAGCATTAGGGAGTATCGTAATCGCCAGCCAATTTTTTAAGCTCGTCTTTATTTCACACTGATGCATAGCTGGGAAGACATTTTGGGGGGCTATTATCAGCAGTTTTATCACTAAGGCCTTTTTTATTTGTATTTATAGGCACGTTCTGAGCCAATAGGAATAATGAAAGTTCCTGCTTCGCTTTGTGGTTACGTGCGCTTTGGGGTGGCGCGTTTTTTGTCAGTGGAATCAAGCAACACATGAGTGATGCTCGATCATCGGTAGAAGAGGTTTAGCTGCTTTTGCAGAAACAACGCAGCGGATTTCGGCAAGTGTTCCTCGCTCTGAGAGGATTACTGGCACGTGGGCTCCGTGTTTGTGCGTTCTAGGGGGAAAAGGAAACAATTTTAGACAGAATGCCTATGCCGTACAGACATTTTCCGCCAGCTATTTTAAGTTAAGGTGGTCAAAAAGCTGCTTAGAGCGTTCCCTCACTTCACCCAGAGATACGTCTGCACGGCTCTTGAAATATCCAGCGCCACGCGTAGGTTTTCTCGGAATTCGAAAAGGGCGCGACATAGAAACATCTTCTTTATCCTTTGGAAAGACGCACAGGTGTATTGCCTCGAGTGCGAACCTATAGTGTTGCATTTTCAAATAAAAATAGACAGTTTCTCGCCGTAACTGCTCCTTCTTGCTTACGCTGTGAAGAAAGTCCTTCAAATGCCATACCTTCAGCGTGAGCCCAGGTCTAAGGTAACGTGCATGTTACGTATGTCGTGTTTAAGTGATGTACTACAACGTCTCGTACTTTCATAGCCAGGGATCGGGTTTAAATGTTGCCGCCACTCCCGCGTAAAAATTGACACAACGGTAGCACCTCCGAAGTGCTAACCATTCTCTGCGGCTACTTTTTTTTGTTTTTGTGGGAGGGGGGGGGGGGGGTAGGACAAGTGTACGGAGGATTTTTCTCAAAAACACGGAAAATTGTAGGGGCGGATGAAAAGAACGATGACAAGAAGAGCATCATTTTGCCCTCGTTCTACCGCACTTTGACAAGCTCTATATAAAGTATACAAGTGCCAACGCACCAGCCAGTGCTTACAGTGCATTCGAATAGCGGTGCAGGTGTAAAAAATCATGAGCCATTCCTTTTTTGTAAAGGTGTATAACCAGCGAAGCTGTTTAGCAAACGGCATAGAGGGGACGCAAAATGTAGGGGAAAGGTGTTAGCAAAGTTTATTTCTTTTGAGAGTTGACGGCGCTCATCCCTGAGAAGGACACATAAATGCCCGCACGGACATTTGTGTTAACTTTTGTGGTGTTGAAAATGGTGCGCGCTTATACCTAATCAGCTCAAGAGCGATATCCGAGTGATGAGAAGCATCAACACGTTTCAAGCACGGATGATGTTTTGAACTGCGTGAGACTTTGGTAGTTCGTTTTTGCAACACACTCGAATATTCTTTTTTTCAATTCCTCGCCCTATACGATGTCCCTCGCTTCAAATAAATGCGCAAGATCAAGTTTTTGTTCCCCGGCATAAAAACTACATGAGACCCCAAACACATAAGCTTCGCTTAAAAACCGTACACTGCGAGGGCTACCACGACTGGCCAATGAGCGTGATGTGTGTATGAGCCCTTAGTTGTTTCAGCTAATCCCCCTCGCTCTCCAGGTCTGGTGGTTAGAAGTATTTTGCAATCGCCGAACAGTGCGACCAACTTCATTTCTTCCCGCACCAGCGTAGTGCGGTGAAGTGCATCGAAGCTAATCTGTTTGCCTTCCACGAAGCGCACAAATCCCGCGAAAGGCTGGGCTCAAGGAAGGCGAAATTGCCTTCGCTTTACAAAACCACTAATCGGGGGCTTTGCAGAACACTGGTAGAGCTCACGCCAGCGTTTTCTTGCAGCGACACCCCTGATAGCGGCGTCTCCTAAACAACGGAACAAATACAAACAAACGAATGCGCAATGGACGGGTATAAAAGAGAAAAAAATAAGGATGAAATTCAACATCCCGCTCCATTTTCGAAGCTGTCAGGTCGGACGGAACGCGGGAAGCAAAAGTCGGCCAGGCGTGACCTTGCCAGGACGCGAACGCGGGCGTTATCCCGCAAGTTGGCTTCTCCTTCACAGAACCCTTTGTGAGGCGAAGGCCGCCTTCGTGCCAAAACTCGAGCTGTGCGGACATCGAAAGCGATGGCCCGGGGCGACTCGCGCTCGAGCTCTCCCGAGCGCGTGGGCATCGCGGAGAGCGGCGACGGGCATCGCGGAGAGCGGCGACGGCGGCCCCGGCACACCGGCGACCGTGGAGCCTGGCGACGAGCGACAGCGGGCCGGTGCGGTGCCCACGCTGGCCGAGATCGAGGGCTTTCCTGACGACACCGAGGAGAGCCTGAGCCCCACAACTGACCCGACCGTCTCGGAGTTCTCCTCGTGGGATATTGGGAGCTCCCCGAGCACCTCGGCGGACGTGGAGCGCGCGGCGGTGGTCGCCGAGCGGCAGCAAGCCTACGCCGCGGTGAGGGCGACGCTGGAAATGCTTCGCCGGCAGCTCGAGCACCTGCGGAATCTGGATGGGCGTCCGACAGCACAGGGCGAGCGCGGCCAGCGGGCCATAGCGCTTGCCGCCGTCGTCATGGGCGAATTGGACGCCGTCCACATCGAGCAGGAGCGGGGCAGTCGGCGAGACGGCGAGGCGACCAGCGGCGCCATGTTCGACGGAACGGGGGAGGATGCCGCAGTGGCGGCGGCCATTCGGTCCCTCCTCGCGGCTGCAGCGGCGGAGGAGCCCCGCCCGGTGGTGACAGTCGGCGCGCGGCCTGGGGACGTTCCGGGAAGCAAGCGAGCCGCCCGCCGCAACTACGCGGACGCCCTGCGGGCAGAGCCACGGAGGCAGCCGCGGGGAAAGGGACGGCCACAACAAGGGAGAAGCGAGAAGGTGGCCAGCTCCCGTCGGGACCCTCCCGCTACCGTCGGAGGAGAGAGCAAGCAGACGGGAACCGGCGGAGCGAGTGAGGAATCCGCAGGTGGCGCTGCGAGCTCTAAGAGCTGCCCACGCGAGGACGCAAGCGGAGCGCGGCCTCCTGCCGAGGCGGCCAGCGGCGGAAGCCGTAACCAAACCACACAGGACGGCTGGCAGGAGGTCGTGTCGCTTTCTAAACGTAAGAAAGCGGCACGAAAGCTTCGCAACGAGGGGAAAAAGCTTCCCCCATGCCCCACAGCCCTCGGGACAGTCCTTTTTCGACCGAAGGAACCGAGGGCAACGTTCGCGAAGCTGGCGCGCGACGCAATCGCTGGGCAGCTCACGACGCAGCCTGGTGTGTTGGACGTGCGAGTGAATGCGCGCCGTAACGTCGTGGCGGCGGACGCGGGCACCGAGGAGGCCATGGAGGCGCTCCTGGCCATTACCACCATCTGCGGCATCGACGTGAGCCCGCGAGAGCCGTCGTCGAGCAGCACGGGCGTCATCGTGGTCGACGACATGGCGATCACGGCCGAGGCAATTGCCACCGGCCTCGAAACGCCCGTGCCGGTGCAGTCAGCTGTTCGCAGGGGAACTGCAGTATACCTGCGCTTTTCGGCGACCATCCCCCCTGCGGAGGTTGCGCTGCACAAGCTCCGACGGCCGGTGAGAATGTGCCGACCGCGACCACTACAGTGCGGCAGGTGTGGCAGGCTGGACCACGCCACCGCGAGCTGCAATCGCGAGAGGAGGTGCTGGCGATGCGGGGGTTCCCACCTGAAGGCGGCGTGCAAGGCCGCGAAGCCTTATTGCACCAACTGCGGGGGCCCCCACGTCGTGCTCGACCACTCCTGCCCGCGCTGGCAGGAGGAGCGCCGTGTGTGTGCAGAACTAATACGAGCCCCGGCGCCTGCCTCTCGCTTTGACGTCCGTGCGGCCCTGCGAGCGGCCACCCAGCCACAGCCAACGCCTGTCGCTCCCGATACGACGCGCCAGCAGCCAGGCAGCAGCAGCAATGCCGCCGGGACGCAGCAGACAGCCCAGCGACAGCCCAGCAGCCAGGCAGCCTCGGCGCGGTCGAAGCGAGGTCAGAAGAGCGGATGCAAGCAGCCGCCCTCGCGGCCACACACCGAGTCCCCCCATGGCTAGGAGCCGCCGCACACAGCCACTCGTGCCTACAGTGCTGCAGTGGAACGTCAATTCTCTGCGACCGCGTCGTGCGGAGTTGAGTGCGTTTCTGCTGCAGCACGAGCCCCATGTCGTGGCTCTACAGGAGAGCTATGTGCGTGCGGGAAGGGACGGCTCGGGGGGGATTCGCCTGCCGGGCTACATCGGCTATCACAGCCCCACGGCGTGTGACAGTGCCCAGTGCTCGGCGGTGGTGTGTGGCGACCCGTCCCACCCCCCAGGAACCTCGCGTGCCTCATTGTTTGTGAGGAACGATGTGCAGCACGCAGAGCTGGATACCAGTGCGGTGACGACAGTTGTGCAGGAGTGCGTGGCAGTGACGTTAAGGCTGAGTGCGGGTGGTGCTGACATTACAGTGTGCAGTGTGTACGTGCGCCCTGGTCAGCGCTGGGACGCGTGCCTCCTGGATCGGCTGGTGTCCCTGTGCGCAGCCCGCCATCTCCTCTGTGGTGACTTCAACGCACACCACACTGCGTGGGGAGATGGCCGGATGGACGCTCGCGGTGAACATCTGTTGGACGCCATGCTGCGCCTCAACCTGTCTGCGCTGAACACTGGTGAGAGCACTTTCCGGCGTGGCAATTCCGCAGCCACCGCCATTGATCTCACCCTAGTGTCAGCCGGGGTTGAGGCCACCTGGAGGAGGGAGCCCAGCACGTGGGGCTCCGACCACTACCCACTGCACATCGCACCACCCGACAGGGCAACCAAGCGAGCCGCACTGCACCACGTCACCCACTGGGACCGGTTCCGGCGCTGCCTCGCCGAGCAGGACCTGGGGGAAGGAGCCGAGCTGTTCCGGGGCCTGGTTTGCTGCGCCAGGCAATCCACACAGAGCTGCACAGTAGCCGAGGGGGCCACCACGCCGGACCTGAAGCTGCTGCAGCTGCGGGCGGTGCGCAACCGTGCGGAGAAGAAGGCCCAGCGCTCGGGGGAGCGGGTGGACTGGACAGCGTACCGGCGAGTGGATGCGGCGTGCCGCCGTCACGCCAATCGCCTGAGCCGGCAGCGCTGGGCCGAGCTTTGCGTCAGCTCGGAGGCCGACCCACGCTGCCGCCGCCTCTGGGGCATCTTCAACTCCATCCTGAAACCCCAGAGAAACCGCAACCCCCTGGCCGCCATGGCCATCCGCAAGCAGGCCAGCTTTGCGGAGTTGGCTGACCTCTTCGCTGCACAATTCCTGCCGCCACACCAGGCGGAATCAGGGCCCGCTGCTGCTGTTGCTGGGACGGGGGAGGTGCACCACCCCCTGAACAACGCCCCCATCACAGAGACTGAGCTCCGCAGTGCCCTCCGCAGCTGCAAGCGTAAGTCGGCGCCAGGAGCGGACGGCCTCACCTACCAGATGATGCGCAATCTGGATGAGGTGGGGTTCGGCCGACTCCTGGCCGCCTACAACGTCATATGGGACACGGGCCAACTGCCACCTGAGTGGCTGCTGGCCATCTTGCGGCCCATACCAAAGCCAGGCAAGGGCCTTGTGGCAGTCACGGCGTACCGGCCTGTGGCCCTCACATCCTGCGGCTGCAAGCTGCTCGAACGGGTGGCACTGCGGAGGATGGAGGCCATCGCTGCGGAGGAAGAGGCCATCCCCGAGCAGCTGACGGGCTTCCGGAGGCACCGAGCAGCCACCGACTCCATCGCCGACGTCGTGGCGGCCCTTGAACACGCCAGGGCCACCAAGCAGGTGGCGGCCCTGGTGCTGCTGGACGTGAAGGGCGCCTTCGACAACCTGCAGCGTCATGCCATCTCCCTGGCCATGGAGGAGGCTGGCATTGCGGGCAAGCTGCGGGGCTTCGTCGAGGCGTTCCTGACGGGCCGCACAGCGCAGGTGCAGGTGGGGGACGCCCTGTCGGCTCCCCGGCCGGTGAACGTGGGCACCCCACAGGGCTCCGTCATCAGCCCCTTCCTCTTCAACCTGGTGATGGCAGCCCTGCCAGGCTGCCTGCCCAGAGGAGGGGGCCACCGAGTGTACATTTCGGTGTACGCCGACGACATCGCCCTGTGGGTGCTGGGGCCGAAGGGTCAGGGCCGAGCCATTGTACAGCAACTGCAGGCGGCCATGGAGGCAGTTCGTGCCAAGCTGGCAGGCGTCGGCCTACAGCTGTCGGCGACAAAGACCGACGCCATGCTGGTGCATCCGGATGCCGCCGCCCGTGGATGGACCCGGCGCCTGACCATCGATGGCGAGGAGCTCCAGTGGAGGACCAGGGTGCGGTACCTGGGGCTCACCCTGGACCACCGACTGAACTTCCGGCAGGCGGCCAAGGAGCTCCGAGCCAGGGCGCAGCTGGCCACCACAGCAGTGCGCAAGATGGTGGCCCGGGACAGCGGCTGCTCGCAGCGGACGGCCCTCCGGCTGTACAGTGCCTCGGCGGTGGGTCTCCTTATGTACGCGCTCCCACTGGTGACCCTGCGGAAACCCACCTGGCGGCAGCTGGAGGGAGACCACCGCAAGGGGGTCCGCGCTTGCCTCGGCCTGCCCCAGAGCTCACCGTGCGAGAAGACGCTGGCCGAGGCGGGGGCGTGGACCCTAGAGATGACAGCTGACTTGCGGGCACTTGGCCAGATTGACCGGCTGAGACGCGCCGAGGGCGGCGGTCCGCTGCTGCGGCGGCTGAAGAGCCACCACCACTCGCGCATGGGGCGCATGCTGTTGCTCTACGAGGAGGTGGTGGGCCCCGTGGACGCGGGACCTCGTGGCCCCGCTCCAGCTCTGGCAGCTGACGTGCGGCTGGACCTTCCGGGGCTGCACAGCAAGCGGCGGACACCCCACTGCGGGCAACTGCAGCTGGCCCGGGGTGTCGTCTGGGGCGACCTAGACGGCCACGCCCTAGTATACACAGATGGCTCGGTGCGGGAGCAGCAGGGGTCAGCCGCAGCGGCCGCCGTGCTGGGAGAGGCCACCCGACAGGCGCGGCTGTCCTATGCCTCTTCCTCGGCCACGGCTGAGCTGGTGGGGGTCGGACTGGGCCTGGACCTGCTGCTGGAAATGGAGCCCTTGCCCGAGCGCTGCGCCCTGCTGTGCGACTCCCGAGTGGCCCTGGTGCGTCTTCAGGACGGAGACTCGCACTCCCTGTTGGTGCGTGGCATCGGGGAGAAGGCGGCACAGCTGGCGGACCGGGGCACTCAACTGTGCCTGCAGTGGGTCCCCGCCCACATTGGTCTGGATGGCAACGAGCGGGCGGACGAGCTGGCCGCCGGGGCACACGCGCTGCCTCCGTCGGACATGGTGGCTCAGGCGGCAGCGGACGACGCCCGCCTGCTCATCCAGCGACACATCCGGACCAAGCATCCGGACCCGCGGCTGCGTGTCGGAGGGGGCCTACCGCCTGTGCGGGCCTCACGCCTGCCGCGACGACTGCGCTCGGCCATCCTGCGCCTCCGAGTGGGGGACGTGTGGACGGCGGAGCGGAAGCACCGTCTGGGGCGGGCGACCAGCCCCTCCTGCACCCACTGCCGAGCGCCCGTGCAGTCCCTGCCGCACGTGCTATACGAGTGCCCCAAGTTTGCGGCAGGGCGGGCAGAGCTGCTGGTCGTGCTTCACGGAGCGCGGCCACTTGAGGACCTGCTCTGGCCCCCGGGCAGTGCTAGGGAGCGAGACAAAGTGCTCGAGGCCCTGGGTACATACCTGCGGGCCTCGGGGCTGCACAGCGCACTCCACTACAACTCTGCCTAGCTGCCCAGATTGTGGAGGAGTGCTGCTGCTGAAGCAGCTTCTGTACTTGTGTGTGTGCGTGTGTGACCCCTTTTACAAGTGTGCTGTGTCCTTTGTAGATTCATGTGTTGTCTATATCTGTAGTGTTTCTCTGTAATGTTAATTTTCCCAGTGTGCAACCCTTTTTTTTTTTCTCTCGTCTGTGTTTTATATTTACCCTTATTCCCCTTTTTCCTTTTTTTTTCTCTTTTGTGTTTTATATTTACCCTTGCGCGAGTTACATGCATTGTAATGTCAACCTTCTCCCCCTATCCTCCTATTCCTATGTATTCTTTTCTCCCTTTCCTCCCCCTCCCCCCCTACACCAGCAGGCGTTCCGGTGTCCGCCCCCTAGGCGAGACAAACTACGCCTGTTGGTGGCTTTTCCTTTTCCTAAGTACAATAAATACATACATACATGCGGACTTGTAAGGAGCAAAAACTTTTCTGTTCCCGCCCAGGAATCTGCCAAACCAAGTCAGCTCGCCTTTGGCTCGATTTTTCCGTCGTTTTATGTTTGTTCTCTGTGTTTGGAAGAAGGCGTCTACTGTTCTTTGTTTCGCACATTTGGGGAGAAAGGCGCGCTAGCGCTGAAAGCAAGAAAGGGGGCGTTGGTGATCGCGCGAAGGAAACGGCCACCTTGTCTGTCAGAACCAGTGTTCGTCGAGTTCTCCTCACTCCGTTCCTTTCCTTTTATTTTCGCCTTCGGTGTTCGAAATCGTACTCAGGCTGTCACAGTTGGCGCGTAGTTGTCGTTTCGTTTTTTTTTCTTTTTGCGTAACCACGACGTTCCTCGCTGCTTCAAGCCTTCATGCTATACTTTTCTCACCGCCCCATCGTATGAAGCATGCTGCGGTGGGAGAGTTATAGGATATCACAATAGCGCACCTTTTCTTTTTCCTCACCCTTTCTCGCGTCTCGTCCTCTCCTTCCACTTCTGTCGTGTCTTCCGAGAAATGCGGGCGGTTTCCGATAAAGCAAAGCGCACGCCATAACTTCTCTCGTCAGACGCTAAAATGTCACGGAGCACGAAACGGCACCTATAAGGAGGAGGAGAAGGAGGAGGATCCGATAAACGAAGAATAAACGAACGAAGGAGTCGGTGAAGAGAAATAACGAACACAGATCCAACAAAGCGAAGAAAGAAGTTAACAAAAGGCGGCGCGAGGTGTGGGAGTGCACCGCGAGGGGGTGTTGTATAGTCGACGTTGTCTCTGACAGTTTTAGGATGAGCGACGGGCGAGAACAATTATCGGCAACGCGCAGCGAATTTATTGGCAGGGCCCCGGGGCCGTCATCCCCCCCTCCTCCTCGCATCAGCTTTCTCACCCAAGCCGGCTCGGATATCGTGCCTCTAACGCTGCGGTGGCTGGCCGCGGCCGCTGCTGCTGCTGGCGTGGCAGGACCGCGTTATTCTTAGGCCTCGCCGGGGCGTCTAATTCCATTTGCTTTCGACGCGCGGACGGCTATGCCTGCTTCTCACGCCGCTTATCACCGCGTCTCCGTATTATTCTTTGCGGAAGCTAGCCTCCTTTCGTTTAGTTTCGTACTTTTGGTTAGTCCCACACACTCCTTCTCCTCCTCGAGGCTAGGGCGTTGTAATATCGGGCGCCGTGGAGTTTCCTGACACTGGTAGTCCTGCCTTTTTTGTTGTTCTTGTGCTGTTCTGTCCGTGCCTTGTTTCGTTTGTGCATGCGTGGCATGTTTGCGGACGCGTCGAAACTTTTTTGTTGTTGTTTTTTTTCTTCCTTCGGCGACTGACGAGTGTTTTGGTTCGGGGAGGATCTCTCCCTGTTTTTTTTTTTTTTGTTTTTTGTTTCGCTTGTCACGCGCTCCGGGCGAGGTCTTATTGTCTTTATCGATCGCCCTGGTGTCGCATATCATAAAACGTCGGCTGGATAGTCGGCCGCCCGGCGGTATAGGCTCGCCCTCGGGGCACGAGAGGGACGTCGTCGTGAGAGACATTATTTGGGAGTATGTCGGTGTGAGTTTGTTTAGGTCGAATAGCTTCACTGCTGGCACCCCCTTCTACCGTGCGCTTACGAACCTGGTTTCGTTTAATTGCCGCGTACGTAATCAGAATTGCGTTAATTTTACTGCTAAGTCACTGTTCCAAAGTGTCTCCGGGCGGGAGTAGTTCGTAGACAGTCTGTTCGCCATCTGTAAATCCGACTTTTAGGGCCTGGCGGCCCTAAAACACGGGACAAGCAACCTTCATTTCGTGTTCTTTCTTGGTCTTCGTCTATCTTCGCACCTGAATGGGTTCTCCTGCTGAGTTCCGACTTGGCCAACAGCGCATACTCTTCCGTTAACTACTCCTTCATTACCAGCGTGTCCGTTTCTCCAGCGCCATTTGTGGTGCTAACCTCTTCACTATTCATTAAATCTTTCAGTTACCGCCCTCTCTCTGTCTCTCTCGTCCAGCAACAGGTTGACAAACCACAGAATCTCTGTTCTGCGTGTAAAACTGTTCTGTTCTGCGTGTTCTGCGTGTGGATGGGTCGGACCCATCCACGCTTTAGGCTGTACGTGGCTTAGCCGTGTCCAGGGACAAGGGGATCCTGGTGGCTAAGCTGACACAGAGGTTGTCATGGATCTTGAGATCTCTTCGTGAAGGCAGCACGCCACTTTGGCCCTCGCTTCTTGTAGACGGCACCCCGGAATGACCCGGCCGAGGAGAAATCAGCCAGGCACCCTTTCCTGTCCCCCTCGCCGCTCTTTCGCTTTCCTGCCTTCTTTCTCCATCTTTCCTTATTTTTTCTGCTTTCTGATCTGCTCTTCAGGGCAGCAAGGGTGAATGACCACCCTAGGTTTCTTTGTGCAGGGTTATAGTGGCCATGTATGGCTAACGTAGGTCTGCTTTCCCGTGTTGGGCTCCAAGGGGGGCGGCCAGCATGGCCGCTGGACATTTATCTGTTAGTCTAAGGCTACAACAAAACCTTCTCTTGATCGGGCCTGGAAACGAGCCCTCACCGCAGTCAGCTACCCTGTATCAAAGGTCCCGTGCCAATTAAAAGAACAAGCTTCTCCGAAATTACTTGTTATTAAATCAACCGACAGCCAGTGCCCCCTGCGAAAGGCCTCGCCATTTGTGGTAGCAAAGGAGCTAGAAGCTGTCCTTGGCGGTAAATTCAAAGCGACCAAGATGCCATCCAGAGGTATATTCATCGAATGCTAAAACAAAGCCCAGGCGGGTGCATTGCTGGCAATGCAACGGCTAGCGAACCTAAGTGTTAATCGGGTATCGGTTCACCGAAGCCTAGACTCACGCCAAGGAGTAATTTCGGATCCTGACTTTGCAGACCTCATGGAGGATGAAATCCTTGAGGGCCTGCCAGAGAAAAATGTTGCTGCTGTCAGGCGCATCATGATCCGACTTAATGACATTGATATCCCTACCAACCACCTGGTCCTGACTTTCAACACCACTAAGCTTCCAGAATCTCTTAAACTTGGCTATGTAGTCCATCGAGTCCGTCCATGCATCCCAAACCCGCGCCGGTGCTTTAAGTGCCAGCCGTTACGCCACACACTGCAGAGCTGTCGGGGCAAAGAGACGTGTGCCAAGTGCCAAGTCTATGTCAACAAGCTGATCACTGTCATCTCGCTTTATCTGCCACCATCCGATAACATGTTATTGCAGGAACTTACTGACCTTGTTGAGCAACATCCTGCACCATTGTTTAGTATAGGAGATTTTAATGCCCATGACTGCCTGTGGGGAAGGGAAAAAATCGACAGCCGGGGAAAACTAACTGAACAGTGGATAAATTATAACAGTCTCGTTGTGTTCAATAACGGAGAAAAGACATTTTTCTGCGGGTACCGGAAGCTTTTCCCCACTAGACCTTTGTGTTGGGTCGCCAGAGCTCCAGATGGACTTTGAGTGGAGTACAGAACTGTCCACACGGAAGTGACCACTTTCCTGCCGAGTTGCGACAAGTTCAGCCTCTTCCTGCCCTCAAAAGCTGTCCACCTCTACGGAAGCTCGAGAGAGCAGATTGGAAAAATTTACAGAGTTGGTTAGTTTTGAGGGACTGCACATGGGAGTATGCCTATAGACGAGGCCAACACCTACATCTGCGAGGAACTCCTTAAAGCTGCAAAGGTGACCGTCCCACAAACATCTGGGTGAATCCCTAAATAACCAAAGACACGGTGGGATGATACCTGTCGCGAAGCCCGGCAAAAGCAGAACAACGCTTGGGGTGTGCTTAGACGGCACCCTAGCAAGGAGAACTGCCTGAGCTTTAAAGCTGCTCGAACAGCTGCCAGGAAAATCAGAAAAGAAGCAAAAGTTTGTAAGCACAATAAACACTACCACTACCCCAAAAAAGTTCTGGGACCATGTGCGCAAGGTCAAAGGAAGCTGCAGACGCTTTGCTGTATCACTTTACTCTACCGACGGTGGGTGCAATTTATTGCAAACATACGCGGATATTTTAGGTATCCACTGTGCAGAAGTCTCTAGCCATACAAATTACACACAAGATTTCCCGAGACACAAGACTATTGCTGAAGAGCTCAGGATTGAAATAGTAGCAATAACACTGAGGACTGCAAAAAGGAATTTGCATTGTATGAACTCAAAATAACATTAGCTCAGTGCAAGGCTACTTCTGTTGGCCCTGACCTCATTCACAACACTTTTCTGCAGCACCCAAATGACAGCTGCTTAATAGTGTTCCTCAAGTTTTTTTAACAAAATGTGGAGAATAGGTATGCTCCCCAAAGCATGGAAAAGGCTGTCGTAATTCCGTTACTGAAAGATGGCAAGCGACCAGGCTGGCGATCGAGCTACCTTCCCATACGTCGACCAGCTGTCTGTGAAAGACATTTGCTCGGATCGTCAATTTTAGATTGGTCTTCATTCTTGAACGTTCGGGTTACCTAGGTAGGTTTCAATGTGGTGTTCGACAGTTTGGTTTACAACTGACCACCTCGTTCGGCTTGAAACAGTGATACTAGATGCGTTTTTCATATTGCTGAGGCTTATGATACCACTTGGTGCTTTGGAATTCTGCAGGATATGACTGCAGTGGTAATAAGAGGGCGAATGTTTTCGTGTGTACAAGGTTTTCTTCAAGGATGAACCTTTAATGTGAGACTTGGCAACACGCTCTCCCATACTTTCAAAAAGGAAAATGGGATTCCTCAGGGCAGCGTGCTAAGTGTGTCCCTTTTCGCCCTTAAAGTAATTCCTTGACAAAGGTCATCCGTCGACCGGTTATGTACTCGCTTTACGTCGATGATGTGCAGATGGTGGGCTTCGCACTTCCCGACAGCTTTCACATTGAGTGGAACTGCTTTAATTTTTGTATTGTGCCCTATTCTCCCTAAGCTGTGGGGAAAATTTCCGGCTCCTTGTTAGAATTCAGTGATACGGGATTCTTTTGCATCAAATACCATCAATTATGAGAATGGGAATTGGGGAATAAGCCATGAGCCTCTGAAGGCAGCTACCATCGTTAATGACCAATAATCCCGAATGTGTATGTGAGAATCGTGTGTGTACGCGTTGACTCGCAGCCAAATTGGAATTTGTGATCGGCCTTGTTGGGCTTCTTACGGCATATTTCATCGTCACTGGTTAATCCCCACAAAAAGACATGTGGGAATGTTAGGAGTATTTGCAGCCTTAACATCGGGTAACCTTTGTTGAGGATAAATGACGTGCCGAAGCAAAGTCAAACTCATTGTACGACAAGTCGCATGTACCAGCTGACGTCAGACATAAAGTCTAACGTCGGAACGTCGCATACCCGATTGAGACGTCAGCCACCGCATAACGTACTGCTACATAGTGTGCGCGTCTCTACCTTCGCTTTTATTCAATCGTATTCTTTGGGTACCAATCCGAAGACAAGTCGGAACACCGTACCAGGAAGCTAAGAATCTCTTATGGTAGCTTCATACAACGAGAATGACGCATACACGCGATGTAGCAGTGGGGTACCGCCAGAGGAAGCGATCATGCTTTCGTATCCAAGCACGTAAGCAGACCAAGACGCGTGTCCCAATTCGAGTTTCGTGTGGCGTACGCCTGCAGTCAAGGTACTTGCCTGTCACCACGTCCTTGAGTTTCGTGTGATTCCCGCCCCCGCCACGGTTCTTTAAGTGCGGAGCACTTTAGGGGCCCGGCTTGTCGTCGTAGCTTGCCCGGGGTCACGGTATCTAGTAGTAACGCGGTATCAGTAACGCGGCGTCATGCACTCACACAGAGGCTTCCAAAAGATCACCGCTTCCCCTGGTCAGGATCGAATCTGGGTACCTTCGCGTTACGAAGCCGATGTAAATCCCATTGCGGTGCACAGCCACACATTACTCACATGCAAAGTGTTGGGGGTGATATTTGCGCTGCTCCGTTGCCACAGAGGCGGTCGCTGCTAGTATGGATATACCGTATTTACTCGCATAAAGATCGCACTCGCGTAATGATCTCACCCCTGAAATTCGTCTTCGAAATACGACTTTTCTTTTTATTTCCCGCGCAATGATCGCACCCTGAACTTGCCGCGGCCATATGTCGTATGCGTGCCAAGTCTAGCTGGCGATGGTCGTGTTGTTGTTGTTGTTGTTGTTGTTGTTGTTGTTCCTTGATATTATTGGCGCATACCCATTCAGGGGATCGGCCAAACATCAGTCGTTAATTCGAATGAGATTCAAAGAAAATTAGAAAATGAAAATGATTCAAAGAAAATTAGAAAAATTTGGAAGCTTTTCTTTTCCTTGTGTTGGAGGAATTGAGTTTGGAATTTGGTCAATATTGAAACAAGAAAAAAAGGAAATAAATAAATAAATAATTAAATAAAGAAAAATAAGAAGAGGAAGAAGAAGAAGAAGAAGAAGGAGGGAGAGGAGGAGAATAATAAAAAAATATTCAGAAATGGATGCTTTTGGAGGGCTCAGGTGAGGAGCCAGAACAAGATACGAATTAAGTTTTAAATCTTTTGGAATTTTCTATGAAGCGCAGAAGAGCAGAACAAACATCCCGGCGGCAATATCCCGTTTCTGAGGCCCCAAATGATAAAAGAGCTGGCACTGATAATACCAACGCCAGGCGATGAAGCGGCACTTCAAGGAGCTGACGTCTGAGGCTTGAAAATCGCCGACATGACAAAAGGAAATGGTCGACAGACTCTTCTTCATTACAGTAACTGCACATGGCAGTCTGCGCCAGACGAGACCTGTGGAGGTATCTGTTCAACTGGGGCACACGACATCGAAGGCTCGTTACAATCGCCTCCAGGTCGCGTGAGGGGCACCAATTCGGATTCCAGGAGAATTTTAGATGAGAAAAATCTCGCATTGACAATAAGACTGATTCGTGCTGCCCTTGCAGCTTCAACAATCTACGGAATCTTACGGCGGCTAATAAAGGCGTTGTCTCAATGACATCGACAACAGGCCCGGAGAGTGCTACCCTTGCCAGTGAATCTGCGGTTTCATTAAAGGTGATTCCCGCATGCCCAGGGACCCAAAGAAGGTCAATTTCAGTAATATGAGGTGGTAGAAGGGATCGAAACGTCCGTAGAAGAGGTGAGTCTTTAGGAGAAGAAAGGGCTAAACCTACGGGTAGGGAATCTGTAATTATAAGTGGAGATGACACCGATATGTCAAGCTTTCGTAATGCCAAGACAATTGCCAAGAATTCCGCATAGAATATAGGGATATGGTCGTGCTTACCTATTTTTCCTCTTCTTTTAAAGCGGACATGGCTACGTTATTGCCGCAGACTTGCCGATATTAGCGATATCGGCAAGCATGAGTTCATTTTTCGGGCAGAATAAACTCACTAAATGCACATAATGCTCGCACAAGACAAAGAAAAAAACGCGCTCAGCTTGCTGCATCGGTAGCGTGTCTGTTTTGATGTCCCGCACTGTGACAGCAGCAGCCACTTTTTGGTCGACCTGTTCTCATCTCGCGGCAAACTCGTTCCGGCGCGTTCCGTAATTCATGAAAACACTGCATTTTGCATCACTTTGCAACGCGGCTGGCGATGGTCCATGGAGTGTTTATTATGTTTTTATTTATCACGTTTATTATGTTCATGAGACCTATCATAAAAATTCTGACCAGCAAATTACTTGCGTTTTCTGCGCTGAAGCATTTTTCTCGAAAAATTTACCTCGCGTAATGAACGCACCCCTAAAGTTGCATCATATATTTGGATAAAAAAGTGCGATCATTACGCGAGTAAATACGGTAAGTAGACAATAATATAAAATATGGAAAAAATCCCGGGTTAACGCATGAATTGCCGTAAGTAATAAAAACCCAATCCAGAGTCTCTTTGTACGAAGGTCTTTTCAAGGGGTGCTGTGCCCTCTCTTTACTACTTTCGCTATCAACGCCAGGCTGATACTGATACTAGTTAAGAAAATGTCGTTTCAAATCGCGCGCCATCAGCCGCAAAGGGTTCGCACAACATCCGACAGATGGCGACGAGTGTACTGGCCAGTAGGAAGATGCAGTGATACATCCCCCTCGCGAGGGGCACGATCAAATGCAGAGCATTTCCGGGGGCGCACGACGTTAAGTAGTTTGCGTTACGTTAATGTTGTTGCACTTGTGGCAACTGCTGACGAGAGAGCGCTCGTCAGCAGTAATTTGAATGAGTCAACGATATAAGGCGCGTTCATAGCGTGGGCGCAGTGGGTAGAGCACCATGTGCATTGCGTTCCGCCCGCAGGGTCGAGGGATCGAAACCTGGCGCCGGATAGTATTTTTTTTTATATAGTAGGTACAACGACGGTGCGGACTACGGACGTCAATGCGGGTGACATCGTGAGTTACTGAAATGCTCTGCATTTAAAAGGCACCATGGCCCCTCCGACGAACCATTCCTCCGCACTTGACACCTTCCACGTCGTGTGGGACTGCTTTAATTTTTTAGCTGAGGGCACGCAGAACGGAAGGTTAGAAGCACAGGCGGGTGGCTTAAACACCTTGTTACTTTTGCCGCTTCCTGCCGGGGTTATCGCTTGCATAAGCTCGGCCGTTCCCCGTCATAGATTACTGACATCTCTAATTACTCACCAATGTAGATCACGTCTTTTCCAAAACGAAACTGAACGCATGGTGGCCCACTCTGAAGTGCTAGGGAAGCAGCCTGTCTGGCAATGTATCAAAGCTGCAGCCTGTGTTTTTTAAATAAGGTGAGCTCGCGTAAAGTTTTGATTTACATTTATTTCAGGTTCTCAACCACCTAAGACCTGTTTATATCAGGAAAACATTTATACATGCTTCCCCAATAAGCTCTCGCCGTTCGCAACATTGTCGAAGCAGTGGACGAGATGGACCGCGAACACCGACTTAATTCCATAAAATCAGCAGTGTCGGCAAGGCGCCAAAAAACTCTTGTGTCGCAAACTTAACGGCTGCACAGCTCGGGAAAAATTGCCCAGTCATCATGCAAAGCCCCTAGTGTAAAACCGGTTGGTTTTCGTGATTCCGTTGTGTACCCAAAATGAGCGGTTAATCTCTTTTTTTTTTTTTTTTTTTGCTCAACAATCACAACCTCAAACTTGAGCCGCTGCGTTTGCGGCGCTTTCCAGCGCGAAAATCTCGTAGTGTTCCGTGACGCCCGCACGCCCCCTATAAAAGTGGCCACTACCACTGCCACTTTAATGTGCGGCTACCGCACCATCATGCAATTCTTGGCCAAATTGGAGCAGGGGTTGCTCGCGCCGAGCAAGAACTTGAAACAACCAAAGCTCACTGCATTTTTCGCACCTGAATAAAGTTTTGCTTCCCTGAATATATTGTGCTTCGATTCCTCACAGCTGTGGCGCAATTCAAGCGCAAATGCTTTAGCTTTTTCGAGTTGTCGCTTATATCGAAACACTGCTTGTAACGAAATATTTGGCCGTCCCGCTCACTTCGTTATAACGAGGGATTACTGTATTTACCAGAGCGCTATGCTCATGCTTCGGTACAGCAGGCCTGGTAAAGTCGCCAATGGGAAACAATATCAGCTGCGCACACATGGAATGCAACGTAACATAACAATCATAGCCCACCGCGTTGGCACATCTTCGGGCACGCTCAGAAAATACCAATGTCAGGGTTCAGTATAAACACGAGAAGCCTACTGTTTTAGATATGGGGATAATAACGTTAGCTCTAATTACGCTGAATGAACCACAGGGCACTAAGCAGGTAGCAGTGTAAAAAACCGTTATTCATTTACCAACTCTAAATGGGCATCCCGTGCGTGTAGTAATAACGTTAATATCCTTTTTTTTTTTTTTTTTTTGCTTTTCTCCCACCATGACTGGAGGCGACATCTTCAGCAGCTCGAGTGGCTGCCCTTATTTTTCCAAACCGCGCACGATTGCCGCAGTGAGAGTTTTACGCAAGTCGGGTGGGGCGGCGAACGACATAAATAAACAAACTACAGGACCCGAGTGCGCCTCCTTCTTCCACCACCTCCATTCCCTCCTCTCCTCTCCGGCCTCTCAACTTGGGTGTCTCCTCGGGACGGAGCGAGCTCCGAACAAGAGCGTTATTAGATTTGCCACTGCCGTGCGTTTGCAGCGAGATGACGACAGCGAAATCCGATTCTGCCAGGCTTAGCGACGGCGTGACGGTTTGTTTGCGCTGGCGGTGGCACCGTTTTTAATCCGGTTATAGGTCTTCCGGGGAAGACGGCGGAGGAGAAGGGGGAGTTGACTGCCCTTTTAGTTAGCGGTCGTAAAGGGAGGACGGGACAATACAGGTTGCTCATTCCGCGCTTACCTCCGACCTCAACCGCTTTTACGAACCGGATGAGGAGGAGCTGGTGTTTGTTTTGTTTTTGTTTTTTTCTGCCTGTACATCAATACCAGTTTACGGCGCGGTGGTCGTGGTGGTTTGCCAATCGTAAATATGCCTTCGCACATCTCCTAGTTTTTTCCTGCGCACTATATATATATAGAAATAGGATTCGGTAGCAATGTGGTGGCGCATTTTTTGTGGTGGGCTTTTGTTTTTCCGATATATGTTATGCGAAAGTGGTTTGTTTCGGCTTGTTTTTCCCTCTCTTTTTTCCAAGCGCGTAAAATTTTGTCGGAATGTTTGCGTTAACCTTCTCACTGAAAACGCTTCACGCGGTAAAATTCTCTCCCAAATACGACTCATTTATGAATATTTATTGCATGAATCGTTCGTTTTTCCATTTCTTGCGTTTGCAATGCTTCTGTTTTTGGTTTAAAAAAAAAACTCTACTATTCCTTCCAAAAGAAAGTTAGGAGAAGCGCGAAAGTTTTCTCGCATCAAACCTGCGTCAGAAGTGCGTCTAGGTCTTCGCTGAGAGCGAATCAAATCGATGGTAAAACCGTCAAACGCCAAAATCGCGAACGATAAACTAATCTACGCAACGATTTTTCTCGCACTGTGTAAGCGTATCTACGAACGATATAAATGTATACCGATACGTGGTTTATGATATAAAAGTATAATATTGTACTCCTTCTTTAACATTCATGCGTGTATTGTCTCATCTAGAACCGTTTTTTTTTTTTTTTGCGATTTTCGAGTAACCGTTCTGACACAATGGAAACCCGGTTTCACGCATGCGCCGTGTATACAGAGATCTTTTCAGAGCTTTTCGGTTGACGAACTGGTTTTCGGAACAATGCATTAGTTTTTTTTTTTCTTTTTTTTTTTTTGACAGGACGTCATTGCTCCAAGCTTTTGTTTTGAGAACAGTCTGACAACGCTTCAAGGCGCTGAACTTTTCCCTATTCTACTGCTTTGCCACTGTTACGTCAACTACGATATATGTGAGTCGAAGTGAAGCGTCAGGTAGCGTTTCCTCCCAGCCACTCCTCTCGTTGTCCCATCATAAGAAGCTAGCATCAAGTATACCTTCTTAAGCTTGAGGCAGCGTAATGGGGGGTACCGCCAATAACTGTTCCTGACAGCCTGTATAGACGCTTGAGTCGTGACCCGGGACTGAATAAGAAGGTCCCCTTTACCCCGAGTTGTCGATGCGGCGCTGGCTACCATCCCCAAGAGGAGGATCCAGATACCTTACCATAATGCCCCGAAAAGTGGTGAAGACATAGCCGCCGATGTGGCCGGGAAGGCAATCGGACGCGCAATTTAAAAGTCGTGGTTTCGGCCGCCACCCAGGGCGCACGTATTCACCTTCTTTCTTTGCTGTACGACAAGAATGGTTACTTTGATATATCTATACAATGTCATCAAGCAGGGAGATGAAGGCTTAGTGAACGCGTAAACCATGCACCCACTTATAACAGGAATGCCTGGCGTTATTAGATTGCGGCGACCAGCCGACGCTGCGCGACTTTATAAAGGGGTGTGTTGCATTTAAATTAATTGTGTAGGGCCACGTTAAACGAAGTGTGGAATTCTGATTCAATAAAGGCCTGCGTGCGGTGGTGCCTCCGGCTTTTCAACCTTAACCAAGCGTGGTGTTTTTTTTTAACGCAGGCAACGCCATCTTTGCGGATTAAATTTATGGACAAGCCACCGCTACCAGCTCATATATACGTCATGACAGTGGGGTTACATTGGAGCAACCTGTTGCAACACATGTGATTCTAGTCGGCGCAGAAGGTCCTGGAGTACAATTAACACAAAATTTGGCTAAAATTGTTTGAGATCCTGTCGACATTGCCGTTACTGTAAAACGGAAACCTGAACGCAGGTGTAGCTGCGGTCCCCTTTCGGTGATGCAAATCGTTGCACAAGGTATTCTGGTAGTTTCGTGGCAAAAGGCCACCGATTAATTTCTTTCTGAAACAAGCTAATGATTTCATTCATTACTTTGTAACTGTTTAACGGAGAATACAAATGATCATTGCATTCTTTTTTCACGCGATTACGTTATATGTTACGAATTTTTGCAAACCTATTTTGCAAACTGACGAAGGCAAGACTCAGCGTCTGCTTGATTCTTGTTGAAGATGCCCCCTAGCAGCATTGAAAACAATCAGCGGGTGATTAGATATCCTGTGTAGCTGTTTTGGAGCACCTTTGGGTTATTTTTATTTCCGGTATTATTGGCTGCCGCATGCTGCGCCTGTAAATGTTTTTGCTAAATACTGTACACGTGTCGACGAGGCCAACTGCCGGAAGTCTGAGATTCAGCAAATCTCTTGCGTCGACGAAGACGACAATGACAGTGGCGATTATTTTGTCAAGTGACTGACCAAAATAGCAACTCAGTGAGCTACGTCATGGTCTTCTACAGCCTTGCTTTGACAACCACGCTGTAAATTTTGGGGGCAAAGAAAAAATTCCGAATCTTTGTAAAAAACAATTAGAGTATCGCCATCTGTTGGCGAAATCATGAACAGCAGCGTTACTGTATGGTGTCTCTCTTCGCTTGGATACTCAAGAAATCACCAGGTGTGGTGATATGTGGCGAGTCTTGGTTTATCAGGAAGAAGAAGCAATGTCATAACTAAAGCGTGGATGTTATTGACCCGTTACGTAAGCGTCCTCGCCTCTGATTCACCAATGATTCACGTGTGATTCAAACCTCACGTTATAATTAAACGGTTCCCCTGGCTCGGTTGCAACGCCTGCTTCTAGCTCTGCGACACCTGTGACACATCGCACAATCACAGGATGACACAGCTTACAGCTTAGTGTTTCATTTCTTTTGAAGTAGGGGAAGTGGTTAGAATTGCAATCCATTCAAAAAGAAATGTCCGGAGGCAGTTGACCTATGCAATTCTGCCGGCGTAGTTCAAAGTACTCGTCTGTACGAATATCAGCAAAAAAGATATAGAAGAATTCGATAACCACCTTTTGCAAGCACGGGTGGAAGGAAGGCTTTCGAGAGCCCCTGTGCTTTCACGCGAAATGCATTTCTAGATAACGTGATGGGCTCTACGGGGCAGAAACTTGGAGGCTCACCAAGAGGGTTCAACTTAAATTGAGAACGACTCAGCGGGCAATGGAGCGGAAAATTATAGGTGTAACATTAAGGGACAGGAAGAGAGCGGAGTGGGTCAGGGAGCAAACTGGTGTTAAAGACATATTAGTAGAAATTAAGAAGAAGAAATGGACGTGGGCAGGACATGTAATGCGAAGGCAAGATAACCGCTGGTCATTAAGGGTAACAGAGTGGATCCCTAGAGAAGGCAAGCGTTGCAGGGGGCGGCAGAAAGTTAGATGGGCAGATGAGATAAAGAAGTTTGCGGGGATAAATTGGTCACAGTTGGCACAGGACCGAGGCAATTGGAGAATAATGGGAGAGGCCTTTGCCCTGCAGTGGGCGTAGATAGGCTGGTGATGATGATGATGATGATGATGATGGGCTCTGCTGTATTTCCATTCGTTATTTCGGTGAACCTTGTTGGCTAAATATTTTACTTGTTGTTCCTAACCGTGGGGAAAGCTTAATAATTACTGATTTCTTGGGGAATCAGTATTCAATCATATACTTAAGAAGGGTTGTAACCTTCGTAAGGCTCAGCACCCTGGTCGGTGGCTTGCGAGGAGACGAAAAGAAAATGTATGCTAGACCTGCGTATGATGTGCACAAGACAAGACTACAGTCGCAAGAGACGACTGCAGTCGCATATGAGCGTGTTCCAGGAAGAATGCGCATTGTTCGGAATATTTCTCCCCGTGGGATTACAAGCAGCAAATTTTTCGGCAGGTTTATATGTCAAAAATATTTAAGAGCGCTCGTGTTCCCGTGAGATAAGTGGTGATAGTTCGAAGTTGAAACGAACAGCAGAGAGAGCGAATCGGCCGCATTGTCGAGCGCTCGTACCCTGCCGAATGCGAACGGTTTTGCACGCCTTATTTATGTCGGTCCCCGGTTCGTGACTCCTTATCGTATAGAGCGCACGTCGCTTCCGCGTCCTTGGTTTATGGAACGATGCTGACCCGCGCAGCGTAATATAATCGACGGGGCTGGGGAGGCAACCGTATCGACTGCATTTACCTCGAAATCACGCCAGAACACACCCGGGCCCAGGGTAACTCGCACGGCGCCTGCCTATTTGCATGCAGCATGCAAATGAGCTACCGTCTGTGTACGCCAGCGTGAAAGCGATGGAACGAGGCTGCTGGTATTGTGGTGGCAAATATTTTTTATTCTCGGCAAGGGGTACTTTCAATCGTTGAAATACTCGTACGTTTGCATTCTCAAAGTACTCCCTTAAACGCTAAACGTCCACACGTTGGTATATGCATGCCCTGCTGCAAAACTGCCAAAGTAACGGATGTTATTGAAGCCATATTCGTAACGCTCATCATATTTTAAGCTTGAACGACGCAACACAGCGCAATGGTGTTGAATCGTTTTACAAAAGTGCGTCTGCTCGGTTAAGCATCGGGAAACGTCCTCAAGCGTAATGTTGAAGCCCAGTTTAAGGATTCCGACTTTTTAGTTTCTTTTTTTTTTACTCTTTCTACCAAGTAATCATGCTACCATTTTTTGTAGAACTCGTGGCTTATTGTTAAAAAAACAATTGTGGTAACCGGCCGCTTCATTCCAGCTAGCAATTTCAATTTTGTTATGTCGGGATTATTTTTCCTACCATCGCTCTAATAGCACCGGTGCTCATGTATGCACGGGGCCTTATTCACCTCAACCGTGCTTATCATTTAGCATCTTCTCATCACTTATTATCACCTCTTTATCACTCATTACCTCCTTATCACTTCTTATCTATTATCACTTATTGTCCCCGCACTTCAGCATTTCGGCCGAAGTTAACGTCGCAGGGGACATTTCATCTGGACTCGACTGGAATGCGGTTTAAGTAGCGCTGCGTGCAACTGGCCAGGCTGTTTCGGATGCAGCGTTCGGCCCTCCGTCTCATGGGGGATGGTCGCTGATCTGTTCTGTCGGAAACGCGGTCGGAAAATACGAGCGCCTGGCGAAGAGAGCGTGCTCTCCCGAGATGCCAGACGACGCCGGGCCAGGGTCCTAAACATGCCACCGACCGCTTTGGCTTCGCGCAACCAGGCCGCCTTCCTACGTCGATAGTGGAAGGAGACGGCTTTTGCAAATGGACGATGGAGCCGTAATGCTCGGTTCTCTAGCATCCAGCCGGTACGGAAATAATAAAAAAAATCGTTCATTGCGTGACAACTACGTGAATCGTGAATGCTTCCGGAAACTGTGAAATATTCGTGAAGTACTTTTGGGGCTTCGAAACATTTATGCCAAAAGAGAAAGGCAGTCGCCATTCGACCTCTCAGTACAAGGCGTTGGGCCGTTGAGCACGAGGTCAGGGATTTGATCCCCGGCTGTGGCGGCTGTCTTTTTACGATGAAGGCAGAATAGGGAAGCGGAAGTGCGTAGCAGATTCCCGTACACGGACGATTCCGCAGGTGGTATATATTGAGCACTAATCTACCCACACGGCATGCCTAATATATCATGGGTAGCTCAATCAATCAATCAATCAATCAATCAATCAATCAATCAATCAATCAATCAATCAATCAATCAATCAATCAATCACAGAAACAATCAATCAATCAATCAATCACAGAAACAATCAATCAACCAATCAATCAATCAATCAATCAATCAAAGAAACAATCAATCAATCAATCAATCAATCAAAAATCAATTAATCAATCAATGAATCAATAAATGACTGAATCAATGAATGAATGAATGAATGAATGAATGAATGAATGAATGAATCAATCAATCAATCAATCAATCAATCAATCAATCAATCAATCAATCAAATTTCTTTGTTGTACCGTACACAAATAGCTTGGGATCCTAATCTCCAAATTGGAACAATGGCTGCAATCGAAGTGCGATCCGATGCATTGCAGAATGAACGGGGACAACTGGAGGCTAGAAGCACTTCGTACAAACGCGGAGTTGAATTTGGAAATGAAGGAAAAATGAATTGTGAAGAAACTCTACTGCAAACGACGTCGCTCATCGTGGTTGACATACAAAGCATAGTGTGGTGTTGACAATGATAAACTGGGCGTAAAACGTTATCAAAAGCGCAATCTCAAAGAACTCGTGCGAACAACTCGTTATCAGATGCCCTCCCACCTAGCACATTCGGTATATTGATTTGATTGATTGATTGTAGGGTTTTAACGCGCCGACGCAACGCAGGCGATGAGGCGCGCCGTAGTGGAGGGCTCCGGATTAATTTTGACCACCTGGGGATCTTTATCGTGCGCCGAAATCTCGTACACATGGGCGTTTTTGCTTTTCGCCTCCATCAGAAAAGCGGCCGCCGCAGCCGGGAATCGAACCCGCGACCTCGTGCTCAGCAGCGCAACGCCTTAGCCACTGAGCCACCGCGGCGGGTACATTCGGTATATTACTCATGTAGGAAAGTGATAGGTTTTCGCTACCTTGGTGAACCAATTATTTGTTATGCCGTAATAACAGTGACCCGCCGTGATGTCTCAGTGGCTAGGGCGTTGTGCTGCTGAGCCCTTAGTACGTGGGTTCGATTCCCGACCACGGCGGTCGCTTTTCTGTTGGAGGCGAAAAGCAAAAACGCTCGTGTGTTCAAGATTTCGGCGCATGTTAAAGATCCCCAGGTGTTCGGAATTAATTCGCAGCCCTCCACTACGACTAGCTTCATCGCCTCTGTAGCGTCGGTGGGTTAACCCTCCTAATCAAATAAATAACAGTGGGCTTTGTAATGTATCGCCTTAATTATCATTTGCCTAGCGTGGAATTGAAGTCTCGATTTAAGCGCTTCCGGACCGTTCATGCGAATTACCTTTTTGACACGCAGGACACGCTTTGGGTATCTGGGAACAGCAATGTCCTCCCTTAGCAGATTGAAACATCGTTTTTGACGTCTGAAGCATGCCTATCTAAAACAAAAATGCCCGCGTATCTGCTCCTTTCATTGCAAATGTCGACGAGAGACGATAGTCGACTGGCGTCCCTGCCAAGTAATTGCCTCCATTTTCTTTTCCGCTCACCTCTCATGGTGTTCCTCGCCCGTCTTGTTCCTCCCAAGATACACTAGAGGTTTGCTCAAGACAATTTAAATTTACCGCGTTCCACTGCTCCAAGTTGGGTGTCTCGATGCCAGCTCTGCCGTACGGTGGGGACGCGCGTCAATTGAGGCACCCTACTACATACAACGCTTATAGAACCACGTTTTCCTACTCCACGAGCGCTCCAAGCGAAATGGGGATCCCATCTAGTGGAACCTTTCGTTGCTATTGCCGTTTGATTTATTAAATGCCGCCCGAAGGTAGCGCGGGGAACAGCAGGCGACGTTTTTTTGCCGTTGATGTAATACTTCTTTTGCTACCACAAAAACCAAGCATCCGTGTATTTTTTAATAAAGGAACACTCCAAATATCACTTATGTATCAATTTGTTGCCTAATATTTCCGTAATCTCTTGTTCTTGTTCAACAATGTTGACCAGTAGGAACATCGACACCTGACTTAAACGTTCAGATTTTACGCAGATTTCGATTCACTTCGGGCGGGTGGCTGAATCAGTCACAGACAGACAGACGGACGGACGGACGGACGGACGGACGGACGGACGGACGGACGGACAGACAGACAGACAGACAGACAGACAGACAGACAGACAGACAGACAGACAGACAGACAGACAGACAGACAGACAGACAGACAGACAGACAGACAGACAGACAGACAGACAGACAGACAGACGGACAGACGGACAGACGGACAGACGGACAGACGGACAGACGGACAGACGGACAGACAGACAGACAGACAGACAGACAGACAGACAGACAGACAGACAGACAGACAGACAGACGGACAGACGGACAGACGGACGGACGGACGGACGGACGGACCAAAATTTCTGCGTTTAAATAGCCAAAGAAAGACTATCGTCTTTAAAAGTAACCAACATATTCCAGTGGTACACACAACACCTATTCACTTACTGACTTGAAAATCGGCCCTGCAGTTTTTTTTTTTCCCCGTCTGTTGAGTCGGAGCCGAGCAGCCACCTGTACGGAATCGATCACTTAACCGCCATCTTGCAATGCCCACGAAAAAGGCTCTATGGATCCATTTCACATATAAGGTTTCTAGCAGAAGTGGTGCCGACCGAGGAAAATTAAAAAAAAAATCGCTACTTTCATACGCAGCATTGCCGAAGCATGTAACGGCGCATACCCTTCACGTCGTTGAAGACTCCGTTATTTAGTACTTCTGTACCACGTATGACCTTGCAAGGCACATGAAAGGATAAGAACAAGGACTGGGGTACAAATTCGCCACAGGTACCTAACTGCACAAAACCTCATAGTTTTAAATCACCCCAAAAGTACAAGGCGAAAGTGCCGGCGGGCCAAAAGTGACAGCTGGCGTTCCTTCGTAACTTCAATATATTCTATACAGGCCCTCACAAAGCATGTAACAGAGTTAGAAAGATTATATGACATTAAACGCGCAACCTACGCTTGGTCAGCGTCGGTAGTAATAATATAGAGCACCAGGCAAACACAGTCGTACAGAGCTTCGGACACCTATTCAGCTCGCCCACTGCATGAACCCCTTCCTTCAGCACAACAAGATCTATTGATGAAAACTTGTACAAGGTAACAAACCATCTGGTAAGCCGAACTCTCAATTCTATTTTAAGGAGCTAGTAGTTGCCATTGGCTCACGTAAGCAGATAACATAACTTACACTATGATTTAAAACCAGCACACAGGCACCCTCAATCACTCCTTTATTTCAAAAAAGTGGGTAACGGGGAACTCCTTTACGTCTGGAGTGGAGCGATACTAGTGAATAATAAAATAGCAGGAAGATTTCTCGTTGCCTGTAAATTACCTCCTGACAGCTCTGACCAGTTACTTCTGTAAAGCGCTTTAAATGATGTAAGAGTCGTATACTTCTTTGAATGTAATGGCATCCTGGGCAGTTGAAACGCGGGCTTCGGATAAGATGAAGGCGAAGCTGACCACCTGGTTGCCTTTGAATGTTATGTCAAAGGAGATTTGTTCACAAGAAACGCTGCCTGTTCGTATTCTTTCACTTCAAGTGCGAATGACGCAGCTTGGCGTCATAACATCCTGAGGTATTTCAAGACGTTCGGTATATCAGGATACATACAACGCACCATAGAAAATGACCGATCAGGATAAACATTAAGGTTAAAGCCGGGCAGCACTCATCAACAACTCAAATTTGCGAACTTCATTGCTGCCTTTTTTGTTCCTGGCATCTAGATTTCAAAAGCTGGTTATTCGCACGCCAAAATATTCTACAAAAAGTGGCAGCTGACGCATTTTGCGTGTATGGTGTATTTGAGACGGCGAGATAGAGAGGGTTCCCCGTAGGACGCGACGTTAGGACTCATAGATGGAGCATCGTTCCACTTTATTCGCGGCGCTTTTGTATGTGATCTATTCAACCCACGACTCAAAGCAACATCGTTTACAGCGCTGCATCTGTTCGCGCAGTTTGCAACACTTTTCTTTGTCCCTCTGCTCTTGGTAATTGTTACGAGTGTAGCAATACGCTGCATCCAGCACTTTTGTTTGATCGTCTATCTGGAGCGAATTCATTTTCTGCGTTGTTTTTCCCTTATCCTTATCCCTGCATCGTACCATCCGACGTAGACGAGCCGAGAAAGGGCGCAGATGGAGTTTCGGTTTTCAATTTGGCGCTCGTAAATCTCGTCTGGCGTGTCCCTTGCCCTGCCCTGCTTCTATCCCATTTTCTGTTCGCGAAGCCAACGCCCGAAGGCGGAAAAATAAAGCCAGCTTCCCTTAGCGTCGCTTCTTCAGCATCTATACCCGTAATTTTTTATGGCCATGTAGCGTCAGAGGGAAGCACATCTCAGTTTTCCAATTGTGATTGAATTGTCTGCATTGGTGTCCCAGCTTCAATGAAATGTGCCTGTTTGGGGAGACGGCGCGTTTCTTTTGCAGGATTGATTCCAGTTAAGGCAGCGAAAGATGTCTTTTATTATCTTTCATGCAAACTCCTTTAAAAACCGGCTCCAATTGTTCTGCTGATCTGTGAAAATGAGGTTCCGCTTCGCCTGCTGCAAGCAGTTCTGTAACTGACCGGCGACCGTATGCTTTATGAGACGGAAAGTGCAGTGTTGGTTATTTCCGCTCTTGGTGATCCGGGTGAATGTGAATGGCTGCCTGGTTATTGGTTGTGGGAGCGAATCTCGAAGCTGGGTGCAGTTGTTTTCGTATTTTGAATCCGAGGCCATCCGGCGGATTTATATAAACTTTTGCGATCCCTACCATTGTTGTGATTTTGTTAGTCTTGACGCTGTTAGAACGTCTGCATTTCGTAAGCATTTTGTTTTTGTACGCACATAAGATATCAATATTCAGCTTCCCCGACTTGCCATTCAAGACACATTTAGCCCACACGTTTAGCCGTATTTTTGCGAAGACGTTGGATGAAAGAGTTGTCTAAATGGAAACTTAAATGGGGTAAGAGAAACTGAAAACCACAATGAAAGAAAATACTGTCGCAAAGTCGTAGAGTCAGCCGTCGAGTCAGGGGATCGATGAGTCAGCCCCATGCACGACTAAACTCAAGCCAAACCCAAGCTTCGAGTGCCATTTTGCGCAACTGTGTAATTCGACAGCATTCAAAGGACGGACAGCTTGCAATGGGAGCCGTCTAGTTTACATTGCAGATGAATATACTTAAGGTACCTTGACCTCATGTAGATTTCTGTTTCCCTTGTGACTAGTTGTGGCCCAGATTTGGCCCGGAAAGTCACTGGGGGAAAATGCCACACGCTAAAGTCCCCTTGAGCCACCCAGTCAGTGCGCCAGGATACAAAGCAGGTCCGGCGTTTCCGTAGGCATCCGACGTCGCCACTGGCTTACGTTTTCTTCAGGATTAAAGTGACATATGACAGCGTGGAAAAGGAACACACGTGCATTATTTTTGAAGAAAGGGGATTAAATGCAGATTTTTATTTGCAGGAGCCCGCTGGAATATTTAGGTGTAAAAAACTGTTCGAAACCTATCCGCACCAAGCCTGTAGCTATCCTTAGTAGATTAAAACGAGGATTTACGCACCTTTCGTTTAGTTTTCTATAGTCGTACTCAAACACCAACCGGAAAACAGGCGGAGAAGGTTCGTACCTTTATGCGTACGGGAAACGAACCACTGCGGTGGCAACCCCAACGCTATGCCTGCGGAATAACACCATTAAAAGGCTGGATATGCGGTGGCCTCTCACCAATAAGCTACCACTTATATGAACTAGAAACGACAGCGACCAATTGTTGGACCTGTGATAATGCCGCATAATATTCACTTACGTGGTAAGCATAACGCCGCTGTGTATTTAATGTGAAATTAAGTGGAATGAAAGGAGGCTTACTAGAGAAAGATGCCTTCGAAACTTAGATGTAAACACAAGGGAACCGTCCGCCCTGATCTCTTAGTCGGCCTTTTTCCTGTCACCATTTTCCTCGTCACTAAGAGAGATATTTCGGCAGTCTCGGCCGTAAACAGATAAACACCTTTAAACTTCACAAGCAGCTCCGCTGTCCTCGCACATAAATGCGCTGAAGTGGAAGCGTGCGCGCTTCAGCAGTCTTCCGGTTCTTTTTGCGTTAAATTGGCTGTGTCAGAAACCTCGGTCCAGCTTCAGTGCGTGACCATTGCACAGTGAAGAACGCCGCGATCCTTTTGCGGTAACGTTGAATGTCTCAGGGTTCCTCGCCGGATTGTGTTGCTTCCGCCAAAACCCAGGAGCTTTCCATCTGAAGCCCGAAGCTTCTCGGGGGTTTTTCGAAGAGAGAAAAAAATCGCATAGCATTGGTCTTGGGTTAGATACTGATGCCAAGCCACTTATAGCTCTAATTTTTTTTGTTCTTGTTTTATCTTGTCCTTGTCATTTCGTACATCTGAAGTGCTTCTACTGCTTATTGTCAGAAGGAACGTTTTGTGACCTCGTACTCCCGAAATAGTATATATACTATAGTATACTATAAGGAAGCAGGAACTATAGTTCCTGCTTCCTTTTGCTCACACTGTGTCATCTCACTTTTCACCCTAAAGTGAACGCTGAACCACAAGCACGAAAGTGTAAGAGTTACTCGGGACTGACCGTATCATGCGGGAGTCCTACTTGAAATGATAAAACAGCAGCCTACCAAACCAATATTAGCGGGGGAAAACGCTGAAGAAATTACGACTGATGTTCGGTGTGAGTGAAAAACATTTTATTGAGCCGGGGAAGGGGGAGTGGTTTCTTATTCCAGGAAGCCATGTGATGAGCGGGCAGCCTGCTCTGGAGGACAAAAGTGTCTGGACTTCCAGATTGCTGCTGGTCTCCAGGTTCTCCCACAGCTCAGGGGTGGGAAGGGGGGATGGAAGAGGGAGGAGGTTGCGGTTGCGCTTGCACTCCAATATGACGTGGGGAAGAGTACCGGGTTGTAAGCAGAACTTGCATTCGGCCGGAAATTGCGTTGAAACATGCGATGGAGGCGGACTGGGCGAGAGAAGGTATTGCTCTGCAGTCGGCGAAGCAGTGATTCTTCTTCTTTTGAGAGTTTAGGATGTGGAGGGGGAAAGTGCTGTCGTTCGAACCGGTAATATTGAGTGATATCTTGAAAAGTCAGTAGAGGGACGGTCGGTGCGGCATCCTCAGTAGCCTGGAGGGACAGGGCGCAGACTTACCGGTGAGCAAAGTTATTGCCCGTCAGTGAGGAATGGCCAGGAGTCCAAATGAGGGTGTCTTTCTGAGAAGTCAGAACTCCTACTGGTGCAGAAGAGATCTCGACTCAAGAATGCCACTAAGACAACCATAGAAATAGAATTAGATGGGGTCCTCATCAAACCCTAACCCTCCATCAAAATATTAGGCATGATCCTTCAAGAAGACTGTTCTAACTCTCTGGTGATCCGCAAACTCGACTCTTCAATCAGTCAAATCACCCGCATGCTACGCCGTATCACAAACAAGAAGCACGGAATGAAAGAACAAGACACGATTCGCCTTGTACAAGCTTTCGTTGTATCCAGAATTGTCTACATTGCTCCATATGCCATACTCAAAACTTCTGAACGCAATAAGTTGGACGCACTAATCAGGAAGGCCTACAAACAAGCCATCGGACTACCAATAAGCACATCGACCAAGAAACTGCTTGGGCTTGGACTTCACAACACCATAGCCGAGCTCATAGAAGCCCACCTGACCGCTCAGCAGCTTCGACTCGCCACCACTCCAACTGGCCGTCACCTTTTGCGCCGTCTCGGATATTCAGTAGTGAATTCGGGGCCTGCCATGAAAGATATTCCAGAAGAAGTAAGAGAACACATCAAAGTTTCCCCTCTACCTCGAAACATGCACCCTCAGCACCACGAGGGCCGAAGAACAGCCAGAGCCGAAAACTTAGAGAGGAAATATGGGCAAAAAAGCAGGGTGGTGTACACGGACGCGGCAGACTACGCCCGAGAGCATGCTATGACGGCAGTAGTCACCGACACGGCGCGAACACTCACGAGCCTGACACTTAGACGCACCAATACACTGCAAGTAGAAGAAACAGCCATTGCGCTTGCCATCACTCAAACTGAAGCCATGACTGTCATCTCAGACTCACAGGGAGCATGCAGGAATTATATAAATGGACGAATTTCTAAAACCTCCCTTCGAATCCTCCAGCAAAACCCTCCTCGAAGAAATGTGACTATCGTCTGGACACCTGCCCACTCCAGTCTTCGTGGAAACCTCGTCGCTCACAGGAGTGCCCGAGAATTAGCCGGCCGGGCTCCACAAGAAGATCAGCAGAGGGTTAACCAGCCGTTAGTCACGTACAGAGATATTACGCAACATTATAGGCTTTCCCGACAGATATACCCGCCAGGCCATAAATCCCTCACAAAAGAGCAAGAAACCTCACTTAGGCAGCTACAGACGAATACTTTTCCGCACCCTACTAGGCTCCACGCTATATTCCCTACAATATATACATCCACTTGCCCTCACTGTGGAGAGCTCTCTACCTTATATCACATGGTGTGGGCTTGCCAACACAATAAGTGTATAGACAGAATAGAAAATCCAACTTTAGAGCAGTGGGAGCGAGAGCTTGCCAGCTCAGATCCTGATCGTCAGCTTCGGCTTATCGAGAGGGCGAAGGCGGCAGCAAGCTCTTCTGGGGTCCTGGACTGAGGACTCCACTCACAGCGCTCTTATTTTATATGAATAAAAGTTTTCCTCCTCCTCCTCTGGCAGGTTTGATGCTGAGAGAGTAGTTTCAAAGTTGAGCGGGCCACCCTTCCGGCTAGAAAGCTTCTGCAGGCTGCTTGAGAATCTGTGATGGTTACGGGGTTTAAACGAAATCTGGTGGAATAAAATTAGGAAACGATAATGGTCTTGGAGACCGATGACAGGCAAGTGATAAAAACAAACACGGGCATGAGCCACAAGCCCAGCGCAACACAAAGCGGCGAAAGGGAGGCCGGAGGATGATGATCGTCATCATCATTATTGGCTCGCCCTGCTCAGCTGCACTAAGCTCCGAATGCGTGACGTCGGCAGTATTAGCGCCAACACTTATCCGTCCGGGTTTCTGGCTTCGAAGTGTGCGCCGATCTGTTACAACACCAAGGTTCACATATGTAAAACATAAACTCAGTAACCGTAGTGTTTAAAACCACGGCCATGCATCCAAGGAATTTTACGCAGCCGCCACCTATGAATTGGTATGTTTTACAGAATGACGAAAGCAAGTCTCTTTGCTGAAACGTTGGCAACAATCGTGCTTTTACCTTGTTCATAGTTTTCTTTTCTTGTGTGTTCTCTACCATCTTCAAAAGTTCTACTAGTCCCTATATATATATATATATATATATATATATATATATATATATATATATATATATATATATATATATATATATATATACACGTAGCGGCCACGATTGTCAGCAGAGACTTGCCTTCGTCTTTGCTGAAATGTTCGCAACAACAATCGTGGTCGCTACCTTGTTCGAAGTTTTCTTTTCTTGTGTTCCCTACCATTTTCGAAGTTTTATCGCCAAGTTTTATGTATCGCCGTCAATAGACTTCAACTAATAATAACGTTGTGAACCATCCTGTTTTAAACCTATTGCAAGATTAGACGGTTGCTTATCCGAAATATTGGTGGCGCATTATGTCATACCATGGATATAGAGGACGAAAAGAAAACAAAATAGAAGCTTCAGGAGCCCGCGTAATTTTCCCGTTCTTATTATTTTTCGCAACTCTTGCGGCCCGGAACGCATTAATCATTTCCTACGCGCAATTATTTTCGCAGGTGCAATTTCGCGCAGATATAGCTCGGAGCGCTGCGTGCGTTATCGCAATTCCGCCCTTATTATTTCGCCCTCCGGCAAGCACGCACACATCGTTCCTTGTTATGACACGTGCCACTGTAGCGCCCTACTTTGCGCCTCTGGACATTTTCGCCGGATGGGATTAATTTGTCAAGAGCCCACTCTGCGCTCTGAAGGACGGCACTGTACGCGCCAACAAATGCTCGAGCTCGGCCGTGGTAGTAAAACAAGACGCAGGGTGACCGCTTCGCTTCGCTGGTAAACCATTTTTCTTCTGCATGCTCTGCTGCGAGTTGTGTCCTGTCGCGGCTGTCAGGAGACAGCTAGCCGAGGTGTTTCGACGCTGAGTGTGAACAAAGGCACGGAGACTTGGGATGTTAGAATATGGGGTTATTGTTCAGAACCACGTCACTAAAGCTAACATAACTAAATTTGAAAACGTCTGGAAAAAGGCAGTTCGCTTAATCTTTGACAGCTTTGGACGCATCCCCATAATTTAACTCTCGGAACGTGCCAGTGAACCTTCAATTACCGAAGGAAGTTGTTTAATAATATTGAAATGTATTTACCAATTATTTAAAATGCATTACAAGCTTGACGTTTCCGATATCATTTCATTTTCATCCGGGTACGCCCCCCGCTAAAGGCATCAACTGACAATAACACGTTTTTGGTCGCGAAATAACTATTCATTTTTCCAGCGTAGCGCAACTCAGTGGAATGAACTAACAAATAAAGAAGTCTTGGAGCCATCCTTATTGTTATTTGCTGCAGATTTGACCTGATTATTCATATTTCGCTGTTGTATGTTTTTGTTTGTTTTGTTGTGTCTTTTCTAGAGTCCCAACATTGGAAAAAAGATGTCTGTAACCACCCTGCTGAACGCCCTATAATGGAGATTTCAGTATCAATAAAATAAATTAAAATAAAAAAAAATACTGTGAGTCCCTAATGACAAACGCGCACGTACAACTACAGGATGTTCACGGCATTCCACGAAAGGGCGTAATTCAAGGAGTACAAGATATTGATTTCACAATGAATGTACTTTTACTGAGTCGTTCACTGCGAATATTAGCCTCGCTGCATTTCCTGCAAGGATATTCTCAGCGTGGTTTTGGCTACTTTCTGAGGAGGGGAGGTTGCGGTTTCTTGGGGGAAGTTACTTCAATTCAATACTCAACAAAATTAATTGTAGGGACCCAAAAACACAAAACATGGCACTTAACCTTGAAAGGAAATAGTACTTGGATGCTTTCCATTGGAAGGCGAATTTTCCCTTGTGTAGCGTCTCGCATGGATGATACACCTGCCTTCATTTCTTTTTTTTTATGTAAAGTGTCTCACCTTCCTTACTCGGCTGAATATTATGCCGCGACCCAATACACGTGTAGCGTGAAACTGGATTACAGCTCCCTTGACTTTCTTGTCTTTCAGTCGCGCAGTGCCATATGCCCACATCACTCGGACCGGTTCATTTCTCTTCTTTCTTCTATTTCAATCTATTTCGATCTTTCTATATCTACAGTGGTCAACAATCCTATTTTTTCTTCTGTATGCGTATTATTAAGAGGGCCGGGTTGAAGGAAGTTTTCTATCAATTGCACCCTTCACACCACGCACGTATTAGTTGGGAAAAGGTTCTGTTGGACTGTAAGTGTTTAACTGCGAACTGTGGTGCATAGGGGACGGTGAGTGTAAACTATGTGCATATATCTGCATAACGGTACCTTTGCCGACAGTTTACACAAGTATCTCGTTAGATGCGCCGTCCGTAGTCGGCACACCTGGCGTAATTTCACGTGTTTTTTTAGGCTCCTTACACACGCTGTAACCCGTATTTAAAAATGACATTATGTGCACATTGAACTTAGCAGCATATTTTACGGGCACTACTATGCCGTGTTACTGACCGACAGCAGCCATCGACATTAGGCGTCGTGGCCCTCAATATCCTGGTGCCACAAAACAGTAAAATTCCAGTGTACTTAGCTTAACCCCTGTTTAAGCGGTTAATTTGAAAAGTTCTTCAAGTTCACATCGACCTCGGGAGGTTGTAACATCAATATCTTCCCCGCAAATGACATGCGTAGTCGTGCATACATCAGACGTCTTTTCTTGCTCGAGAACTTCGATTCGAGGCCATCAATCTTAACAAACAAAACATAAGCACGTCCAAGCTCAAAAGCACAAAAGTGGATGAACTCTGAGGGGGCAAAAAAAGGCAGGTCACTCTGCTTCTCGTTCTTGTTCCGATTAATTTCCTAAGCTCGTAATAAACGACGAAACTTTTGAACGGCAAAAAGCAAACGATATTCCCAGCGGGAATCAGCAGACACTGAAGAGCCTGCGGTACAGCGAGGAAGAGCAGAGGAGAAAAATCGCCCTCGAAGCGGTCAACATTAGCGCCGAGGAGAGCCGGCCCAGGGAGAGACGGCGAGTGCGGAAGGAAGGGGGTGGAGTGGCTCCAATTTTTCCCGGAAGAGCCAGCTTGCGCGCTGTTTAAACTGCAATTAAACGGCGGCTCGCTCCCAAGCAGCAACCGCCACCCATCAGCAGTGGACGACGCGATCGTTGGAAGCCGCAAGCCCGGCCCCAACAACACGAGGGGGTTCCTGATCAGATACCGAACGGAGCAGGAACACGGGCTGCAAAACAAGCGATCACGCGCGACGCCGTGTGATGCTCCCGCCGAGCCCGATAGGGAGGGGACAGCGCGTTTACATCCTGGGTATACTCCCGCTTCTTTTACGCGCCCGGGAAAAGTTTTACACCGGTTATGGCGCCGCTCGGTCCCCCTGGGGAAAGTTGGGGGATCTGCTGCTCGCCGGCAGTTACACGCAGATGGGATCGTCGTCGGGCTCCTGTCGAGATGTACAGGAAAGCGAAGGGAGGCGCTGTTGCTGTGCGAAGGCAAGGCCTCATCTTCCCCTCGGCTTCGTAATCAGCCTACTGATCCTACCTAGATGGGTCTTCAGTCGGTGGGCTCCGCTCGCTCCTAGCCTACGACCTGCCTCTGTACGCTTAGATACTCGACGATGCTGGCCGTGGTACTTTGGTTCTTTTTTTCTTTTTTCGGTGTGCTCGTTGCTTGTACGGTATGCTTAGTGGGGATTTGGGCTGCAAATGGCGGGTCTTCGGCGTGTTCGAGATTTCCGGGTAACGCAAACTGACAACTCACGCTAGCGTATTTCTATCGAAGCGAGCAGCCTGCAAGGTTGATTCGTGTTTAATCTTTGTTACTGTAATTTAATCTGAGCATTTAGACCGAGTTTAGGGGGAGCGCAGGAATCATTGTTTGGTACCTACGTTGGGCCAACGACATTGTGTTGGCCCAGAAATTTCGTCATTGTAGATTACTGCCCACCATTTTAGTTCTTACCAGCGTTGACGTGCCTCAGCGGATATGATGTAGCTATTGTATTTTGGAAAAGCTTTGTCGTATAAAATATAGTGACAAAGAGTGACGAACCGGAGAGCCAAATCTACACCAGAGAGAGAGAGAGAGAGAGAGAGAGAGAGAGAGAGAGAGAGAGAGAGAGAGAGAGAGAGAGAGAGAGAGAGAGAGAGAGAGTTTATTGAGCGCCTGTGGTCGAAGGGGCTGCAGTGGCCCCCAGCTTATTGTACGGGGTGGCCACTTTGGTAGCTCTGTTGACAGGGTGGTTCGAACTCTGAGCCCTCCAGCACCTCCTTTCGGTGTTCGTCGCAGGAAATTCGTGGAAAATGGTCTTTAGGCTATTCCCAAAAACTTTAAAAAAGTACAATGCTACACTAGATAGGCGCGATGATACTAGGGAAGGCTCCCTGGGAGACAAACAGCACTTCCTCACCAGGATAAAATTTGGCCAACATGGTGTACTATTCGGCCAAGACCGCCCAAATGATCCCACAACCCCAAAAGCATGGCTTTCAGTTCCCTTAGAGTATACAAAACGCATTAAAAGTAGCCAGAATGGTCCTCCCGCATACTAAATACAGGTGTAGTATATTCGCAATAGTATCAACCGCAAAGCATAGGCAGCTTAAGGCGTCCATAATTTATGGTCGATGGCTTCCAGCAGTAACTGTTAATATTATTCAGGAGAATTCAAACATTAGGTACTTGGGGTCATAATAGCATTTTAAGGAACAAAAACATGAACACCATAACGGCACATTGAAGTGAGGAGGTGTAAACTTCGTTTTATTACCTTACGGAATTAGACTACAGAATGCGTAGACGATGTTCTCAGTTCCGTGTCGACTATTTCTGACGTTTTTAACCAGAAAAGTGTGTCCGAAACTGCCGTTTCTTTTTTACCTTTCTCCTATGCTTTTGCTGATGCCCGCCATTACGACACACTGGAAATTCCGAATGGCTAAACATACCGGATTCCTAGAATACTTAACCTGCGAAAACTGTGCTCAAATAAACAACCAATGGGTTTTCCCCGTGTAATTCGCGAAAATCTAACTCTGGAAGGCTTTCAAATAGCATTTAATCACATTGGAAGCCAGTGCGACGTGATCCCAGCAGGTTACTGTTCGGTTTCGTCTGCCACACATTGCAGGCGAACTAAGGCTGTAGATTTCCATTAAGTAGTCAAATAATGCCCATTTAGGGTTGACGTGTATAGCGCAGCATAAACTAAGACTTCGACAAATTCACTTCATTGTCCTTTGAATGAACCCGTCGACAAACCGCCTTCGCAGCAATCGTTCTTGGCCGCACCCTGATATGCCGCCTTTCTAACCCATCGTTTAGTCGGCTTGCTTTCCTGATAGCACACGTGCGTTTAGTGGAACTGTAGGACCAACTTTCCGCCTCTGTGGGGAAAAAAAGCAACCCTTACGCGTGCACTGCGACGTGATTATGCGTACGTGACCATTTGTCAGATTAAAAATACGTCACAGGTACGAGTGAACTTTGTTGCAAGAGACACGCCTTCTGGCCGAGCATTGGTAAAAATCAAAATCCGCACATAGAAAAACTCTGGCGCTCCTTCTGGCCTTTCGCCCTATACTCCTGGAAAGTACGTCCGGTGGTGACGTTGCGTGCGTTTTGCTCTAC